>NC_044987.1:29287418-29606988 GCF_008728515.1 Papio anubis | reverse complement strand
TTAACAAAGTTTTTCAACCTCACCAATATTGGCATTTTGAAATGGTTAATCCCTTGTTGTAAGAGGCTATTTTGTGCAATGTAGGATGTTTAGCAGCATCCCAGGCTTCTAACAACTAGATGCCAATAGTACCCCTCCTCCTGCAGTTGTGACAATCAAAAAATTTTTCTAGACACTGCCAAGTATTTTGGAAAAAATATCAGTTGAGAATCATGGATAGTTACTCAAGTAAGACATGTAGTATTTTATGTAGTATGTTGTAGATGACTGTGGTAGGCTTAGCATTTTATAAGATGGCTGCTAGTGGTCCTCATCTTCCTATGTTTATGGTCTTGTGAAATATTCTCCCATTCAGAGTTACATACACTTAATGATTTGCTGCCAATAAATTGTCTATGACCAAAGCGGTGGAATGCCGCTTCAAAGATAAGATTCCAAAAATACTCTGCTTTGTTAATCCTCCTTTTAATTTTTTTAATTGACAAGTAAAAATTATATATATATTCATGGTATATAGCGTGATGCTTTGAAATATATATATGCACATTATAGAGTGGCTAAATCAAACTACCATATGTACAACCTCACATATTTATCACTTTTTCTGGTGAGAAAACATAAATTATACTATCTTACCATTTTTCAAGTATACGTTTTTATTCGCTGTAGTCACCATGATGAACAATAGATCTCTTTAATTTGTTTCTCCTGTCTAAGTGAAAATGTCTGTCCTTTGACCAATATCTCCCCATTTGCTATACTTCCTATACTCTGGTAACCACCATTTTACTCTCTGTTTCTATAAGATCCACATAAAAATGAGATCATGCAGTATTTGCCTTTCTGTTCCTGGCTTATTTCACTTAACATAATGTCTTCTAGGTGCATTCGTGCTGACACAAATAACAGGATTTACTTATTTTTTTAAGGCTGAATAGTATCCCATTGGGTATACATAACACATTTTCTTTATTCATTTATCTGTTGATGGAAACTTAGGTTGATTCCATAACTTGGCAATTGTAAATAATGCCATAGTAAACATGGCAGTGCAGACATCTCTTCATCATCTAATTTCTCTTTCTTTGGATGTATGTCTATTAGTGGGATTGCCAAATCATATTGTAGTTCTATTTTTAACATTTTGTGGAACCTCTATACTGTTTTACAAACTGGCTACACTAATTTACCTAAGAAAATTTACCAAACTTTTCTTTCGTCGATTTGATATTAGCCATTTTAGCAGGTATGACATTATATCTCATTGTGATTTTAATTTATGTTTCCCTAATGATTAGTGATGTTAAGTATTTTTTCGTGTACCTGTTGGCAGTTTGTATGCTTCCTTTTGAGAAATGTCTATTAAGACGTTTGCCCATTTTTTAAATAAGGTTACTTTTTTCCTTGCTATTTGTTTTTCTTATATATTTTAGATGTTATTAATGTCTTATCAGATGTATAGTGTACAAATATATTATTTTATTCTGTGGGTTGTCTATTTACTTTGTGGATTCCAAAAATATTAGAATTGTTTCCTTTGATGTACAGAAACGTTTTAGTTTGATGTAATCTTATTTGTCTAGTTTTGCTTTTATTGCCTGTGCTTTTGGGGCTATATCCAAAATAATTATTGCCTAGACCAATGTCATGAATGTTTTTTCTTATGTCTTATTCTAGCAGTTCTACAGTTGCAGCTCTTACATTTATGTGTAATTAATTTTGCGCTGATTTTTGTATATGGTTTGAGGCAGAATCTATTTACATACTTCTGCATGTAGACATCTGGTTGTCCCATAATCACTTGTTGAAGAGACTGTCCTTTTCCCATTGTGTTTTGTTGGCATCTTTGTCAAAAATCAATTGACCATAATTATATAGAGTTTATTCTTGAGCTCTCTATTCTTCTCCATTTAGCTTTGAATCTGTGTTTATGTCAGTACTATGATATTTTGGTTATTATAACTTTGTAGTATGTTTTGAAATCAGGTAGTGTGATATGTCTGAAAAGTCTTTTTGCTTGAGGTTGCTTTTGCTATTTGGGGTCTTTTTGGGTTTTATACAAATTTTAGGATTATTTTCTACTTCTGTGAAAAATACTGAAATTTTGATAGAAATTTCATTGACTCTATAAATCACTTTGGGTAGTATGGACATTTTAGCAATATAAATTCTTCCAATCCATGAATATGGGATATCTTTCCATTTGTTTGTGTCTTCTTCATTTTCTTTCATCAGTGTATTACAGTTCTCAGTGTATTGATCTTTCATCTCCTTTGTTAAATTTATTCCTAAATATTTGTGTATGTGTATGTGTGTGTGCATGTGTGGCTGTCATAGATCTTTTATTGTTGCTATAAAAGAATACCTGAGGCTGGGTAATTTACAAAGAAAATACATTTATTTAGCTCATGGTTCTGGAGGCTGAGAAGTACAAGAAGCATGACACCAGCATCTGCTTACTTTCTGATGAAGCCTTTTCATGCTGTGTCATAACATGATAGAGAAGGTCAATGGGAAAGTGGACACATGTAAAGAGGAAAATTCCAAGGGAGTACCCTGGCCTTATAACACTCCACTCACAGGGGAACTAATCTATTCCCTCAAGAACAAATTCACTCTCTTGTCAGAACAATAACTCACTCACTACCATGAGAAGGACACCAAGCCATTCTTGGAGGGATTCACCCCCATAACCCAAACATCTCCTAGGCACTATCTCCAAACACCACCACATTAGGGATAACATTTGAAAATGAAGTTTGGTGGGAAAAAACTCCAACCATAGGAGTAACTACTGTAAATAACATTGTTGTCTTAATTTCTGTTTCTGGTAGTTCATTGTGAGTAAATATAAAGTTAGTAAATTTTGTATGTTAATTTTGCATCCTGCAACTTTACTGAATTTCTTTATTAGTTCTAATAGGTTTTTTGGTGGAGTTTTTAGGATTTTTCCGTATACAAAATTATGTCATCTGCAAACAGAGATAGTTTAACATTTTTCTTTCCAGATTGGATGTCTTTTATTTTTTTGCCCTGCCTAAATGCTCTAGCTAGGACTTCCAATTCTATATTGAACAGAAGTGTTAAGAGTAGGTGTCCTTGCCTATCTAAGATGAAAGCTTTCAACTTTTCACCATTGAGTATGATGTTAGCAATACGTCTGTCATATACAGTCTTTATTTTGTTGATGTGCATTTCTTCTATAACTAATTTCTTAAAGATTTTTATCAACAAGACTCTGTCTTGACAATTGACATATTGCAAGAAGCCGTATGGAGAAACCTAGGTGCAAAGAACTGAGGGAAACCTCCAGTCAACAGCATAGAAGAAACTGAATCCAACTAATGACTTAAATGAGTTTGAAGTGAATTATTTTCCACTATTTCCTCTTGAAATATATCAAAGAAATTCCTTCTAGTTTAAAATTGAGATTTTGTTGTGATAATAAAATACAATCTTTAGCATGGGCTATAAGTAATTTTTTCTTGATTTTTTTATTGTGATACGTATCAGTCTTTTTACAGTTTTCACAAACACCTTCTTTTCCCTGTTGAGAGTGGGTGTCCTTGCCTATCTAAGATGAAAGCTTCAAACTTTTCACCATTGATTATGATGTTAGCAATGAGTCTGTCATAGATAGTCTTTATTTTCTTTTCTAGTAGAAAAGAATCTGAGTAGCTGAAGTCTGTCACACAGGCAGTGTACGTCTATATGATTGTCGCCCAATAAACACCCTGGACACAAAGGCTTAGGTGAGCATCCTTGGCTGGCACCATTTTTAATGCGTTCTCACATATCGTTGCTTGAAATGACTACAGGTTTCAGTGACAGCTTGTTTGCTGCTTTGTGAGAGATCCTATGCCAGAGGACCCAGATAGCCTGTGCCTACATTTCTGAAACTCAGGAAAAGTAAGATAATAAGTGTTTACTGTTTTAAAATGCTATGTTTTGAAGTAATTTACTATGCAGCTGTAGGTAACTAATGGAGTGATAGTTAATTAAATATAATTTATTTAAAAATTTAGCATTCTGATTTTTTTGGTAGGACAGTTTTTAGGGATTTGAGCCAAGTAATTCTCAGCCATTATAATTTTTTTTTTCTTTGCCAGTGTTGGAAAGCCTTTCTTTACTTTTTGTAATTTATCTAAAATCTCTAATTTATGACTCTTTTTTTTTTTTTTTTTTTTTTTTTTTTTTTTGCTTTGCTCTGTCGCCCAGGCTGGAGTGCAGTGCCCGGATCTCAGCTCACTGTAAGCTCCGCCTCCCGGGTTTACGCCATTCTCCTGCCTCAGCCTCCCGAGTAGCTGGGACTACAGGCGCCCGCCACCTCGCCCGGCTAGTTTTTTGTATTTTTTTAGTAGAGACGGGGTTTCACCGTGTTAGCCAGGATGGTCTTGATCTCCTGACCTCGTGATCTGCCCGTCTCGGCCTCCCAAAGTGACTCTTGAGGCATATAGTCACTGATGGAGAAAGGAAACACAGGAAAAACGTGTTGGTGAAAACAATAAAAAGACTAATACACATTACAATAAAAAAATCAAGGAACAATTACTTATAACCCACACTAATGATTACATTTCATTATAACAACAAAATCTGAGTTTTAAACTAAAAGGAATCTCTTTGATGTATTTCAAGAAGAAATAGTGGAAATGTATAATCTTAAAGAATCTTGGAGAATATAGTACTCGATGTTGGTTTTGCTTTCATATAATCAAAAAAAAAGAGAATGTCTTCCAAGGTATAAAAGACTAGAAAAACACATGATTAATATATAATTTAAAACATAGAGGGAGCTGTGCAGAGAAAGCTAACTCAGCAGGCCTGGGTTGCTGAAACCCTCAGATTTTCCAAATAAAGATCTGTCTTCAGGACTGGTCTGAAGCAGGCTTCTAGAAGATAACCTCTGATAGCTTAGACTATTCAGCCTGATAAGAGTATGTTTATATTCTTGAGGTCTTGGGCCATGCTGTATTTGTTTGATCAGATAAGTTTACCCTAATAATGCAATTTATGGTTAATGCTTGTTTTTGCTTTGGGAGCGGTAGAATCTCAGTAACTGAAGTCTGTCACACAGGCAGTGTATGTCTACATGACTTTCCCCCAATAAACACCCTGGACACAAAGATTTAGGTGAGCATCCTTGGCTGGCACCATTTTTAATGTGTTATCACATATCATTGCTGCAAGAATTAACCATATCTCTGTATGACTCCATTGGGAGGGAATGCCCGAAAGCTTTTACCTGCTTCTTCCTGGATTTTAGACCATGTGACTTATTCCTTTGCTGATTTCAATTTGCATCTTCAAAGTTATATAATAATCTATAACTATGAATATGGCAGTT
This sequence comes from Papio anubis, assembly GCF_008728515.1. Classification (NCBI taxonomy): domain Eukaryota; kingdom Metazoa; phylum Chordata; class Mammalia; order Primates; family Cercopithecidae; genus Papio; species Papio anubis. Next base: position 29,601,641 of record NC_044987.1, on the reverse strand, counting down.
TTTCTGAGCATCTGAGCCCTTCTAGCAAATCTTCAAGCCTGAGAATTGTCTTGGGAACCTCTGACACAGAATAAATAGTAAGAATCATTATAAATGAATTTAAGGCTTCAGTTCCAGTTGAAATACATGCTAAGGTACCGAAGTAACTAGCATATTATCCGTACCACCCTTAATAATTTTTGAGGTATTATAGAAAAGTACTAGAATAGCTGTGATCATCACAGATCATCAAACATGATCCCAATTTTTCAAAGAAACAACATCAGGAACTACAAATGCATAAGCTTGATATCAGATTCTAGAAATACTCTATAATGTATTTTAGAGCATATAGTGAGCTTATTGAGAGCTGGAGTTACAGAGTAGATCTCTTATAACTGGGGAACGTAATACATAGCACATAATAAATAGAACACATAATACGTAGTAGGTGCTCAAGAATTATTTGTAAAACTAAGCAAGTAGTGTTGGGTTGCAAGACCAAAAAGATATCATTTCTAGGAATGAGCATAGATGAAGAATCAATATAGGAAGACAACCTAACTCCATAGGCTCTTTTAATCAGGTGACATCTAATTAGATTGGCCAAGCATAGGAAAGTCACAGGTAAAGCTTATTTGGATTTCAGCAGTGTGTTCAAATCTTTCATGATTTATTTGTTTACCAGTTGGAGAAATGTAGGCCAGGTGTCAGAAAAATCAAGTATTGACAGAGTTGGATGAGATAGATCCAAATGATTGAATGATGGTTTCCCAAGAGTCATCACACAGGATTCTGTCTTAAGCCTTGTCCTCGCTAAGATTTGTATCAGTGACTTGGATAAAGATAAAAATGTATGCTTATAAAATTTTTAGATAACAAAAAGCTGAGAGAAATGGTTAATGTGCTGCATAACAATCAATATTAGAAAAGATCTTGACAGCAATTTGTGTGAAAAAGACTTCAGGATTTTAATCGACTGCCAGCTCCATCAGCTGTGACTGCCAAGGAAGTTAAATGTGTGTCTTATATAAATGCAGTAGCATGTGTGTGTGTTTGTGGTGTGTATATGTGTGTGTATTTCACACATGGTTGTTAGAAATTATCTCTTAGGAAATCAGTGAATCTAGTAGAATTCACTCACAGAGTTGTCCTAACCCAAAATTCTTGGGTTTCCTCTCACAAGTCAGTTATTATGATTGTGACCAACCATGCCCTAGTGTGTGCTAGTGTGACCCAAAAAGCAGTTGTCCTAAGTGACCTTATTAATGCAGGAAAGTAAATTTTAAAATGGTATTAGGGCTTATTTCAATAAACATGTATTAAATTGTTTAAAGTAACCCACTGTAGCAAGAATTGTCTGTTACTGGTTGCTTTGAGATCAGAAGGGAGAAAAGATGGATGACCTGCCACAGAGCCACCTGTAAGTGGAAGTGAGAAAACAGGAAGTTTGTAGTTTATTTAAAATATCTGCCCCTCAAAAAAGAAAAAGAAAAAATCCTGTGTGAGAAGGAAGACTGTTAAATTAATAAGCAAATCATTTTAAGTGAAACAGAGAAAGTCAAAATTTAAAAATATTGTTGGGACAACAGAAGATGTTCTAGCGTGTTAAAATGGTTTCTCTGTGACCACCACCACCCTACTGTGAGGATCTGTAAGGCTCAGGAAGCTGCTGGGATTCTCTTCCTGTCGCCTTCCCACGTAGGTCTCTACTGGAGCTGTGCTCTCTGTACTGCACAATGCCCTTCAGTGAATCAAGGGGTCACACACCTCGTAGCTTTACTCACTTGCTTGCAAGGGAACCTGCAAGGTAAGCATGTGAGAATATAATTATTTTGCTAATAAGGGCCTGGAAAGGGGACCACAGGTGAATACCGTGATAAGCTGCTGAAGTAGGCTAGAAGGAATGCTGGATGTTAATACTTCAGCAAAAGCAGAAGGTGATTATTTTTTGCACAATTAAAGACAGAATGTTAATTATGGCTATGTTTGTCACAAGAGAGTAAATGTGTAAAATATTTGGACAAATTGATCAGTGCTAGCTCCAGAAAAGACAAATAAGCATGAGTGAACTAGGGCCATCCGGTATCAATCACTGTCTTAACATGAAATAGCAAAAGGTAGGCCCTAGGCTACTTGGAAGGAGTTAGGTTTATATCCTTTAAAATAATAATTTATATATAGAGAGAGTATATATTTTACATATGCATAATTATATTTGTGTAATAAATTATACATAAAATAAAATAAATAATGATCTGTTATATAGACTTTTAAGGTGGGAATATAATTACTTGTTCTAGTTTTGTTAAATGAAACTTATAAGTTTTAGATCATGCATTTATCCATAGCAAATTATTCAAATATCTAATATTTACTTGGAATTAGGGTATTGCATTGAAATCATTAGCCTTTTACAGTGTAGAGTCTAGAGGGAGACAAGAAGAAGCATATCCTCAATTAAGAGATATTTACTGCCACTAAATTACAACTAATAATACCTTTACTTTTCTCAGTGACCTGGCTCATGAGGAAGAGAAAATGTTTGTAAGTTTCAGATAGAGAGAGAAAAAAAAGAGACAGAGAAGAGATTAACTTGTCCATTTCTTTTCAAGGTTGTATTAGATTATAATAGCATCAATCATCATTAAACAAGGTAACTCCAACAAACAGAATTCTCCCTACTACATGGTGGCTGAATTAACTTAGAGAAAGTAAGGGGAATGGGATTAGAAGAGGAAGGGGTATGGTTTGGCTGTGTCCCCACCCAATTCTCATCTTGAATTTTAATCCCCATAATCCCCACATATCATGGGAGGAACGTGGTGGGAGGTAATTGGATTATGGGGCAGTTTGCCCTATGATGTTCTCATCAATGAGTTCTTGAGATCTGATGTTTTTGTAAGTGTCTGGCATTTCCCCTGCTGGCACTCATTCTCTCTCCTGCCGCCCTGTGAAAAGGTGTCTTCTGCCATGATTGTAAGTTTCCTGAGGCCTCCCCAGCCCTGTGGAACTGTGAGTCAATTAAACCTCTTTTCTTTATAAATTACCCTGTCTCAGGTATTTTCTTATAACAATGTGAGAATTGACTCATACAGAAGGCAATTGTATAAATAGCTTAGTTGAAAAAAGAAATACGAGGGAGGATTTACAGAATTAAATGTAGTCTGCGAGGATTCATTTCAACGTCATCTTAGGCCAGTTTCTTGGAAACAGACTCTGAGCTGACAATTTGCAGGCAGGAGGCTTATTGGTGTGTAAGTGAGAAATGGTAACTGTAAGTAGTTAAGGAAAGAAGAACTGGGTGAAGGGAGAATTTGAACTGCTGTCCAGTTCCCATAGAGGCCTCAGCCAATCACACAATGGCCTGTGGGACTACCATAGTCCTTTAGAGTTATAGTGAGTTGAAATAAATGACCCAAACATTGCCCCTGGCTCCCTTAACGAGTTGTTGGATCTGGGCTGCCCTTGGGAAAATAGCATTATATTGAGTGAGAGAGCTTTTATCAAATAAAAGCCATTTCAGGGAGTGACTCATCTGTGAGTGATCAATAGCCACTAGGGAAATAAATGTCAGGGATAAGGAAGGAGGTGTCTGGCCTGACTGTGTGACCCTGGTACCCATTACAAACATCTTGATGAATCCCATTCACTAGTTTATCCCCAGAATTTGCCTCTATACAGAGAGTATTCATCAGTTTTAAAGGCAAATACACAGGCAAAATAGTCCACCTTAAGGGGACTATATAACAAATAAGTATTTATTATATTTTACGTATAATTCATTATACTTACATAATAATATATGTATGTTATATGTGCTACATATAAAACAGTTTTAAAGGATATAAGCCTGACCCCTTTCATTAGCTATCTCCTCCACCCAGACTCTCAAAATTCAGCTAAGTAACTCAAGGTTAGAGTTAGTAATCAAAAAGCATTTGGAGGCAGTTTAGAAGATGAATTGCAAGGGAAAAGGGGTAAAGGCTCTGAAAAAAAAAGAATATTGGTCACAGAAAACAGAATAGTGAAGTCAACATTCACAAAGTTAGTGTGCCAGAGGGGATTAAAGGGAAAGACCTGCTTGCATTTTTTTCCTTAGACCTATTTCAGAGGTGTAGCAGACAAATGACAGAAGATAGAATTAAAATTGATTCCCCCCATGGGGTCTGCCACTATTCCACCTAAATAATACAGAAGAGCCAGGAGCAGGCATAATGAGAATTCATAATTTCACAGCTTAAATAAAAGCTATAAAAGTCATCAGAATGTTAAACCTGCAAGGAGAGAGAGAGAGAAATGTGTTTTTATTTTTTTGTTAACTCCTTGGTGCAACTCCAAGAAAGGAAGCAAAATTTTCTTAGAAGCCAAGAAATAGAAGCACAAAGGAGGCCTGTGGGGAAGGCAGCATTTTTCAAAGAAATGGCAAATACTTTTAAAAATGAGATATCTCCTGAAATATTCCCTAGGAATAAAATTAACTCAGAGCCCCTAATTAAATAAAATATTGATATTTTAATTTATAAACGCATATGAATGGCTGTGCAATATATTTATTAGAATGTGTTTCAGTTGTGCAATCATTGTATACTGCTCTATGCCATAAAATTGCATAATTAGATACACCAGAACTTATATTTAATACCAACATTTAAGTCTTCTTGCAAATGGTGTTGTGTGGGAGTTACTGCATCTGATAAACTTTCCGGGGCAGAGAAAATTCCAAAGGATGCTTAGTCGGGAGAAAATGTATTGTAGATTTCATATGATAAAGTAGTGAATGTGAACTGGCTCTGGCATCTGGATGCCTGGTTCAAACACTAACTTTACTACTTACAAGTTGAGCTCAAACAAGTTATTTGAACTCTGGACTCAGTTTCCAAATCTGTAAATTGGGGTATTATTTGTAATTACCTCACAGGACACCAATGAATATTGATGGCTTATTTTAGCATCTTGCATATTTTAATTATTTCATAAATGACAACTCTTGTTATTAATATTAATTGTTATAGTGAGCAGAAATATGTCTTTAGAATAGAAATGTGTTAGGACAGTAGTAAGTGTGGATGTGGAGAATATAATGAGTGAGGATCTAATGAGTAGAATCGATTATGTTTAGTAAAACTCAGTTACCTGAAATGTAAGAAAGCTAAAAGACTTGACATATTTCTTCTTAATAAATTATTTTTTATTATTATTTTGAGAAGCTCCTTAGTAATATACATTCAGTATGAGAAGCTCCTTAGTAATATACATTCAGTATGAGAAGCTCCTTAGTAATATACGTTCAGTAGTTTGATCGGGTCATGTGTTGGGACCCCTAATGTTTCTTCACATTTGATGACAATAAGAACAAACATTTATGAATTTTCTCACTGTTTGTCTGATACTGCTCTAAGTACTTTATATTCATAGACCCAATTAACCTTCCCCAAAACCTTTATCAGGTACATGTGAGTCTCGTTTCAAGGGGAAGAAAATATGATAAGAGAGTTTCTAGTAACTTCCATATTGTTAAATCACAGAGTCAAGACAGTCCCAGGCACTCTGGCTTCAGAGCCTGGGACCTTAAACAGTATACTACATTGTAGTATATCTGCTTACATGTGTCCACTGCACAAACATAGTTAAAAACATTGGTAAGTAAACCTGTTATTTATTAAGTCAATTCAAGAGAAAAAAAGTTTTCTGATTTCAGTGGCTCACCACTTCTATTATAGTCTGTCCCTGTTTACACTGTTAAGACTATTTACAATCTCACTTCGTGGTAATTCACAAACAGTGATAATTACTATTACTATTTACAACCTCACTTCCTGGTAATTCACAAACAGTGAAAATGAAACAGGGTTTTTAGGTTTTCTCCACTCAACTCCTTTATGGCTCTCTGGCCAAGGGCAAGAGTGGGAGCTGTGGTTATGTACATCCCACAGCATCTAACAATGGTGAGTGGCTTATCACGCAATTATGGGAATCAACTGGTGAGAAATAAGGGTGCCACAGTCAAAATAGCCTAATAGACCAACTATCAACACATGATATTGGCAGCCCCAGGGGGATTGCAGTAGGATTCAACTAAAAGGATTAACTTTATCTTATAGTCACATGTATTTGAGGTAATTTGAAAATCTACTTTCAGACATTAGATGTTTTCTCTAACACTAAACAGCAATTATTTCTTTAAGATCATATGTTAGTTTGCTAAGGCTTCGTTAATGAAATACCACCATCTGGGCAGCTTAAAACAACAGAATTTTTTTTTTTTTTTTTTTCTGACAATTTTGGAGGTTAAAAGTCCAAGATCAAAGTGTTAGCAGGGTTGGTTTCTTCTTTCCTTGGCTGGTAGATGACTGTCTTCTCCCCGTGTCTTCACGTGGTCTTCTCTCTGTATGTCTGTTTGCAAATTTTCTTTCCTTATGAAAACATGAGTCATATTAGATTAGGGTTCAATGGCTTCATTTTAACTTAATTATCTCTTTAAAGACTCTATCTCCTCTATAGTTGAATTCTGAAGTACTAGGTTAGGACTTCAACATACAAACTTTTTTGGAGGACACAATTCAGTCCATGGCACAGTTTCAGTGGAATAAAAATCATTCTACTCTACCATACTAGAACAATATTTTGGGCCTGGCTCATGGCCCTGTAATCCTAGCACTTTGAGAAGCCGAGGCAGGTGAATCACCTGAGGTCAGGAGTTTGAGACCAACCTGGCTAACATGATGAAACCCCATCTCTACAAAAAATACAAAACTTAGCCGGGCATGGTGGTGCACACCTGTAATCCCAGCTACTTGGGAGATTAAGGCAGGAGAATTGCTTGAACCCAGGAGGTGGAGGTTGCAGTGAGCCAAGTCGCACTTCAGCCTGGGTGACTGAGTGAGACTCTGTCTCAGAAAAAAAAAAAGAACAATATTTTTCCACTGTCACCCAAACTTACATATATTATTTCCAGTCCAACAGAAGCTTTAAGTTAAAAAAGATGATTTTAAACTTTGCTCAACATGGTCTACTAATAAGCTGGCTGCATGAAAGTGAGTTGGAATTTCTTCCCCATACAGTCTTTTGTTCCTTTGATGGGAGATGGCAAAAAGGAAAGCTTCGCAAAGTCACACCTCATTTTGCATACTTACTAGAATCAAAGATGAATGTTCAGAATATGCACAGATGAATAGAATGTCTGACCTTAATGTCATTTTTATTAGAATATACTAAGCCTTTTGTTTCTCAACTAGCAGTAACTATGGTTACACTTCTCATATTTTCTGAAAACCATTGGTTAGAGCAGTTTTGTACCCACATATTCTTCATCATAATGATCTGAAAAATGAATTACTAGACACTAAATTACTAAACTTTTTATATATTAGGGTCCTCAAAATTTTACAAATTAACTGAAACTAAAAATTCAAGCAAAACAGTGACAAAACACTCAAAATGTAATTTCAAAGTTAGCGATTTTTTGTTAAGTACATAATTATGGAAGAAACATGCATCTTTATATATCTGAAGTGTTGATCTACATTATTTTAGTTCAGTATTATTACTTTATTTCTTCTCCCAAATGTTACTGAGAAGTAAAGAATAGATTAAGTAATTTCCATGTTCTTCCCTATGACAGCAAAGAAAATATTATTTAAATAATGATATATGGAGTAAGTCTGAGCCTAAGTTAGAACTCTAGTGTATACAGTGGAAAACTTGAGAGGCTTAAGAAAGACTTAAAATCTCATTTAATAGAAACTTCACATATAAATATAAGTAGACAAGATTGCATAATGATCCTCCATGTAACCATTATAGATAGCCTCAAGAGTTATTAAATAATGACAAATCCTTTTCTTTTTGATCCATAACTCCACTGACACCCCTTTTCACTTGATTATTTAAAAGTGAGAGCCTAAGCAACATAGCAAAACCCCATTTCTACAAAAAATTAAAAATAAAAACTAGCCAGGCATGGTGGTTTGTGCCTGTGTTCCTAGCTACCGAGGAAGCTAAGGCAAGAGAAGCATTTGAGCACAAGAGTTCAAGGCTATGGTGAGCCACGATTGTGTCACTGCACTCCAGCCTGAGTGACAGAGCTAGACCCCCATCTCTTAAAAAAAAAAAAAAGAAAAGAAAAAGAAATGAGTTCCAGGCATCAAAAAATTTAGAAATATATATTTGAGTATGTGACTGTAAAATATAATGGTTCTTAATAAGTACCTCAGAGTAGGCTGGGTGCAGTGGCTCATGTCTGTAATCCCAGCACTTTGGGAAGCCAAGGTGGGTAGATCACTTGAGGTCAGGAGTTTGGGACCAGCCTGGCCAACATGGCGAAACCCCATGTAATTTTTGTAAAAATACAAAAATTAGCTGGGTGTGGTGGTGCATGCCTGTAATCCCAGCTACATGGGAGGCTGAGGCAGGAGAATCACTCGAACCCCTGAGGTGGAAGTTGCAGTGAGCTGAGATCATGCCACTCCAGCTGGGGCAACAGAGTGAGACTCCATCTCAAAACAAATTATATATATATATATCACAGTAGTGTTCACATGCTGTGCTGCTTCGATTAATTTCTTTTTTGACTAAATGTCTGGTGAGTTCACATTTTCCAGATTATCATATATATAGTTATGTATTTATGTATAATAAAATACATGACATATATTTGCCATTATATTAGTATATGATGTATTCAATATATTTAATATGTATTCAAAAATATTTGAAAATTCAAATACAGTCTCTATATTCCAACTGGTTAAAATGTTGCTTGTCTTTTTTCACTTGCTATCTCCACTTCCCTTTGTCCTTCTCTCTGTTTTTCCTGTCATTTTGCTGTTGTTTTTGAGAAAACTAAGTCATCTGTCCTAGAAAGCTCTCAACACAGAAACTGCTTTTTGCTGACTGTCAGTAATGACAGAAAAACAATTGCCTAAGTTGTCTGTTGCTAAGAATATGTTTTCCAGAATAAGAACAGATGAAGATAGGAGGCAGGGGAAATATTCTCTGATGTCCAAAGTTTGTGTGGAAAACTAGAAAGAAGGCCAGAACAGAGATTAAATCCTAACTCTGAGAAGGACTGGCTTGATATGAGGCAAATTTTTATTTTTCTGGGTGTCAGTGTCCAGGTATATAAAATCACATATAAGTCCATCATAGTTAAATCACTGAAAGCCAAATACATTTTTTTAAGTTGTGAAGGCAGCTAGAGAATAAAAGACAGGTTTTTTATGGGATAACAGTAAGAACGATAACTGATGTCACAATGAATACATAAAACAAGATATCTTGAAAGAGGAGTGGAGGTGAAATGTTTAGTGATGTTAAAAGTTTATGTGAAATATTAAAAGGAATAACCTGTGATAGAGAAACAAACAAACAAAAAGAAATTATACGGTTTAAAGCTTTGGTTTGGGGCAACTGAACCAAGGTCAAATCTCAGCTTCACCATTTTGTTTCTAAACAGCTTGTGGTAGTTACATTGGCTGATTCTTAATTTTCCTTATCTTTCAAATGGTTATAATCATGTCTACCTCATGGAGATGCTGTAAAGATCAAAAGATAAAAATCAGTAAGTTCCTTAATAAGTGTCATAGCTACCACAAATTGACAAATGTGATTAGGGGAAAGAGACTACACAAAGGAAATATAAATAAAATGACCCTGAATTTTACATTTCATTCATGTTTATGTACATGTATGTGAGAGGCTGAAGTGACTATCATCACAGTAAACCCAATATTTGAAATAATTCATTTGAAAAATTTATTTTCTTTACAATTATTTTCTAGCTGAGTTAGAAGGTTTTTGGGTTTTTTTATTTTGATTTTTTGTTTGTTTGAGATGGAGTTTCACTCTTGTCACCCAGGCAGGAGTGCAATGGCACGATTTCAACTCACTGCAACCTCCACCTCCCGGGTTCAGGTGATTCTTCTGTCTCAGCCTCCAGAGTAGCTGGGATTACAGGCACCTGCCACCGTGGCTGGCTAATTTTCATATTTTTAGTAGAGACGGAGTTTCACCGTGTTGTCCAGGCGTGTCTCAAACTCCTAACCTCAGTTGATCCGCCTGCTTCAACCTCCCAAAGTGCTGGGATTACAGGTGTGAGCCACCGCGCTGAGCCTGGCTTTTTTTTTTTTTTTTTTTTTTATAATACATAAGGAAGACATAGCCAGAAGGAAGTGAGAAGGGATATACAGGTGCTCAAACTTTATTTCCCTGGCTGAGGGTACATGATTGTTCCTTGTATTATCCTCCATGCTTGTCTTTATGTCTAAAAGCTTTGTAATAATTTCCAAAATTATAATTTAATTATGGTTAGCTAGCACTAAGAAATGAAAAGTCTTCAATAAATCTGTGGGATAATTTAGTTTCAGCTAATGACGTACAGAGGTGTGCAGAATGTGTTAATGATATGTTATATTACAACTGTCGATTACAAACATCTTTACTTCCTGTTTCTCTGCTCTTTATCTGTTTAATATCCTCTTTCTTATATACCCAAACACCTCTCTTCCTTTAAGGATATTAAGTCGCCTTTGCAGTTATTAATGTTATATTGGTTGAAATAATTTAGGGAATGAGGTCAACAATGTACAGACTAGATAATGTGACTCCTGGACTGCAGCAACATTGGCTGCAGTTAGCCAGGAAAAATTTGTTAGATTATTGGAAGCCGTTTTTATTATTTTTCATTAAATTTTAAATGCATTCTGCTTAGTCAAGGCTACATTGAAAAAAAAATGCTCACAAAGGGTTTTAATTGATAGTTTTCAGTGCTCAATCTATTGTTTTAATGAATGATATATAAACACGTTTGTTTATATATTATTATCTTACTTCATTTATTTTTTTCATAATTATTAAAGCAAGCTCTGGTATGAATTAATGAAGGTATGTTGATTTTAGTAAAATGCAAGGATGCTTCAAGTTTTTTATTTTTCTTTATAATTTTTCAAATTACTCTTTAAATGTATCACATTTTTAGGGATCATAGTTCAGGCTTGCTCTAGCTGGCATTGTTCTCTCTAGATATGTGTTTATCACTTTGGAGGAACTGTTGTGTTGTTGAGTGTTTTGGAGAGAAATTTTTATAAGAAATAGTGTTTATTTAGAACAAATAGTTTGATGTTTTCTTAGAGCGTTTATTTATTTGCCACTTAGAATATACTTCAGGTTCTTTGGGTAGTAGAACTTAGTTTTTTGTTTGGGTCTCATTCATATAACCCATGTATATAGAATGATGCCAAATACAAGTCACCTCCAGAGCATATGTGAATTAAGGATCACGCCAGCTGTACATTCTTCTGTCAGACTATAGTAGTTGTTTCAAAGATGGGTACATTACCTACATTAAGCCAATCAGAATGAACAAGTTGGATGTGGAGCGGTGAGAATATACTTCTGAAGGCCAAGATCTGCTTGGGATAAAGAGAAGACAGCCTTGTAATAATAAAACAGAAAATGGAGGAAAGATGATGGGAGAGAGGGAGGACAACTGAATTATTTTGACAAAGCATCTGATTGACCACATCAGAAGTTAGCATATCCCTTGATCCTGAAATCGAGTTTGGTTTTCGTTTTCTGGATTCACCAATAAATGAGTCCTTATTGATACAATTTCATTGATCATGTTTAAACTGCTGATGCTATAAAAATAAATTACTACAATATTAAAAATAATTCTGGGTGTTTATAATGTCTTTGTGAAACTAGCTTTTTGATCCCATGTAGCTTTTGAACTCAACATTTTAGTTTTTATCTGATGTTTGAAGTAGCCCAAAAAACAGCAACTACATTCTTGCCACATATTCACAGGCATGCAGGCAAACTTTTAAAAAATGTAGTCTAATTAATCCCCAAGTATCTACCCTGTTTGAGCCTCTTTGCTTCTCACCCTCCATGTATATCTCATGAAAATATTTAATCTTATGGATTTATGAGTTTGTTTAGTTAACTAGATAGTTCCAATATTCTGCTCAACATTTTATAAGTCACCAGAGTTTAGAAATGCCATATTCCCAGTGTTAGGTATATATTGAAAAGTCTTTTATGTTATAGACAATTTCCTTTTTCAATCCCCAAGGGGGCATCAGGGTCAGAATCAATGACACTCTTATTCTCAGGTTGCTGGCGGAAGAACTAATTCTGTGACAACGGCTCTCTATCTCTGACCTCCAAACCCCTGCATTTCTGATGAATGGCACCCTAGGAAACGAGGCTTGACATGTTTGCTTGCTTGCTTGAAATCAATCGAGAAAGTAAAAAAGTACTTTAGAGATGCACGGGGTTCTCACATGGATTTATTGCAGAAAAAATGTATTTATTTTCTAATAAATAATTTACTTCCTGAATTGGTTTTTAGGCAGAGAGAACCATTTGTGTTTCAAGAGGTATAAGCAAGAATGATGATTGAGAGCTTAATATAGACATAATCTCTAGCTCTCACTGATTAGTTCTCCATGGATTTTTGCCATGGATTAATACACAGCTGCAAAATTTATGCAGTAATCCTCAGCTATGCAATTTGGTGACAGGCTTTATTTTAGAGCCATTGTCCCTACAAATAATTAGAACACAACATGTATCAGTGCTTAGTTTATATCTTCATACTGATAGATAAACAAAGGGAAGACAATAGCCTAAAACTGCAAGGAAGTCAACACAGAGATGAAATCTGACAGTAAGATACATTATGTGTGAGTGAATTGGGTTATCATCCAGTAAGAGCAGGGTGGCTTCAGAGCAGTGATGGCATGTGAGTTGTACCTCCAATACTGGCTTGGGTTGTATGAGAATTATGCATTTCTATTAGGAGTAGAGGTGGCAGGAATAATGCAGGCAAGGCATGTTTGTGAGCAGGAGATAAATCCTGGTGGAACAAGGTGGTCACACTTGGAAGAAATGAGACATAATGATAGAAGTGAATCCTGAGCACATGGTTGAGACAAAGGGGTTTGGAATTTATCCTGTGAACGTTAAGTGTTCTTACTGTTTTTAGGTCTCTGCAGGTAGCTAATGAGAAAAAAAAAACCCATCAGGTTAGCATGCATTGTTTTGGCTTCTGGAAAACCAAATTAGGGAATATTTGAGAAAGCTCTTTTCATCATAATAACTGATTCCAAACAACAAAATGGAGTTGAAAGTAGCCAATGTACCATTCTCTTTGAATGTGTGGAAATGACAGGATTAAATTCAATTAGTTTTGAAATCATCTCCTATGATTAGAGGAAGGCAGCATAGTTATCTCACCTTAATTGGCAGTAAAATGGAAGACAAAGTTATAGCAACATGGCTTTGGGGAGAGACCTGGGACAAGTAAGATAATGTTACATGGCATTGCTGAGATGCCGTAGGTTATGGGAAATCACAGTTTCAAATACTAACTCATAGCATAGAGATGCTAAGAAATAGCTACCGTAAATAAATGAATATGCCACTCAGCAGACAGAAAGAAGGGAAATAAAAAAAATTATCTTTAAAACACATAACAATAATCAAGGTTCCAAAACTACTAGACTTAGTATATAGTTATCACCCAGACCGGAGACCACTGTAGGTCTGAGAAATAAAGAGAGATTATCAGTCAAGCAAAAAGCAGCACTGTCGGGAAGGTATAGTGAAGAGTGTTCTAGACTCAAGTGCAACTTCAGAGAAAGTATAAAATTGATAGATACTGTTGGGATAGAAAGAATAAGGAAAGAATAGGCAGAAGACAGCTTAACAGTTGAGACAGGTTTATTGAGAGTAAATCTGAGAAGGACTTTTGGCCGGCTGGGTGAGGAGCAAAATTCTCTTACTGCCCGAGGCTTCTTTAAAGGGCCTGGTGGAGAAGTGTGCTTTGAGGCAAAATTTTATTACTAAGGGTTTGGCAAAGTGCTGACTGTTTTGTTATGGTTAGCGCGTTTATGCTCTGTTGAAGCTATGGGCAGGGCTGACATTTGCAGTTTTGGCCAGGTGGCTTAAGATGGTGGGGTATTACAAAGATAACGGTACTCTTGTCCTATCAATCTGGACTCTGGTTAGATAAGGAGATGGGCCAGCGTGCTTTTATGGCTACTTCCTCCTGAAAGGGGGCTGTGAGATGATTGGTTCCAGATTGACTAGAGGAGTAGCATCCTTTTCAAGTGTTCCTGGGTGGTGGCTTGTGAGATAGCTGTGATCCTGCTGGTAAGGAACTTTCGGAAGAGGGTTATTAAACATGGTAGAAACAGTAATTCCAGGCCAATTATTATTAGAACGACTATGAAGGGGAGAATTCGGGTTAATAATTTACCATTTAACCAGGAACTGATTTGGTTTTTTTGTTGCTCCCTAATTCTTTGAGTTTTTTTTGTAAGTTTTGAGGCTGCATCCCTTATCAAGCCTGACTGGTGGAGATAAAAGCAGCATTCTTCCCCTAGAGAGAAGCAGATACTTCCCTTCTCTGCTGTAAGGAGGCCAAGCCCTCTCTGGTTTTGGAGGACTACTCTATTTGCGGAGTCTAGCTGGTCTTGAATTTTTACAAAGCCTTTGGCTATACTTTCCAGGGATTCTTGTAGGTCCGTGGACAGAGCCTCAAAATATGAGAGTGAAATGGCTCATTCCCCAGCTCCTAAGCTGATGCCCATCACAGCCAATAAGGGAATGATTTGGATTGTCCTTTTCTGTTTGACATGTTGAACAGAAGGCACTGACAAGGATTGGTTAGGGGGTAGTATTCCAATGGCTAGAGAAAGGTAGCCCAGAGTACAGGTGCCTGTCCTATTGGTTGGGATGCAGAGGTATGTGTTGGTGCCACACAAGAAAAACAAGCCTGCTTCGGAAATGCAGGTAGAGATGTGAAGGGCAAAAAGGTGGATTAAGGGCCTCTTTTTTGTGTAGTGGGTTTCTGGCTCCAAACAGACAGTGGAGATGCAAGGGAGGCTTCAGTGATTGTGGAGAGGTGTTAGGAGTTGACCTTTGTATATTTAATGCAATCTGAAGTGGCACCAGTTATGGATAGCCATGGATAGAGATGTGTGTTGGGGATACAGCAATTAAAAGATGCGACTGTGACTACAGTGGGGTGGGAGAGCTGTAAAGCGGACTCGTTAGAGGAACAACCCGTTGGCCTCTGGTGAAACTTGATATTCAACCTGGTTAGTTTGATGCTCCGTAGGATGCTGGATAAAAATGGTTTTGTTACATTCTCCTGGGGTGAGGGATCCTATGGGGGATGTACCTGCATGGCTGAAAAACAGAGTAGAACCTGTTGAAGGAGGTGGGCATGAAGAGCAATAGGTCCTTCGATAAAGGGGTCAGAGGAGGCATATCTTGTTAGGGAGTTATAATATGTTTGGAATAGTTTGTTGACTTTGTTAGCAAATTAGTTAGCGTACTTGCCAAGTAGAGCGCCTGCACTTTCAAAGAAGGAAGAATCCTTTTGGAGTTTGTAAATTAGAAACGTTTTTTGAGTTAACAGTGTAGGGAGAGGCACTGGTAGGGTGGTATATGCCGACCAGGAGAGTGATAGGCACATTCAACAATTATGAGCATAAGAGGAATTAGCTTGCCGCAGAAGGTACTGAGTGAGATTTAAAGAGTGCTCCAGATGGTTAATGATTAGTAGTGACTTGATGGGAACTGAGGATTCCATTGTAGCGAGGAAAAGCAAACTTAGGTAAGAAGGAACAGCAGGCTGAAGGAAAAGAAAGTTATTTGGGTGGGGGAGAAATCCTGGAAGGTATCTTGAAGCCATAAGTCCCACAGAAGGTTAAGGATTTGATTAGCGGAAACTAGAGGCTCCTTGTGAGGGTACCAGATAAGATCTGAGCTAAAGAGTGTGAGGAAGAGGCAAAAATTTTGGAGAGAGAGACAAGAGAGAGTTGATAGGTTTTTAATAGAGAGCCTATTAAGTGGAAATTTCTTCTTTGGAACTCTTGGTTAGGCAGATGGATGTAGGCCCTGTGGAAACACAGGAAAAGGTTGGGAGGCGTTTAGTTTGTGTTGGTTGGGGGCTGGATGAGGGAGGATTGTTTTTTTTGAGGGATGAAAGGTGGAACCAATTAACAATTTTCTGAGAGCATTTTTTAGAATGCCATTTGTCCTTTTTACCTTCCCAGAAGATTGAAGTCGGTAAGGGATATGGAATTTCCAGGTAATATGAAGGGCTTTTATAAGATTTGGAGTGATTTGGGTGGTGAATTTGGGATTATTATTAGATAGCCTCTGTGGATTTTGGAGTAGGAGGGCTGCTAGGGAGTTTATTTGGTTTTGTGTGTGCTCCAGTTGGGCTGCTAACTCCATTAGTTTCTCCTTTAGTTGAGCAGACAAGAGAAGTGAAAAAGCTAGACTTGTAGAACTAAGGCCTATTGCAGAGGAAATTCCCAGAGCAGGGAGGATGGCAATTAATTGGACCACCCTTTCTGTTTCCACATGTGTGTCTAGCGGGAGGGGAAATTTTTGATCCTTTGTGGTGACAGACAGGGAGGCGTTTAAGGGTGGTGTTTGCATAGGAGTTTCCTGAATGCCCCTCATGCCAACAACAGAGATGGAGGAACGGGTTAAAGGACCTTGGTATTTAGTTAAAACAGATGAGCTTGCCCCAGTATTTAAAAGGAAAGAAACAGTTTTACCAGATACCATCCCAATTATCCTGGCTTCTGGGGACTCACTGGGTGTGGGGGCAAAGGATCCTGGGCATTTTCAGTTGTTTGTTGACAGTGCCAGCAGAGAAGATATTTTATTATGTGGTGGTTAAGGGGCTACTTTTTGGGCCGCACCTGAACGGGGAGGGCGTACCTGTTGGGGGCAGTCCATTTTCCAGTGTCCCCATTGACCACATGCCAGGCATGGCTTACTGGGGCAGGGATGGGGGTTGGGGAGGGCTTGGGCATGTCTTTGCCCAGTGTCCAGGATTGCCACAACAGAAGCCAACTCTTGGGGTATTGGGAGGATTCCCTTTTGGGTGTTCAAGTGGGGTTTGAACAGCAGAGACAAGCATTTGGTATTTTAAGCGAAGATGCTTTTTAAATTTGTTTTCCTTTTTTTATTTGTAGAAGACATGAAAGGCAGCACACACAGGTTCCACTAAGGAGTTTGGGGTTCCTTTCCTAGGTTTTGGAAATCCCACATGTATTCCAATTCTTCTGGTATACTGGGCAAGAACCCAGGCTGTCACACTGGCCCCCTGTCCTTGCAATAAGGCAGAGCGTCTATTGAGCTGATTAACGCAAGCCATCTGCAGATGGCAAAGCTGAAAGAGCACACTGTAACACATGCCCACTTGGGCTTCAGGAGTCCTAGATACTGTTGTGGGGTTGGAACCCAAAAGCTCTCCCCAGGGTCTCTGCACCTGCCCACCTCCATGCTTCCCTTAGGGATTTGGGCAGTGGGGCACCTAAGGAGCGAGCCATATCTCTGTCGCACACCCTGCGACGGGGAAGGGAACTCTCCCGTTTCAATGGTAAGCATGGTGCCCAGTGATAGAAGGATACTTTAAGTGCTAATCACAAGAATGAATTGTCTTTCCAAATATCACAAAAAGATTATTAAAAATTATTTTATTGAGTAATTTGCCCTACCTAATTAAATTTTCTATTATCCTTGCTTTGCTATGTTTAACCTGAAACTTAAGCCAATATATACAGTTTATTGGAAAATCTTGATCCTAGGAGCATGTTTAAATTTTTAATTAAAACATTATCGACTGCTTGCTTGCTATGTTCTGTGCACGTTACTAAAGATACATAGATAAAAGATAATGTGACAAGGTGCAAATTCTAGAAAGTTACATCAGCTCATAAACAATTCCTCTAAAGAGTCAACTGAGTTAGTGAGGGGTGGAAAGGGAAGAAAGTAATCACAGTGTCAGAGGCATGTGAACTAGAGCAACTCCATCTTGAATAGAAGCTGGGTAAAATGAGGCTGAGACCTACTGGGCTGCATTCCCAGATGGTTAAGGCGTTCTAAGTCACAAGATAAGATAGGAGGTCAGCACAAGATACAGGTCATAAAGACCTCGCTGATAAAACAGGTTGCAGTAAAGAAGCCAGCTAAAACCCCCAAAACCAAGATGGCGATGAGAGTGACCTCTGGTCGTTCTCACTGCTACACTCCGACCGACACCATGACAGTTTCCAAATGTCGTGGCAATGTCAGGAAGTTACCCTATGTGGTCTAAAAAGGGGAGACATACGTAATCCACCCCTTGTTTAGCATATCATCAAGAAATAACCATAAAAATGGGCAACCAAGTGAAAATAAACTTGTTTTCACTACTCTGCAGACTCACCCTGAATTCTTTCCTGTGCAAGATCCAAGAACCTTCTCTTAGGGTCTGGATCTGGACCCTTTTCCTGTAACGAAAGTGTTTAGAATTTTTGGAGTCTCAATTTTGAATACTGGTTTAATAGCGAGGAAAGGTCACTCTTAATTTCAGTTAAGTTGACTGTTTGATGGAAAGTCCTATATAAGCATTGAAAATGAGCTCACAACCTGGGACAAATTTAAGACTACAGGGAAAAAAAATCACAGAGTTTGACGTAGTGGAAAAAACATGGACACTGAAATCAGTCAAAAATGGGTTGAACTATTTAGTAATGTGCCAGGCATTCTCAGACACAGGTGAATGAAACACAGTTTTTGCTCTGGGGAATCTTACAGTCTAGAGAAGGCTTGTCCAACCTGTGGCCAGCGGGCCACATGCGGCCCAGGACTGCGTTGAATGCGACCCAACACAAATTGGTAAACTTTCTTAAAACATGATTAGTTTTCCTGGGACTTTTTTTTTTTTTTTTTTTGACCAGAGTCTTGCCCTGTTGCCCAGGCTGGAGTGCAGTGGCACGATCGGCTCACTACAATCTCCACCTCTCGGGTTCAAGCGATTCTCCTGCCTCAGTTTCCTGAGTAGCAGGGACTACAGGTGTGCATCACCACACCTGACTAATTTTTTATATTTTTAGTAAAGAAGGGTTTTCACCGTGTTAGCAAGGATAGTCTTGAACCACTGACCTCATAATCTGCCCACCTCGGCCTCCCAAAGTGTTGGGATTACAGGTGTGAGCCACTGTACCCAGCCCTCTGGGATTTTTTTTAAAAAGCTCATCAGCTATTGTTAGTGTTAATGTATTTTATGTGTGGCCCAAGACAAGTCTTCTTCATCCAATGTGGCCCAGGGAAGCCAAAAGACTGGACACCACTGGTCTAGGGAGTGATTGTGACAATAAACAAGTAATTATAGTATCAGGTGGAAATAAGATTTATAAAGAAAAAAATAATAGTGTTAGGGAATAAAGAGTATTGGGGATGTTTTAAATCATATGTCATGGAAGGGACCTTGACAGAGGTGGCATTTCAACAAAGCCCTTGAATAAGTAAGGGAGCACTGCAGGTATCTGGTAGGAGACTCGCCTGGGCAGAGGGAATAGTCCTTGCCTGGGCAGTACTCAACATTAAGTGTTCAATAAAGTTAATCTAAAATAACCCGAACTAGATGCATTAGCATTATCTACATGTTTAGAAAACTGTTTTCATCCTGGAATAAAAATGCCCCAAAGAATAAAATGCTATACCTTAAAGCCAAAGAAGATCTTAAAAAGGACTCGGTCCAATCACTTCAATTTGCCACTGAGAAAACTAGGTTATGAAAAACAAAACTATTGGCAGAACTGGGCTGGAACTAGAAATTAGGCCCTTTCAACCTCAGATTGTTTATTATTTTTCTGTGATTGCTGGTACATAAGAAAAGGTCTCAGGAGTTGTCTTGACATAGCATCTAGTTTAGTACCAAGTGCAGTGAGCTGCATGATTTATGAACCTTGTTCAAAATGACATGACAATTCAGAATCTTTTTTATTTCTTCATGAAGTACTACATATATTTTATGGAGGGTCAAAAATCCCACTTTTACACAGTAAAACTGCTTTAAACTTAGGATCCCAACATGAGCAGCATAAAAATATTGTTTAAAATCTAGAAAAAAATAGAATTTCATTTTTGAAAAAAATCCTTGTCTACTTTCAAAAAAAACAAACAAAAAAAAACATTGCTCAATATGCTCCCATTAACTCTCCAGGAACATTTAAGATGACTAAGACTGACCTTTTTGCATATTTTTCAGTTTAAAAAATGTGAATCGTTTTGCCATTTTCTATTTCTTTCATCTTTATTTGGATTTTGTGAATGTGCTGCCAGACATCTTTCCCCAGTAGGGCTCCTAGAGTCATTTGCCTCTGCAAGTGGTCCATTATTATTCCCTTGCTTCCCAACTACCACTCATGGGCTGGGAGGTTGTTGCTGACATGGTATTGTGATTCAGGTATGACTCTTGCCTGCCATTCTTCTAGCTCTGCTCTTCTTGAAAAAGTCACTGTGTGTCTCTGCCCCCATAATGCTAAGCGATTTTGGCATTAATGATAAGTATTTGTCTGCAGATAGTCAATGTATTTTTTTGTTGATGGCAATCTAGCTCCTCATACGACATGTTTTTAAAACAAAAGTTTCTAAGTATTCTTGCAAGAAAAAAGGTGATAAATTATGGTAATTTATTTGGTTAGTCTATAAAAAGGCAATTTTATTCATAATGTGGTTCTTCTATAATACTTATAGTACCATCCTAAAATTTCAGCCCTAGGGCAGAGAGAGATGTTTTGTGTAGAAAGAAAAAAGCACATGGGCAAAAGGAGGAGAAATTGCAAAGAATGAGTTTGTCTTCTTCCTCATTCCTAGTTTTAGAGATGATAGGATAATTTTGAAAGCAGGGAAATTTGTATGTTTACATCAATTTTACTTTCTTCCTGGAAACCCTTCATTCAGAGGTCAAAGGTTTTAATGACTGTAATAAATTAAAAGTGGGCCAGCCCAAAATCTTTTTACACTCCTTGCATTATTAATAGGTGGGATGTAATTATCTTCCCTCTAATCTGGGCAGGGATTGTCCAAAGGAATAATGTAGAAGTGATTATTCTATTAATGCCATACTGATTTTTAGACCTAGATTTAAGAAACTTAGGCAGCTTCCACTCCTTGTCCCTTGAATACTTAGTGTTGGAACTCAGATGCTCACTCCATGGCAGCATAACCAGCTCTGAGAAGCCCTTATAGAAAAGAACTAAGATGTCTGACAATCCCAGCCAACCTCTCAGGTGATATCCAGCACCAACTTGGCAGCCATAGGAGTGAACTCATTTTGGAAAAAAAACATCGTTTAGCTCCAGTCAAGCTGATGCAAAGAGACCAGTGATTAATTCCCCCTAACAATCCCTGCACAAATGACAGGTTAATAAGGAAAACAGATTATGTGGTTTTATGCCCAGAAGTTTTGGGTGCTACTTTATGCACCAGAACAGTACTCTTTTGTAAGCATCTTCACATGAATCAGGCTTGCTATTTCTATGAGAGTGTTTTATACATACCTGCACTAAATGAGTGCCCTCCCCACAAAGCCACCTCCCAAGAACTTCCCCAGATCAATGTTCACCTTCTTTTAGAGCAGATGGGCTAATTATTTGTTAGAAGGAAGCAATTTGGTTGAAGTAATTCTCAACAAGGCTTGAATGATTAATGCGTATTTAAGCCACTCAGAAAGATTTAATTGGCAACATGTCAACCAGTATAATAAAATAAATTGAAAAAATAGTAGACAGTATAGGGAAAGTTATTGTCAGATAGTGGCCACAGTTTAGAGAATACAAACTATGCGGACTGCCATTAGTAATAGTTTGGGCCTCTGAATTGAGTAGGTTAAGTCAAGGATATGCATCTTGTGTTAGTTACTAGAAAAGGGGTACCTTATAGTATATTGCATTGTATTTTAAAATAATCCCTTGTTTACCTCTGTGACTAGGTTGACTATTCCTTTATGGTAGGAGTGAAATCTACCTCCTCCATGTATGTTCCACCACACCTAGTACAGTGTATTTTGTATATGGTAGGTATTCAATAAGTGTTTGTTATATAATATAATAAGAAACATACCTGTATACATATGTACCTTTTGTTTGGATGTCAAAGTATACGCAGACTTTATAAGATATTAACATAATATAATCAAATTGATATTATATCTTGTTTTTTTCTTTATTGCACTGGCTAAAATGTCTAATGCAATGTTGAACATAGTGATTAATTTTCAATTCTTATAGTTCCATTACATTCATTGAATAACCCCAAACTAGTAATATTGTACCGTTCTTTTTACATATTTCCTGAGTCACTTTTCTTATATTTCACTCAAGATTTTTGCATTTATATTAATGAGATTGGCCTGTGATGTTTTTAACTGTAATTTTTAAGTCAGGTATTGTTATCAAGTTTAGGCTATCCTCATAAACAAATTAAAAAAGGGTCTGTCTTCTTACAATTTCTGAGATAATAAATATATGCTAGCAGTCATCATAAAAGTCATTTGGTGTTGCATTGTCCTTTGTAGGAAAGATTTTTAAAATGAATTTAAATTTTTAGGTAGTTATGGGACTATTCATTATAACCACTGGAAAGAAAAAACATATTCACAGATGATATATTTGTAGAAACTTCAAAGAGAATCTATTCATTGATATTAGAAATAATAACTTGGTTTAATAGCTTGCTGCATACAAGCTAAACTCAAAGAACGTATGTAAGAAAAAAAGTGAAACTTTAACAATAAAAGATACTATTTCAAATAGCATCACAAATATAAAATACCAAGTCATTAATGCAGCATATATTTTATGACCACTCATGGAAAATTATATTTTAAAAAACATTTATAGAGGATGTATAATAATTAGATGTCTTATGAAAAAAAATTGAAATGATTCATGCTAAAAAGATGCCAATTCTCCTAAAATTGGCCTATACATTTAAGGCAATTACAATAAAAGTTCTAGCCATGTTATTTGTTTCTGACCACAGTTAATTTTAAGTTTATAGCAATTTGTAAAGGACTAAGAATAGCTATCATAAGAATAAATCAATAAACAACAGAACAACATTGGTAATGCAGAAAAAGATCTTATCTTAAAAGAATATGTAATTAATGACAACAGTAGAAGTTGATATTAATCTTTTACAAAATATAAAACTTGGCCTCTACTTCAAACTGTTTCCAAAAGTTAATTCCAAAGAATTAATAGATATTTATGTGAAAGAAGAAAGAGCAAAGCTTTTAGAAAATGATCTGAGACTATTTTTAGTGAAACAGGGTTTCACCATGTTGGCCAGGATTAACATAAGCTATAGGTAGGCAGGAAAATTGTTACAAAGGGAACACATAAAGCACTTCTTATAAATGTAATTTAATTAATTAGAATACATTAAAATTAAAAATTCTCTGTAAATTCAAAATAAGAGTGAAATAGTAATCCATGAAGTAGACAAACTAATTCTAACACATATAATTAACAAACGACCTGTATCCTTAATATAGAAAATTGTCTAAAAATCAATACAGAAAATACAGAAAATCCAATAGCATATCAATGGCACAGACATGTTACAAAACAACATATCTACATGGCAAGTAAATACGTGAAGAGATAATCATTCTCATTGGGAATCAAAATAATGTTGATTAAAATTGTAGTAGAATGCCATTAAAAACCAGTAAATGAATAAAAGTAAACAGACAAATAATATGGAAATTGGCAAGAGGTGGAGCAGCCAGAATCCTTATGCTCTGCTGCTCCAAGGTGGAATTAGCACAGTGACTTTCAAAAACTCTTTAACCAGTATTTACTAAAGCTGAAGGTGTATGAGCTTCATTATGATTCAGCAATTCTAATTCTGGTTATAGACCCAGCAAAAACGTTGATGATAGATAGGCAGATAGATAGATAGATAGATAGATAGATAGATAGATAGATGGATGATAGGAAAGTTGGCATTATCTTTTAAAATCACAATTATACATACCCTTTGACACAGAAATTTTATTTCTAGTCATTCCCAAAGTTATACTAGTATGTATGTGAAAGGATTATCCACTGCTGTATTACTAAACAGGTTCAAAATCCCTTATCTGAACCTTTGGAATACATGTGTTATCAAATACAGATTTTGTGTTTATTTTTAGGAGGACACCACCATGCGTATGTCATCTACTACATAATACGCTCAGTAGGATTCAGGGCACAATCTCATATCGAAATCACTACCACTTCTGCAGTGAAATGTGTGTATATCCACACTAAGTAGAATAAACAAAAATATAACTAGTATTACTGTCTACATATGGTTTTTTTAATGGTAGTCACTGATTTTTGAAATAATGCCATAATATAGGCCAGTGGTTTGCAAACATAAGCATACATCAGGGTCACCCCAAGCCTTGTGAAAAGACAAATTGCTAGGTCTTCACTTCAGATTGCATGATTCTGTAGGTGTGGGGTAGGACCTTGTGATTTGCCTTTTTTATGAAGTTTATGAAGTTTTTTTGCCTTTTGCTGATGCTGTTGGTTCTAGGGGTCACATTTTGAAAATGCCAATATTGGGGATAAACATTCTGTGCTTTTTCTTTCTATGAATAGTATTTAATAAAACTTCAAGCTAAACTTAAAGCCTGTACATTTACATACACTGAATTTTTGCTATACTAGCATGCCTTGGAAAAGGGAACACATCAGTGTGATCACTGTAATCAGAGTGAAGTCACATGTCTAAGGGTTGATGTATAGCAAGTTTCTCAAATGACAAAACCATACCACAGCATTATTAAACCTCATTATAGATGGCTTTATTTAAAATTTCTGGTGTCTTCTGTCTCATTACCATGGGTTTATAATAAGTTTTAGTCTTTGGCTCACAGAAAAATGCATGTTATTTAAGGGCAGAACTTAATTGATCAGACATTCTCTCCCCATATTCCATGAACCATTTAAACAGTCATACAATTTCTGCATTATTTATATAATACACAAGTGCTTTTTAACATTTTTAACACAATTAACATTTTTAACACAAACATTTAAACAGTCACACAATTTCTGCATTATTTACATAATACACAAGTGCTTTTTAAAAAGCTAACTTTTCCACACTCTTGGGTGATTAACTTTAGTCTGAGTGATGAGGTCTGTTATTAATTCTTATAATTATGCAGAAGTATCATTTAAAGTCTTCACCAGCAGGGTTTTTCAAACATCATTGCTAGTTTGATGGCTATGCCAAGTATTTGTTAATATTGATGTATCAAAATAATTCCAAGCATTTGAGACAATATGTCCTACAAACTGAATGCTTTTAGAAAATTTAGATTGTTCAACCTCTGCTAATTACTGCATGCTTGCATTTTAAAATGTGTTTGTGCTTGGTCTTCGTGAGTGTAATGATCATGTTACATATGTCATATTGAAGGGAAAATACTCATCCATGAATAATAACATATTAAAGTTATTTTTTTAGTCATACTAATCTGCAATGGGTTCACATAGCTGTTTCAATATTATTTTTGAGACAGTAAGAAAATATATCTCTAGTTATTCTTGTTTCATACCCAAGAAGAGTCAACATTATTTATTTGTATTGTCTGTTGTTCTCTCCTAAGTAACATTAAGTTGCTTCTAGGAATGTAGCACAGTGCCAAACTTTTTATCAACATTATAAATTTGCACAAAACTGCATTTTTCGTTATTACTTTAAGAAGTTTGTCAAAGTGCCTTATTCGACATAGTTTGTTTTAGACATATTTCACTATGGTGCTTCTTAACACTTCGGAGTCAACCTCCTAAAGATACACATTCACCTTTCATTGTCTCCTCATGGTCTCTTCTAGATCCTTTAAAGGCCAGAAAATTTGTTGGAAGAATAGTTTTACTTCTGATTGTTGTATTAATATAATCAACACATGGTCATGACCTTTATTTTTCATGCCATATGTTGTGTTTCTCTGTTTCTTTAGTTCTTGCTTATCACAGCTGCAAAGTGAATACAAACATGCTAACCAATATATTACTGTCACAGAGTAGCATTTTCTGATGTTCTGACTTTCTGCTTCTGATTTTCACAGTCACCAGAGTAGTAGCTTTAAATATAAAAATATTTTCATAGTTTAAGGTCATAGTATAAGGTCAAAATATGAAATGTAAGAGGATGCCAAATACAGTAAAATGTTATAAAAAATGCAATAGTATATCAGCAAACAGAAAGGACACCTGTGCCTGTTGGAAGCACAGATACAAAAATTGTGACTCTGTGCAGATTAGATTTTTTTAGTCAAATGAGGTTTGGTATAAAAATTATTTTTAAAAATATTTTCAGAGATTATCAGATTTTGAAATTGTAAATACAGAATATGAACCCACATAAACAAAATATTAGTAAAAAATTAAATATTCATCATTAGAGTATTGATTAAATAAATTGTGGAACATGTTCTATAGTGTAATACTATGTAGCTCTCAAAAAGAATGAGGAAATTTTATTTTCATATCAAAATACCCCTAAGATTTATTAAGTGTGACTAGCAAGATGCTAAATAATATTCATAGTCTGTTTCTATTCCTGTAGAGAAGGGAAATAATTATAGGAAAACAGAAAGTGATGTATGAGAGAGGGGGGAAGAGAAGCCTTTCACTATATGGTTTTAATTTGGTAGTTTTTGCTACTTAACTATGTACAGCATATTACATAATGCTACTGATTCTACTTAAGCACTTGAAAATTAAAAGAGAATTTTGTTAGGAAAACTACAGGAAGAAAAAGTATGAGTCCTGATATGCTATGTGGCACAAAACCTGCTATATGATACAAAACTAAAATTTAGCCACTGTAGCCATCTAGTTTGGGGGAAGCCTCCACTAACAAATAAATCAATAACCATTGCCTTCTGGCATAGGTTTATTAGAACCTATTCCAGTGCTTTATTAGAACATCATCATTGCCATTTATAGCAGAAGACTAGCAATACCTTTGTTTTATCAGTGGGGAAGTGGGAGAAAGGAGAATCTAGGACGGAACGTGGTTTTCATGTAACTGAGATTTTGTAAGTTTGAGCGCTTCCACTTCTAAGGTACATAGGCTTTAGGCTCTTATTCCCAAAAGTACATGCCAGGCACAGACATTCTCCGAATGTACTAGTAGAGTCAGCAGCTGAGTTGCAATTAGGATGAATCATTTAAACTATTCTGGTGTTAGTTATTAGACTGGTAGGTCAAGGAAAGTTCATTGACAGAGTTTAGCTAGCATTTTCAAAGGATTGGACAGCGTCTCCAGTGGTGGCCTGCTGAATGTGACTGAAATTATGTGAGCTCTATAGCAGTACGTTTAGGTAGATCTATAACTATTTAAATATTTCTAGGAAATACTTGATTAATGGATCCTTGTTGAAAAGAAAGAAGGCTACTGGTGGGTTATGCATTCTATTAGCCCTGCTGTTTAACTTTTAAACTTTGACTTACCTGTTTATTTTATAACTTCTTATTGCAAACTCACTATATGTGAGAATCTTATTAGTCTACTGGGAACATTAATAGTGGGCACTGCTTCAGCATGCAAAATTATAGTCTGTAAGAGGGTTACTGAGGGGGCTTCAAGATGGCTGGTTAGAGACATCCAGCACTCCCCTCTTCCACAGGAGCCAAAATAGCAAGGAGATAATCACATTTCAAATAGAGAACGTAAGAGAGGACACAAATTCAATAGAGAAGTAACAGAAAACATCTTAGGCATGAAAGGAGAGAGGTGAGACAGCCAGCTCAATCTGGATCAGCTGGGAGTCTGTGGGGAACGGGTGAGTGAGAGATCCCAGAGACCCACATTCCCACTGTGTATCTCTGTAATCCTACCTACAGGAGAACCCCTCAGCCTTTTCAAACCCTGAGACTAGCATAGGAAGATGCCTGGATCATGTGATGGAATTGCTCCAGGGAGGGAGCTTATGCCAAGTCCCACACATGCCCCAAGTTCAAGCACAGCATTATTTTGAAAACTTATTCCCCACCAGCCTGCATCCTGTTCTGGGATCCAGCAGTCCCTGCATTGCCACATCCCCAAAGTTCTACTGACATTCTCCCACATCCACATGGAGGGTTGCAACAGCACAGTGCTGATTGGACCCAGTACTCTAGCACACATAGTCTTCTGTGCCCCAGTGAATGGTGGTGCAGTGCACTGGGAAGGCTGTGCCAGGGACAAAGAGAGTCCTAGTGTTTACTCACTAAAGCCTGAGAGCCATTTGCCTGGGGCAGCTAACACAGACAGCAACTCTGACACCCCCAGCAACAGGGCTGCCGTGCACATGCCGAGAACAGGCTCCCCATGCTCACCACTGCGACTGCTGTAGCACCCTGGCGCTCCTCCAGGAAGCCTGAGGATCACTCTGCCCTATTCACCACAGCTAGGGCTTAAATGCATCACCAAGGGGCCTGAAGACAGGCCCACCCAGCCTGGCACTACCTGTACCCCCACCAACAACCCCCAATGCCCAAGCACACAGCCCAGATGCCTGGGGATTGCCCCACTCCATCCACCACTGCTGGCATCTGTACATTCCTCCTGGGGGCCTGAGAATGGGCCTACCCAACCTACTACCACCACAGCCAGAATCCACCTGAATACACCACCTGGGGGCCTGAAGACTGGCCTTCCTAGCATGTCACAGCTACTGCTAACACGAATGCTGCCACTTCAGAGCCAAAGGGTTGTTCTGCCACTGCTACTGACATCACCCACACCACACATGCTCCCAGGGGATTGAGAACCCACCCATCTGCCCATCCCACCACTGCCACTGTTAACACCTAAGCAAGCCACTTGAAGACTCAAGAGTTGACCCAGTTTTACATGTTAATATCAGTGCCTGCATATACCACCTGGGGGCTAAAGGACAGACATGCTCATCCCATTGCTGCCACCCTGGGGCCTGAGGACTGGCCCATCTTACTTTCTTATCCCCAGAAAAACTTTAACACAGCTTCCACTAATAACCATAGCTTAAGACCCTGAGGAAATCACAGGCATCACTGATGCTACTTACAGCTGAAGAAATCATAAGGAGACTACACTACTGCATATACCCAGAATCAAAACTAAAGTATTCTACCCAACTAACACCATACTTATATCTTCAGAAAATGTATTCCTCTACAAAAGCCAATCCAAAAAATTAGAAGAAGTGAATATTATACCAGATGTGCAGATATCAATGTAAGGATACAAGAAATATTTTTTTGAAAAGGATATGTGACACCTCCAAAGGAACACAATAATTCTCCAGCAACAGATTCCAATAAAAATAAATTTATGGAATGCCAAAAAGGAATTCAAAGTAATAATATTAAAGAAGCTCAGTGAGATACAAGAAAGCACAGATAATCATTACAGAGAAATCAGAAAAACAATTTAGGATAGGAACAAGAAATTCACCAGAGAGGCAGATTTATGTATATATATATACACACACACACACACACACACACATATGTATGTGTGTATATATATATGTACATATATATATGTGTGTGTGTGTATATATATATATATAACTTGAAACTGAAGAATTCAATGAATGAAATAAAGAATTCATTCAAGATCTTCAACAGTAGACTAGATTAAGCAGAAGAAAGGATCTCAGATCTCAGAACTTAAAAACAGGTCTTTTGAAATAGCTCAGCCTGACAAAATATTTTTAAAAATGAAAAAGAGTGAACAAAGCTTATATGACATATGGGACACCATAAAGTGAGCAAATATACAAATTTTGGGTATCAATAAAATGCAAAGAAGACCAAAGTCATAAAAATTTATTAACAAATTAATAGTTGAAAACTTCCCAACTCTAGCAAGAGGCTTAGACATCTAGATACATTAAGTTTACAGATCCCCAAATAGATAAAATTCAAAAGACTTTTTTTTATGGCACATTATAGCCAAATTGTCATGTCAAAGAAGAAGAGTAAATTCTACAAACAGCAAGGGAAAGGTATCTAGTCATTCATAAGGGAGCTCTCCATTAGACAGTGATTTCTCAAGAGAAGCCTTACAGACCAAGAGAGAATGGGATGATATATTCAGACAGTGAAAGAGAAAAAAACCCTGCCACCAAAGAATACTATACCCAGTAAAGCTATTTGTGGTGAATTAAAGATAAATGCTCTTTCCCAGACAAGCAAAAACTAAGAAAATTTATTATAACTACACCAGTCCTACAAGAAATTCTTAAGGGGGTTCTACATCTGGAAGAAAAAGTATGATACCTACTATCATGAAAACACATGAAAGTATAAAACTCATTTGTTAAGTAAATATACAAATGAGAAAGAGAAAAAAAAACTCAAATTTTACCACTAACCCCCTATTCACCAAACCACAGTGATAAACAAGAGAAAATAAAGGATATATAAAGCAATCAGAAAACAATGAGCAAAATAACAGAAATAAGTCCTCGTATAGCAATACCCTTGAATGTAAACAGATTACATTAAAGATATAGACCGGTAGACTGAATTAAAAAAAAAAAAAAAACTGACCCAAATTCATGCTGCCTACAAGAAATTGATTTTACTTGTAAAGATATATGTACACTAAAAGTAAAGAAATGGAAAAACAAAAACAAAAAAACAAAAACAAAAAAACTGTTCTATACAAACAGAAACCAAAAGTAAGTTGGGGTAGATATACCAGAAAAAAACTACTTTAAGTCAAAAATGGTAAAAAGAGACAAAGAGGGTCATTATATAATGACAAATAGAGCAATTCAGCAAAAGGATATAACAATTATAAATAAATATGCAACAAACTTTGAAGCACTCAGATATATAAAGCAAATATTATTAGCTCTAAAGGGAAAAATAGACTATAATACAATAATATTTGGGAACTTCAGCATCCCACTTTTAGCACTAGAAAGGTCTTCTAGACAGAAAGTGAACAAAGAAACACTGGATTTAAACTGGAGTTTAGACCAAATGGACATAACAGACATCTACAAAACATTTTACCTAACAGTTGCAGAATACAGCACATGAAGCATTCTCCAGAATAGACCATACATTAGGCAACAAAACAAGCCTCAATACATTTCAAAAAATCAAAATCATAGCAAGCTTATTCTCAAAACTTAATGGAAAAAAAAAGAGAAATACAAGAGGAACTTCCGAAATTATACAAATACATGGAAATTAAACAATATATTCATGCACAAACACTGGGTCAATGAGGAAATTTAAAAAAAAAATTAAAAAAAATATTGAAACAAAAATGGAAACAACATACCAAAACTTACAGGATACAGCAAAAGTAATGCTAAGGGGGGAAATTTATAGCAATAAATGCCTATCTCAAAGAAAGTAGAAATATTTCAAAGACACAATCTAACTGTGCACTTCAAGAAACTATATAGAAAAGCAAGAACAAACCAAACACAAAATCAGGAGAGGAAATGATAATAAATACCACAGCAAAAACTAAATGATAGAGGGACTAAAGAAAAAACAATGCAATGGATCAACGAAACAAAAAGTTGGTTTTTTGAAGAGACTAATAAAATTGATAAACCACTAGTTCGACCTACCAAGAAAAAAAGAAAAAGAGGGAAAACTGAAACAAAATCAGAAAGAAAAAAATGAGACATAACAATTCATGTCACCAAAATAAAAACGATCATCAATTATGAACAACTGTACGCTAACAAATTGGAAAACCTGGAGAAAATGATTAAATATCTGGACACTTGCCAGTCCAGCAAGATTGAATTAGGAAGAAATAAAAAATTTAAGGAGACCCGGCTGGGCGCGGTGGCTCACGCCTGTAATTCCAGCACCTTGGGACGCCGAGGTGGGCGGATCACGAGGTCAGGAGATCCAGACCATCTTAGCTAACACGGTGAAACCCCATCGCTACTAAAAAAAAAAAAAAAAAAATACAACAACAAAAAAATACCAATATATTAGCTGGGCGTGGTGGTGGACGCCTGTAGTCCCTGCTACTCAGGAGGCTGAGGCAGGAGAATGGCGTGAACCCGGGAGGCGGAGCTTGCAGTGAGCCGAGATCGCACTCCAGCTTGCGCGACAGAGTGAGACTCCGTCTAAAAAAAAAAAAAAAAAGATTAAGGAGACCCGTAACGTATTAAGATTGAATCAGTAATAAAAAGTCTTCCAACAAAGAAAAGTCCAAGATTGGATGGCTTCACCACTTAATTCTACAGAACGTTTAAAGAAGATTTAATATCAATTCTTCTCAAACTTTCTGAAATACTGATTTATCTTTGTATTCCCAGAATAAGCCACATTTGATCATGAAAAAAGATAAAATGGTTTACCATTTCTAAAACTAGAATCCTCTTACATCTTTGGACTTTGCATACGTGTGTGTGTATGTGTGTGTGTTTGTTTTCCATACACATCTACAGCCCCAAGGCATTCACACAAAAACCATAGCTTCTTTCCTCAA
Organism: Papio anubis; assembly: GCF_008728515.1. NCBI lineage: Eukaryota > Metazoa > Chordata > Mammalia > Primates > Cercopithecidae > Papio > Papio anubis. Next base: position 29,569,343 of record NC_044987.1, on the reverse strand, counting down.
CAAGGACCTTGAGTTTTCTTTTCTACTAAGGCCCATCTGTAGAACAAATTATATATAAAATGTGTTAGGGTGTTTTCTTAGGATACTAAAGTTAAAAAAAAAAAAAAAAAAAAAAAACTTCCTGGTAAAGTACCCATAATTATAACAACTTAGAACTTTGACAAGTGTCACATTCCTAGCCAGAGCAATTTGTGGAATAGTTGAGGAAATATAGGTTATTCATCTATCCTTTCCTGTATCTCTCATGTTGATAATGGAGCTAATGGAGTTTGTTTGATTTTGAACATCAACTAGTAAACCACGGTCTGGTATTTCAAAGATGGTCTTACACCTGAGATGCTGAAATAAAATATACTATAAATTAAGGCAGTATTATTATGAAGTCAATTTTCAAGGAACAGTTTCTCAATAAAGGTTTATCACGTAAATCTTTAAATAAGTTTTCAGGACATGGCATGCTTTGAGCTTTTCCAATTAATTAAATATAACTAATATTTTCCAGTAGAAGAGTTTAAATCAGTTAAAGCTACCAGAAATATTATAGGAAAAGATTGTATTATATTAATTTATTTGAAATATTAAAAATTATAGATAGTGCATGATTTCAATGGAATCCTGTTCTGCAGAATATTAACCACTATAACATCTAGAAACTACACACTTACAATATTCTCAGGACAAACTCTGAAAAACAGACCATAAATCCCACAGGTTTGATATACCAAGTTGCATATAAAGCAAACCAAACCCTTAAGACAGGAAAGAGAACATTCAATCTAATTCCAGAGAACTTTAGAAGAGATATGTTCCATTCAAAGTTTTCTTCATTGCTTGCATACTAGGCTCTGAGAAAGTCAAACAAGTAACTGAGAAATGTATACTCAGAACCAACTTTCTGAAGCTGACAAAGTAAAATCCCAACATGATATAATATGTAGGCATGGGATGTATTTTTGACACCCAACTCAGATTGTATAACAAAGAAATGTCAAGGGCATTCCTTTCAAGCCTCACCTGGTTACAGCAAACTTAGAGACACATATAGACACAGACACCACTATAAATATTTTTTGCTCTAACATAAGCCAAAGCTTTAGAGAAAAGGTAATGTAAGGATATTTGGAGGACTCCACAAGTACATATAAGAAGCAACCTTGAATTTTAGGTGAATAGTAGTGCCACGTATTAGACAAACAGGATGCATCCAGGTAGTGTGAGGCCCAAGATTTATTCAAATCAACATTACAAATACAAAATTAGTTTTGAGAGTAAATATTTATGTGGAACAAAAATAAATCACAAGTTATAAATTTTTAAAAACTGGAACATTTCATAAACATGAAAAAAATCCAAAAAAGATAATAGTTTTAACTACTTATTTTGACTGTTTACTCTTTAATTACTTCTTCTCAGAAAAACACTTTGTAGTATAATTTTCTCTAGAGAAAATGAATAGCTAATTCTACCTCTCCTTTAGTATGGTTGAATGAAATTTGTTTTTATTACTAATTGTAGAGATCAGAGGTGCAAGAGCCCTTTGCAGGAACTGGGAAGGGGTTGCAGAAATGTGTTCACATGTTTTTACTAATTTCTGCAAAAGTTAGATATTTTAACCAAGATCAGTTTAGACAACTATGTATTTTCACTCTGCTGTTGTCTATATGTCTGTGTTACCCTTCAAATTCATATGTTAAAACCTAATCACCAATGTGATAGTATTAGGAAATAAGGTCTTTGAAAGGTATTTAGGTCATGAATTCAGAGTCCTTCTGAATGGAATTAGTGTCTGTTAGTGCCAAACAGCCCCCAAAGAACTGCTTACCACTTTCTGCTGTGTCAGATACGGCAAGATGGCACCATAAACCAGGAGAAAAACCCTCATCACCAAATCTGTTAATGGCTTGACATTGAAATTCCCACATTCCAGAACAGTTAGAAATACATTTCTGTTGTTTATAAGCAGTTTGTGGTGTTTTGTTATAATAGCATAAGTGGACTAATGCACTCCAACTTCTCCTCTTACTCTATCACGTGACTTCATGTCAAGCGATATTCACATGGCCACAAGAAGTTCTGGAATTTGGCTGGGGGATATTGAGGAATATATGTAGTCTAGGTTTAGTGGGATGTGTTTGTGTGGTTTGTAGTCAGTTCTGATTTTACTTGGATTACTGCAGATTATCACAGTGTAGAAATAGCTTCCACCAATACACCTCAAAATATATATAAGGTTAGCCACTGCACAAAAGCACAATCACAATGCCTTTCATGTTGTACAGATAATATATGAAAAACATTGTATAGAGGTTTTTAAAAATTTGAAAGTACTAAAATTGACATGGCATTGCTGTTAATAAAGTCTGAAACTGAGGCTGAAAGTGTCATGAAGGGAAATACACAATGAAACTGTATAACCAGTTTCAGTTAAAATATCTTTTTTAAAAAAAGTGATGCTACGCCGACATTGCTTTGGTCCTTCCTGAAGCATAAAGTTTCATTGGCTTCATGGTAAACCTGTCTCTGTATATACTGTAAGGAAAGGGAGGACTTTACATAGGTTTAGCTTAAAATCTCAGCTTCATTACTTAAGAGTTCAGTGTTGAGGACTACTTTTACAGCCTTAGTTTCCTCATCTATGAAATACTTCACTTGAAGAGCTTAAAAGATTCATTTATTCAACAGCTACTGATGGAGTATCTAAACAGCAGGTGCCGGGAATGAGTTTAGCATATGCCAGGAACTGGAAGATTTATCTGGCTGACAAAGAGTTGAGCAAAGCAGAAAACATGAGTGAGACCTGAGAGAAGGGACCTCACATATGGCAAGGAGTCTTAACTTTATTATTATTGCAAGTAACTTATTTTAAAATTGTAAACAGGAAGTGACATTCATGATTATTTCATCTATGTGGAGATTTATAATGTTGACAGCAACAATTGTTTTGGGGGCATAGATTATGTTACAGGCAAGATACTAATCACTATGCAAAATGTGTTTTTTTTTTTTTTTTTTAATGCAATCCTCTTAGAAACCTATTGAAATAGTGTCATTACCTCCAATTTGCAGTGTTAGAAACCAAAACTTTGAAAAATTTAATTAACTTACTGGAAGCCAGGAGGTTAGATTTGGACAAAGTGGGTTCAAACCTATGTCTTTATTACTTCAAAGCCTCTTCTGCAAACTGTAGTTACCCTGTTACCACCTAGCATGAGTCTAATGACTTCAGTATCCCTGAGATTTAAGGGAGTGTTTCTGCCATTTGAGTATTATTGGAAACCCCTTGTCTGTGCTGTAAATTTTTCTGTGGGGAAAAATAGACTATCCTTTTAAATTGAGAAAATTTTGTAATGTTTTGTCAGTTAGCTCAGTAAAGAAAAGGTGTTCTTTTGCAGTTTTGAGTGTGGCTTTTTGCAAATGCAATACTATTTTAAAATGGCTTATTCAAAGGAAATATTTTCAAAAAATAGAAAAATAGATTTAAACCCCTGTGTTATGAAGTTCAAGGACAATCTTGATATGCTCCTAAAACAGCATCCAGTACAACAGATGTTTATTTGCACAATACACTTTGGGATATGGGTTCTTTATTTTCCTCTGCTCCAGCATCCACTCTGGATCAGAAATTCTTGGCATAAATGTAAGTGCTGAATCATATCAAATGAGTAAGAATCTCTACTATGAGAATTTGACTCATCTCCTAAGAGTCCTCTAATCTATTAAAAACAGAGTCTTCTATCCTCTTTAAGACCATTTTAAGCCCAAATTTCTTATTTGGGTCTCCTTTATCTAAATTAACTGGGTAATTTCATCAAGGTATGAGATATTTGCCTAATCTTCTCTATAGGCTTCTGTTTAGAGCTTATAATTAAAGAGTGAATGATAGCCCTTGGCAGATCCTCTAAAATAACTCAGGTTTAATATAGCCAAACACTTCCCTTCTAAAGACACATCGGGCCAACCTATTTTTTCTAAAAAGTAGAGATTAGAGATGAGCCATGTGAAGATGCTTTTTCTTTGAAAGAAAACAGACAGTGACTGAGGATCTTTTAGGTCTGTGTATAAGATAGTAGAGTTGGATCCATGCCAGTGGGAGTTAAATCCACAATAAGCAAATAGTAACACACAAAAAAGGAGCTCTTCCCCAGGCGGAATGGCTCACGCTTGTAATCCTAGTATTTCGGGAGCCCGGAGGTGGGCGGATCAACTGAGGTCATGAGTTCGAGAGCAGCCTGGCCAACATGGTGAAACTCCATCTCTACTAAAAATACAAAAATTCGATGGGTGTGGTGGTATGTGCCTGTAATCCCAGCTACTCAGGAGGCTGAGGCAAGAGAATCACTTGAAGCCAGGAGGCGGAGGTTCCGGTGAGCCCAGATCGTGCCACTGCACTCCAGCCTGGTGACAAAGCTAGACTCCATCTCACAAAAAAAAAAAAAAGAAACTTTTTTGTTGATGTTTCTACTGTCTGTATTCTACTTTCTTTTCATTTTTTTTTTTTTTTTTTCTTTGTTGAGAAAGCACTGAAAGATTATTTCCAATTTTGTGTTAATCAAGAAAATGATTGTTTTCTGATGGATTTCACCTTCATATTTCATCAATACAATTAAATTCTCTACGGATAAACCCACCTATTTCTTCATTTAGTAATTCTTTCCTTAACTTTATCCTTTATGATTTAACCACTAAATATTTCCATTTGGTCAGTCAAGTGTTGGAAACTCAGCAGCAGTAAAGTCAGTGCAACATTTGGTGGATACAATTTCATAAATGACTGGAAATTTTCATTTCACATATCACTCAATCTAGATAGACCAGTGGTACCAATGCCTGACTTTCATCCATGCCTTTATTTAATTAATTAAGTCAAAAAATGCAACCTTTAAGTAGAAGTCAGTAATACTAAAGTGCCGAGAAGGAATCTGGAATCAGTTTGAAAGATTTGAATTTCTGTTAAACACTTAAGATGTCAGACTTGGTTGTGCCGTAGACAGAGAATTTCCTAGAACAACTGATAGTTACTTTAGATTGCTCTGTTTTTCAAACAGAAGATCATACAATTATTTTAGCACTTCAGAGATGAAAATACCTTTTGCATGCAAAAAAATGACAGAAAATGCAGTAGGTTACTATGTGACTTTGTGCTCATTTCCACCATACCTCAACCTAATTTAATTTTAAAGGACATTTTAAGTAATGTTTTGGCTATAAAGCTTTTGCATCTGATTAAAACATGACAAATCCTTATGTGAACTAAAGTTATAGGAACAAAAATATTTTTGAAGATGTGCAAAAGTGCTAAGAAGTTGACAATTTTGATTGTTGACAATCATTGATGGAATATGGTTGAAATCTGATACCAAAATAATAGCTATTAAATGGGCAATGGCTATGATCTTTGTGACTGAATAAGGGCTATGCCTAAACAATTATACTCTAAGACCTGATATGGTAGCTACTAACCAGATGTGGCTGCTGAGCACCTTAAATATGGCTATTCTAAATTTAAATGAGCTATAAATGTAAAATACACACCAGCTTTGAAGACTCATTGTGAGAAAATATAAAACTCTCATAATAACTTCTATATTGAATACAGGTTAAAATGATAATATTTTAGGTATATTAAGCTGAGAAAAATTATTAAAATTAATTTTGTTCGTTTTGCTTTTTAAAAGTAACTACTAGAAAATTTAAAATTACATATGCAACTTGTATTTGTGACTCTCATTATATTTCTATTTGATGGCATTGCTCCAAGGGGACTGACAGGGGCAAATAAATTATTAAAGAGTAAATTAAAATCCATTTGAACAGATTTAGCAGTTATATTAACCTTCAAAATATATCTTAGAAACTTGTTCATAGCTTACCCAGTAATTCTGTCTTTTAGATAACCATCCTTATTAACATTTACATAGGACACCAACACATACAAATGCACACGTGCACACACACAGAGTTCTCAGAAGGAGGAGAATGAAATAACTGGAAACAGCCTGGCACGCTAAAAAGAAAACTGGAATGAGACTAACAAAATTCGGATATGTTAAAAATATTTGCCCACAACTATTTCTAGTGACAATAAGTCATTTATTTGACCTGATCCTTAGTTTTCCCATTTGTTAGTTGACTGTGTTAAAGAATCTTGAAGACTTTCCTGCTTGCACACGCAAGGAATCCTTAAGGCAGATGAAAAAGATATAGGATTGACATAAGAATTGATTAGAAAACTGGACTTCACTGGAGAAAATAGAGAAAAGCCATTATAAATGCCCAGAGCAAGATAACCCTTGACGAGTACAGAGACAAGCATCCCAGGAAAATGTCTTTTCCCATTAGCCTCTACCCACTGCTTACACATTTCATCTTCACAGAAGAAAGTGTATCCTCCTTCTCTCTGAGTCTATGTTCTTGTCGAGAAGATTATTTTTTCTCACAAGCACCCCAAGTCAGATTTGTGGCCTTTCCACATTTTGTCCCTCTTCTCACTTGGATTCTCAGGCACTTGCTCCTGCCCATCATCATTTGTTGTCTTTTGATTTCATGTAGGAAGTTCTCCTGTGAATGATCTTGCATTTGCCTCCTTTCTGAATTAGTTTTCTATTTGTGAGCCCCTATCTTTAAAACAAGATTCAAAGTCAAATTTCTCTAACTTCCAACTTCCAAAGCTCTTATGCGACCTCATTCTTACCTTGCAGGTTCTGGATCTGTTATAGGAAAGAGGTTCCAATCCAGACCCCAAGAGAGGGTTCTTGGATCTCCCACAAGGAAGAATTCAAAGTGAGCCCATAAAGTGACAGCAAGATTATTAGGAAAGTAAATAAAAAGAAGAATGGTTATTCCATAGACAAAGCAACCACAAGAACTGCTGGTTGCCCATGTTTATGGTTATTTCTTGATGATATGTTAAACAAGGGGTGGATTATTCATGCCTCCCCTTTTAGACCATCTAGGGTAACTTCCTGACCTTGCCATGGCATTTGTAAACTATCATGGCGCTGGTGGGAATGCAGCAGTGAGGACAACCAGAGGTCACTCTCGTGGTCATCTTGGTTTTGGGGGTTTTAGCTAGCTTATTTACCACAACCTGTTTTATCAGCAAGGTCTTTATGACCTGTATCTTGTGCCGACCTCCTATCTCATCTTGTGACTTAGAATGCCTTAACCATCTGGGAATGCAACCCAGTAGGTCTCAGCATTATTTTACCCAGCTTCTATTCAAGATGGAGTTGTTCTTGAATAGAACACCTCTTACAGATCTTCTCAAAAGGTAAGGCACATTTAGGTCTCGGGTAGGATGGAAGGGTACAGAATGAGAGATTTTCCATTGTACAAAGGGAAAGCAGAAGTTAAAGTAGGAAGCCCAGGAAAGAAAAGAAAATCTCCTCCTTCCATGGCGTGAGTGTTGTCTTCCTTTATTTGTGATTCCAGTTATTTAATTACTTGTATTGAGTATTGAACTTTCCATCTAGAGGTAGACATATGCAGAGAAATCATATTCTCTGCCCTTGGAAATCTGTACAAGCCTAATGTTTCAAAATATTAATATGTGAGTTTTCTTCTTTCCTTTTCCAAATTTCCATTTCAGTAAGATGATCTCCCCAAAATCCCCTTTAGGTGCATGAGAACACACCCCAAAATGTCCTTTTTCACTTCAGTCAACAATTCTGTCTTTTTAACCCAATTATTTCTGAAATGAGCTGAAATCTGTAGCCTGAATATATAAAAATAATGATGTGATTTTATAATCAGTTTATATTAAGTGCAAAACATATTTAAAATATGAGGGTGTCACTTGTTCGAGATGATATCATTAAAGTGGTTGGTTGTTACTTATACATAAGTCCCTTGAGTAGTTAATGCAAGGCCATTCTCAGTAATACCCAGAGCCACTCAAATATGATTCATAAAAGAGACAGTCCTTGAATCTCCTCTCCAGGGTAACTTGAGGTAATAGGTAATCACTATATTCTGTCCTTTTGCTATTACAGCTATCAGAACTGCTTGACAAAATTGCTATCCCTCTCCTAACTAGGTAAGACTAACCCAAAGCTCCTTTGGAGAAGAGGAGAAAGGGGAAGTGTTGCTGGCCACCTGGAAACACAAAGTTCTTGACTCCCCACTTGACTCTCATAGGCTAATACACTAACCCTTATTCTTCCTGGGCTAGAGAATCCCTTCTCATCTCCTCATTGAGACTCAGAGACAAAAGGTGCTTGCATTTATTTTATTCATAGGTCTCAAGATTCCATTTTCCATGTTGAAGCTATTTCAAGTATCTTTAACCATACTACAAGAAATAGAGTAGTATGGAGACCCCATAGGAAATGTGTAAATTGCACTGCCCCAAAACAATGCAGTGAAAAGTCAGAACAAAGAAAAGCCGGTGTGAACCCCAAATACCTGAGACAGGTCTCAGTTAATTTAGAAAGTTTATGTTGACAAAGTGAGGACATGCACCCAGGACACAGCCTCAGGAGGTCCTGACGACATGTGCCCGGGGTGGTCAGAGCACGGTTTGGTTTTTTACATTTTAGGGAGACATGAGACATCAATCAAAATATGTAAGATGAACATTGGTTCCATCCTGAAAGGTGGGACAACTTGAAGCAAAGGAGGGACAACTCGAAGGGGGGAGGGGGCTTACAGGTCATAGGTAGAAAAGAGACAAATGGTTGCATTCTTTTGAGTTTCTGGTTAGCCTCTCCAAAGAAGGCAATCAGATATGCATTTATATTAGTGAGCAGAAGGGCGACTTTATATAGAATATGAGGCAGGTTTGCCCTAAACAGTTCCCAGCTTGATTTTCCCTTTAGCTTAGTGATTTTTGGGACCCCAAGATTTATTTTCTTTTCAAACAAGATTCTCTGATTCCAGTTTACTTGTTAGATCTTATGTATTTGGCTGTCCTCATCTCTTGTACAAGTGAGGTCCACTAGTCCAAACCTCTTTACTTTCCATTTTGGCATCTTTTGGCAAGGGCACACTGAGTTTATACAGTGTCCCTGTGTCTAGGTTCATGGCTTTCCAAGTATGCCATCATAGAATAGCTTGTACTATTTTACTGGGAAATTAATCCCAGGACTATAAATCTAATTCTTTCTGGATCTTCCTGTATCATTTTTGCTTTTTTTTTGGGGGGGGGGGGGGGGGGGGGGACAGAGTCTTGCTCTGTTGCCCAGGCTGGAGTACAGTGGTGTGATCTTGGCTCATGCAACCTCCGCCTTCCAGGCTCCAGCGATTCTCCTGCCTTAGTCTCCTGAGTAGCTGGGACTGCAGGCATGAGCCACCACACCCATATAATTTTTGTACTTTTAGTAGAGACAGGGTTTCACCATGTTGCCCAGACTTGTCTTGAACATCTGACCTCAGGTGATTCACCTGCCTCAGGCTCCCAAAGTGCTGGGATTACAGGTGTGAGCCACCATACCCAACCTTCTTTATTTGACATTATATGTGATTCTAGTTCAAATTAAATTGAGAATTAAAACAGATAGTGAATGTAGCCCTTTGTATAGAAAAACAAAGTTCAGGTCTCTGTGATTGTAGCTAACAAGCAGTCGAAATGTCAGTCTGCTTTTTCCTAAGCAATTATGATGTAACTAAGGTACTGAATCTGCCATGTATGTGGTTGTAGAGGCAGGAGAAGTCATTGAAATGCATCTTTATTTATGAATCTCATTGCAAAAAGTTGTTTTTGTTCTTCCTTAGACTGTCTTTAAATATGTAAAAGGGCTGTAATTAGCCTGTGTTGTTGTCATGGGATCCATAATTTAGCTAGGGCTCACCAGTGGTAAGGGACACAGTATGGCTCAGGAAGTACTAGTAGAAACAGAACAGGGATCATGGAGGAGAAAAAGCTGTATGGGTGGGCCCTAGGACATCGGCCCCCACCAGGAGAAGAAAGACAACACCAGCTGCAGGGTTTGGGCAAGACAAGTAATTTCCTTGTGCAGTTTGCTAGCCCATGTATAAGATTTTGTGTAAGAACTGAGCAAATAGAGGAGTCCATGACACTTACTGCCTGCCTATTTCCTGGGTGATGTTTGTTGTGTACATGCTGCCTGTTGCTTTTCAAAGCAAATCAGAAGAGGATGTTTTCCAAGAGCAAAGGTGTGATGGACTTCTTTGAAAATGCTTCCTGGAGAAGAGTTACTTACTGTTAGTGGTTACATCCATTCCTCCCCTGTTGCAGTCTGTTCTATTGAGGGTTGGCAGGATACAAAGAAAGTCTATGATTCTTTCCTCTCTTCAATGTGCCATTCCTGGAGAGGAAACTACTGAGGAGAGAAAGGGGCAGAGTTAGCCACTTGAATAAAGCTGAATGAATACCCAAAATTGTTATCCTAATGACCATAATCATTTTTCATTTTAACATAACAGAGACTTTGAATCCACGGGAAATTATCCTAGGTAACAACGTGACTACTAACATAACATTTACAATAGTGTTCAACTATTTATTACCATATGCTTGGATATTATTGGCATGACATTTATAACATAAAAATAAAAAAAACACCTTTCTCTGCTTACTCTTTTGTGTTCAGGGACAATGCTATTATATTCAAATATTAAATTGTGTCTGCTTCTCTTAGGCTGAGCTACATCGCGGGAAAATGTGCTCTAGCAAGAGCACTGCCTATTCTGTTTGCACTGCCTATTCTACTATGCAGAAGTCATGGGCCTACTGCTGAGTGATATATTTATATCTTAGATAAAATAATCATTGCTTTCTCACAAGCAATAAAATTACTTTGCTTACACAGGGAGATGGAGAAAAACAAAACTCATAAAGAATGCTTAGTGGAGATTAAAAGACTGTTTAAACCAAAGAGCATGCGCATTTCAATTTATATAGTGAACAAGTAGGAAAGAATTATTGCTGGGAGAAAAACAACACATCTGAATATGGAGCACACTTGAAAATATGAGCAATGCTCTGTTCATGAGCATAAGTATGAAGCGCCGGGCTTAGCATCCGGCTGATCAAAAGCATCTTGCAAAGCCAAGAGGAAGTGCTCATTATTCAATGACTTCCAGGCTTTCAAACAACTGTAGTAACTTTGTTTACAAAGTCATCTGATTTTAATTGAAAAAGATCTTGAGATGCTCAGAGATGTATAGAGATGACAGATTAATGGCCTTCTCACACAGCCTAATATTCCTGCAAATCCTGAAAGCTGCATCTTGTGAAACTAATATGAGAAAAGGGTATGGCTTTCCACATTCCTGCCAGCTTAAGTTATCCATCCGATTGGCGTATGACTTGCTGCTGGATTATGACTAAAGCAGGGACAGATGACTAATATGAGCTGTTGCTTCTAGAAACCAATAGAATGAATCCTAATTCAATCACACCCACTCAGTATTATTTCTCCCTCTCCCTCTAAACTTCTCTTTGTATGCACTTTTAAATATCCGTTATTTTTTCATTTGTCTCATATGGGAGGTTAATGAGAATTATATAAACTGATAATGACTTTTATTTAAGTATTAAACACACTATTTATGGGCTAGAGAAATGACATAAATCATGCAAATAGGGAAATAAAAAGCTGAATCTGCAGAATAAAATGTTAGCAATGGATCACATTCAAGTTGCTGGTAATTAAATATTGTGAGCCCAAAATAAGTATGTCTGTTACCAAAGAATATGCTTTCAATATAATTTTCCTTTTATCTTCTGAAGACCATATTATTTTATTATATTTTCCACATTCTTTATTTTTGGTGGCATATAAACAATCTATAAAGAATCTGCATCAATATGGTTTATACCATCAGAATTATCACTTACAACTGACAGAATTTTAAACCCCAAATGAAACTATTTAGAAACCTAACCATAAATATATAATACCCTGTCATTTTTTTCAGTCTTATTTTTCTTTCTTCCTTTTTTTTTTTTCCCCGACAGAGTCTTGCTCTGTCACAAAGACTGGAGTGCAATGGCGCAATCGAGGCTCACTGCAACCTCCGCCTCCTGGCTCCAAGTGATTCCCGTGCCTCAGCCTCCCAAGTAGCTGGCATTACTGATGCCCGCCACCACACCTGGCTAATATTTGTATTTTTAGTACAGACAGAGTGTCACCATATTGGTCAGGCTGGTTTTGAACTCCAGATCTCAGGTGATCCACCTGCCTTGGCCTCCCAGAGTTCTGGGATTACCAGCATGAGCCATCGCGCCAGGTCTCAGCCTTACTTTTCTTAAGTAATAATCAGTGAAATCGCTCACTCAAGATGCCAATATATACGAATAAATTTTTCTGCACACACACACACAAAGTGAATTAGAAGATGGCTTAATATAAAATGTCCCAAACAAATCACAGAATGTTAAGAGATGGATGAAACAGAACAGAATGTAAGAGACAAATAGAATATGCTTACAATGTTTAATCTATGTCCTGTTGGAGTCCCAGAAAGAAAAAAATTAAGCCAATGGATCAAAATTAATATTTGAAGAGACATAACACAAAAATTTTGTAGGCCCAGGTGCAGTGGCTCACGCCTGTAATCCCAACAGTTGGGGAAGCCGAGGCAGGTGGACCACCTGAAGTCAGGAGTTCAAGACAACCCTGGCCAATATGGTGAAACCCTGTCTCTACTAAAAGTACAAAAAATTAGCTGGGCATGGTGGCGGGCACCTGTAATCCCAGCTGCTCAGGAAGCTGAGGTAGGAGAATAGCTTGAACCTGGGAGGCGGAAGTTGCAGTGAGCCGAGATCGCGCCATTGCACTCCAGCCAGGGCGACAGAGGAGAGTCTGTCCCCCACCCCCACACCAAAATGAAAAAAAGAAGGAGAAAAGAAAAATTAACTATTAACATATATATTCCAGAAATGAAACAAATTGCTAACAAAATATATACAACCGAATCTACACCAAGTCACATCATAGTAATACTGCTGAAGAACAAAGACAAAGAAACAAGACGAACAGCAGCCTAAGGGAAAGCAACAACACCACAGTACATTGAAAGGGCAAGAGTGAGAGTGACATATGACTTCTCCCATAAAAACTCTCAAAGCAAGAAGGCAAAGGAATGGTATCTTAACAGAGCTGAAGGAAAACAACTACTAAAATATGATGTTATACCTAGTGAATATATTCTTTTAAAATAAGGTAAAATAAAGATTTTTCAGACAAAAGTTTATCCCAGCAGTCTTCCACTGTAAGAAAAAGATAAAAGGGAAGATTTCTTCAGGCAGGAGAAAAATTACCCAAATAAAAAATTAAAATATAACTAAAAATTTTAAAGTTCTGTTAACTTTAAATTGTATGGATGATTAAAATGAAGGATGATTACCAAAAAAAAAAAAAAAAAAAAAAAAAAAAAAAAAAAAAAAAAAAAAAAAGGTAAAAGGTGGTAAATGCAGTATAAAATTTAGATTATTGCACTAGTATCAGAATTAGAGTGTAATGGGTTAAAGATGAATATTATAGTCTCTAGTGTAACAAAGAACAGTAAAAATATGGATTTCTAACAAGTTACTTATAGAACTTGATAAGAATGAATGATAAAATTATCCAATGTATTCAAAAGAAAGCATCAGTCAAAGAAGATAGAATAGCATACAGATGGACCAAATACAAAAAGTTATGTAGTGGTAGATTAAAACCACCCATATCAGTAATTATATTAACTATAAATGGATAAACACTCCAAGAAAAAGATTAAGTTATTACATTAGATTTAATGAGAAAGTACTGCTACTTGAAAGAGACACACATTAAATAAAAGAATGTACAAGGTTTGAAAGAAGGATGGAAAGTGATATACCATGTAATCACAAACCAAAAACTGGGGGAGCCATACTGACTTCAGGAGCACTAGATTTTTAAACAGAAATATTGCTGGAGATAATTAAAGATAAGACATACCATAGTAGTAATGGGAATGATCCAACAGGAATGTATCAGAATTCTATGTATTTTTCAATAACAATTTTCAAAATTATAAAGTGAAAAGTGAGATATATAAATAAGAAATACATAATTATCATGACAGACTTATAAATTATTAATAACTCCAATCTTCAAGGCCAAAGTCTTCAACTCTTTCTCTGCTCCGTCTTTGTATTACTTCTTCCTCTGTGTATGAGCAATCTCCCTCCTTTTTATAGGGATTCATTTAAGACCCAACCAGGTAATCCCGGATAATCTCTCCATCTCAAGATCTTTAAATTAATCGCATCTGCACAAATCCCTTCTATTATTATTATTATTACCATATAAAGTAACATTCACGGGTTCCATGGATTAGGGTGTGAACATCTTTTGAAGGCCATTTTTAAGCCTACTACAAGTCCAGTCAGATGTCCTTCCCTATCTGATGGATACTTGCTGAGATGGCAAATCCAGCTTCGTATAAAGTGCTGATTCTCTTCCTGTAAAGTACTGATTCTTATCATTATGTCCTAGGCCTGATCTTCAACATAGTCAACCCTCTAGCCATAGGAAATGAGTCTCTCTTTAAGCACTGCCAATTGTACCTTGAGTCGTCATTTGTCTGTTTTGGGGCTTTCATTTTTCTTCTTCAATGCATCAGTTATATCCAACAATAACTAACAATATGAAAATACTTATAATTACAACATCTACCTTCTCTGTCCAGTATACGAGGTATTGCACATAACAATTTATTTCCTTCCACCCAGCAACATTCTGATTTGTGATGGTTGAAACTTTTGGTAATCTCACTGCTCTAGCTCCAGCATAGCACAGTGCATAAACCAGTTCACTTACCGCCAATGATGAGGTCATGATACCATCTGACCATGGAGGAATTCAACTCCAGATTCCTGTTTTTCCAGATTCCTTCCTGTGATGAACCAGTTTAGGTTATTCAGTCACATTTACCTGAGGTTGGGTTCTTCAGAAACATAACCTGAAATGAAGATTCATGTGCAAGTTCCCAGGAAAAGCCAGTACAGAAATGAGGGAAGTGGAAGAAGGAAAGCAAGGGGACAATTTCAGGCAAAGTTCTGTGGAAGGTAGCTTTAATTTTATCCTAGAAAGAGACTCAGGAGTATAATGACCTAAGGCAAGGGAGCTGGCTTTCCTTATGCTTCACCCATCAGTCAGTTGCTGTGAGGAGAGGTAACTCTCAAGCACTAGTAGCTTTTTATGTTTTGGGAAAGGGGCTCTAGAAACCTGAGAAAAATTCTTCAGAGATGAGTTCTAAAAGCAAGCACACTCAAGTCTAAGAAGGGAATATAGGAATAGTTAAAAAGGATCTGAGGGTACCTGAGCTTAGCACTTACAGTGACTGGAACATATAACACAGGTGACGAGCTGTGTGCTACCACTGCCTCCCCTACCATGTCCCCTACCAACGTTCCTCTGCCCTGATCTGTTATCATTCTCTCCCTCACTCCCTCACTGTACTTCACACATATTTGCCTTCTCTTTGCTTTTTAAATGCACTGTCCTCAAGTATGTTTGATTTTTGCTATTCCCTCTGCTTAGAATGCTTGTCCCATAGATATCAGCATGATACCTCCTCTGCTTGAAATCAACCCCTAGAAGAGAAGCTTTTGCTGACTACCATTTCCCAAATTATATACTATCCACCACCACCATGACTACTTTTTACTTTAGGTGACCTTTTCCTGCTCATTTGTCTTCAGAATTCTTATTGTTTCATATATATGGAATCTATATTACCTGACTTCAAATTTCAGAATCATTACTCTGCAAATAACTGTGTAGATTACTGAACTTGTCTTTTCTTCACCATCCTTAGCTAAAAAATAGAAGTAACAATACTACCCATTCAAGTCTCTATGAGTATTAGATGAGGGAATACAGGCAATGTTCTTAGAAAAATTCCCAGTCACAATTTAAATGTCCAATAGGCCTAAGCTAAGGTGTGTTTACTTCTTTTCTCACATGACAGGATACTAAGTCCATTAAGAGAGAATCTTTCATCTGTTTTAACCGCTATGCTCTCAGTGAGTATACCATTGTCTCACATGTAGTGATATTCGGTAATTATATTTAATTAATTTATTTATAAATGCACAGGTTGTTTATCCTTCTAATTCTATTAAAGTTTCTTTCTGCTTTCTTCAAATCAGTAGTGATGACTATGGATGAATTAGTTTCTAAAACAACTGAAATCCACAGATCAGCCCTGCCATGAAAACTCAATTTTCTGAAAGAATGCACTGTGCCTGCACTTTGCCGCCTACATGGATGACAGGGGTAAAATTAAATCAAATGCAACAGATAGTATATAAGTATCTGCACATGGCGATTACTCATTCTTTTGGGCAATTGAACACAATGATTATTTTGGCAACATGTTTTATACTTTCCTACTGTTTCCTTGTGATAACTTGCTTTAGTCTCCATGTTTCAACAATTGACATTAGTACTTCACTGGAGTGAATGAATGAGTGACTCTAATATGTCCTTCCTTCTGCCACCATCTCACAGCCATTAACTGGGTAATTTGATTCAGGAGAAGATAATTCTGTCACTTTAATTTCTATCAAAAACTCATAGTGCTGGCAGAAGCTCCACCCATAAGTATAATTATAAAACATGTAGCACAAATAGCTAAAAGTATATTGTTTAGTACCTGTTTTTCTAAATTACCCTTAGAAATCTGTGTCACAATAAAATTTGATCCCCAATAATATATTGGCCCTAGTGTACATAGGATTCTTTCTTCTCTCCCTTCTATTAATAACCAGTTTTAAATATTTCTCCTCCACTCGTCTTACTCAAAAAAATCTAGAGCTACACAAAAGTGTATATGTCTATTAAAAGCAAACACACACACACACACACACACACACACACAGCAGAATAAGAAAACAATTTTAAAAAACTGTCCCATAAGTCATCAGCCTGCAGGCCCACCTTTATTCTCTTGGTTGCTCTAAACATTTGGACAAAAAGAGTGTGACCTAATGTTAATAGACTGAGTGGGGAAAACCTGCAAGTCCTCCCTGCTTAGATTCTTCTTGGTGTCTCTGAGGATGCATTCCTTTCTTCTGGGTGTGGGACAGGACCCTCTCTGGAATGGGGACTTATGACCTACAGTCAAAGAGTTAGATCAGATAATTTCTTTATGGCCAGGTTTTACAGAAAAAATGTAGAGGAAAACTTGGAGTAATATTTTCACGTTTCATGACTGGCTTTGGACAAAAGAAGTTCTGGTTTCAATGACCCACATTGGGGAGGAGGGATCTTAGCTTCTGTGGGTAACTTCGGCGGGGTAACAGGGAGGGCAGAAGAAGGTCAGAGGAAAACTTGTTGCATCTAGAACTGCTGCGGAAGACTTCATTTTAGGATATTGTTTTCTGAGTCCCACACAGCTAATGGAGTAATATGTAAACATATAAATTTTTTGTAAGTTTAATTTTTTTTCAGAATTAAAGTTAAAAATGTGTATTGTTATTTAAGTGAGATTGAAATTGTTAAAAATAACATTAAATTTACTATTTTATTCATAGACAAAAAAATTATATGGAACTGGATTTTTTTTTAATTTTTATTTATTTATTTATTTATTTATTTATTTATTTATTTATTTTTGAGACGGAGTTTCGCTCTTGTTGCCCACGCTGGAGTACAATGGTGCAATCTCCGGCTCACTGCAACCTCCGCCTCCTGGGTTCAAGCAATTTTTCTGCCTCAGCCTCCCCAGCAGCTGGGATTACAGGCATGTGCCACCACACCTGGCTAATTTTGTATTTTTAGTAGAGATGGGGTTTCTCCATGTTGGTCAGGGTGGTCTCGATCTCCCAACCTCAGGTGATCCACCCACCTCTGCCTCTCAAAGTCCTGGGATTACAGGCATGAGCCACTGCGCCCGACTAGAAACTGGATCTTTTAATACTGTTCTTAAATTACTTTCAGCATATGCCATCCTAATCAAGACAAAAAAGAGTATCAGAATACCGTGTGGTATCATTTGAATATCTTAGGCATCCAAATCTCATATTGAATTGTAATCTCCAGTGTTGAAGGGGGGCGCTGCTGGGAGGTTTTTGGGTTATGAGGGCAGATCTCTTATGGCTTGGTGCTGTACTGGTGGTAGTGAGTGAGTTTTGTAAAAGCTGGTTGTTGTAAAGTGTGGCACTTCTCCCTGTCACTCTCACTATTGCTCCTGTTCTTGCCATTAAGTGCCTGCCTCCACTTTTCCCTCTGCCATGAGCAAAAGCTTCCTGAGATCCCCCCAGAAACTGAGCAGATGTGGGCATCATGCTTACTGTAAAGCCTGCAGAACCATGAGCCAATTAAACTCTTTTTCTTTATAAATTGCCTAGTCTCAAGTATTTCTTCATAGCAATCCAAAAATAGATTAACACAGTGTTACAAAGTTACAAAAATAGGCTTTCATCCAGGGAAACGATTTAGCAACTAACCAACATTTTCTTACTTGGGGCTATTCATGATATAGAAATAATAACTGCAAATATTGCTCTTGAATTCTTTTTTTTTTTTTTTTTTTTGTTAAGATGGAGTCTCGCTCTGTCACCCAGCTGGAGTGCAATGGCACATGCTCGGCTCAGTGCAACCTCCATCTCCTGGGTACAAGAGATTCTCCTGCCTCAGCCTTCCGGGTAGCTGGGGTTAGAGGCAACGGCCACCAAGCCCAGCTAATTTTTTGTGTTTTTAGTAGAGATGGAGTTTCACCATGTTGGTCAGGCTGGTCTAGAACTCCTGACCTCCCATGATCCACCCTCTTCAGCCTCCCAAAGTGCTGGGATTGCAGGCATGAGCCACTGCTCCAGGCCTGAATTTTTTAAATATTAAATGATTCTAGAAATTTGATTTTTAAATATTCATTAGTGAGCACAAATATTTAGGATTAGAAGAAAAAGTGGTATGACAAATGTATTGAATTTAATTGTCAATAACAAAAGAATCAAACTCTGTAATATATTTGAAGTGATTTATTCTTAGCCACATGTGATTGAGTAAGGCCTGAAGTACAGTCTCAAGAGATCCTGAGAACATGTGCCCAAAGTGGATGGATTACAGCTTGATTTTATACATTTTAGGGGGACAGAAGTTACAGGCAAATATCAATCAGTACATGTAAGGTGTACATTGGTTTGGTCTGGAAAGGAAAGAAAATTTGAGCAAGGGATGAGGTTAAAGAGGGTGGACTGGGGGCTTCCAGGGTACAGGTAGATTCAAAAATTTCCTGAAGGCAATTGGTTGAAAGGGAAAGCTCTGCCTGAAGAGTTGAAGTCAACAGAGAGAAAAGTTTGTAGTTAAGATAAAGGGTGTTGTGGAAACCAAGGTTCCTATTTCGTAGATGAAGTCTCAAGTGGCAGACTTCAGAGAATAAACAGTAAATGTCGCTTATCACATCCTAAAAGGTGTCAGTCTCTTAGTTAACTCTCTTTTGGATCAGGAAAAGACCTAGAAAGGGAAGAGGGTTCTCTATAGAATGTAGATGTCCCCACAAGAAACAACTTTGCAGAGCTGTTTCAAAATATTTCAAAAAATATATTTTGGGGCAAAATACCTGGATTTCTTTCAGGTCCCACTATGTGTCATGGGATCTTATACTAGAGTCAGGTTGGAACTTTGTATCTTATTGCTGAGAACAGTCTGTTTTGTCAGTCTTAAGATCTCTGTTTTAATGTTAATGCTGGTCATCTGTACCTGAATTCCAAAGGGAGAAGGGTACAATGAGGGATGTCTGACCCTCTCTTTCCATCATGACTTGACCTAGTTTTTCAGATTCACTTTGCAATGCCCTTGGCTAAGAGAGGGATCCATTCAGTTGGTTGGAGGCTTAAATGTTATTTTTGGCATACAGAGTTAAATTTTCTTCATTTTGAACAAAATGAAAATATTTTATACTTTATTGAGGCTACTTTAAAATTGTTTATTAAGTTCTAGTTAGTAATTTTGTAAAACTCAAACTCAACTTGGCTGATAAAATATTCCCATAAAATTATTTCTTGAAATAAGACTATTTTGTTTCTTCAGTGAGCTGACATCAGTCAAAACATTAATTAGTCACTAATAAAAGCACCTAAGTGGTTTGTCCATTTAAGTTCTCACTTGGACCTGTACACACTGTGGTGCTGTCACTGCTTTTATAAGTATGAAAGGAAATTAAACCGTGGGACCCCAAATTCATTTAGCCAAAGGGAAAAGTCAGACTGGGAACTGGGTCACGCAAACCTGCCTCCCACTTTTGGTTCCTAAGTAAGATGGCTACAAAATGAAAGACTATATGTCTCCCTCATAGTTTGCCCATGAGGAAATTCCTGCTGAGCTGTTAAAACTTCACCATAGCAATGCAAACTGATAGCTTATCTTTACAGGTGCAGCACTTCAGCCCACCAGACACAAAGCATATCTGATTGTTCCCCTACCCCATCTTGTCTGTGTTTTCTTATGTAAAAGGCAGATTCCCCACATTGTTCCTCTGCCCGCTTTTGCTTATGTGAAAGCTGTGTGCTTCTCAATATCCCACCCTTTCCGTTGTAAATTTGAATCCCTCAAATCATCTTCAGAGAAGGGCATAGACCTGTCTCCTGGGGGCGCGTCCTTAACTTTGGCAAATAAATCTCCTACAATGATTGAGACTTTGTCTCATTATTTTCTTCAATGGACATAAGTGAGTGGATTATACATTGCATACTTATATATCACAGGCTGTTAAGAGTCAGAATATGCCCCCCAGGCAGAGATGTTTCTTACTTGCTTCACTTTCTTCAAAAATGTAAAACATTCCTTTACAGAGCCTTTCACACGTGAAATTTTAGCATAATGAAGAGGAATCTAAGATCTAGACAGATGCATTGACTATTAGGAGTCTATTAAGAGTCAAGTTGGAGACTAGTGGAAGCTTGGCAGAAGCTGTGCTCCTCCCATTTTAATATCCATATGAGTCACCTGGAGGACTTGTTAAATGAAGTCAATTAAAAAATGCAGATTCTGTTTCAGCCCCTCAAAGAAGAGCCTGAGGTTCTGCATTTCTATTGAGTGCCCAGGTGGTGCTGTGCTGCTAGTCCCTGGTGCATACTCTTGTAGGACAGTCTTCTGGGTGACCCTGGACCAATCTAGCTCTACCCTATTCTTGTGGGTAGTGCTTCAGAATAACTGTAGAATGTTCTGGAAGTGAAACATGCTGAGATAGGGAAGGGCTGACTAGAAAAACTCTGACTTGTTTCCAGTCCTCCTTAGAAACAGGATGTCTTTCAACATTTTAACCCAGCATGTCTTGTTGCTCAGAGGATATAAAACCCAAGGAGGTGAGCTATTTTTTCAGAGTCCCTGAGCTGTGGTGCAAGTGGGGCATGCACAGACCAGACTATATCTGCCCCAGGCAGCTTTCCTCAACCTGGCTCATCATAAATCCCAGGCTTCTGTTATATACTGCTGCCTATCTGTAAGTAATAAATCCACTTCATATAACCTGTCTGTGTGTGTGTATGGGGGAGGTATTCTGTCTCACCAGACTCAGACAACTTGGTAACCAATGTACAGTGAACCTGCTTCACAACTCGGATTAACAAAGTATTATAAAGAAGAACATGATTTTCTGAGTTTCCTTTGGGCATCATACTTTTTGAAAAGTCTCAGCACCAAATGTTAAAACATCTTCCCTCTTGTTTCCCTCTTGTCCCAAGAGCATCACTATATATTGGAACAGGAGTGAGCTGTTCACTTAAAGCCTGTTATCAATACGTTTGTCAATAGCCTATTAGGTGGCCTGGCATAAAGGTACAGCCCAAGAAGATGTCTATATCAAATGGGGACTGCCTCACGCAATGATATTTACTTTAAGTTTCATAGAGATTGTGTGTGTGTGTGTGTTTCAGCGGGGAGAGAGAAGAAGAGAGGGAGAGAGAGAATCAGCAGAGCAGAGAGAATACATAACAAACAGTGTCTTCATTCTTACAGAATATAAAAGATACTTTCTACAGTTACTGCTGCATCACTGGAGTCTCTGACAGACACTAGAACTGGAGTGAGTCCTATTGTGTACTCAGTTCTTTCTGAGACCTGATATGCAATTCTTGAGACATCTTTAACTTACTTGCTATGGATCCTCACAAATAAACAAATTATTTACATATGAAGTAACTGAGTATCTGAGAACTCGCAACATTCTCTCAGAAAAGCCCCAAGCTCCTCCACTGCTCAGACTCTTCAAATGTCTACTTCCGTACTTTGAAGAATTATAGTGAAAACTTTCCTCTAACTCTATCATTGGGAGTATATAGAGAGCTAGGTGCTTTTCCAATAATACTTATGCACAGACAAGATTTATAATCCAGAGAATTTCACCAACTTTAAGGCATTCTTGGTAGAAAGAGCAAATGGGGAAGAAGCAAAGATAGATTCTTTTATTGTTATCAATGGTAACCATAATACTCAACCTAATCAATCATTAACAAATACAAAGCAGGGGGCAAGAATTCCATCCTTATGTTAAGGCGGTAGCTAGAGTCTTATTTAAAGACAACATCAATTTAATCATCAAGGAGATATCTATGAAAATTCAATTGGATTTCGAATTTCAGGAAATCATAAGTTCAGGGAAAATCCTAACAAGTGTGGTAAAGGTAAAAAACATTATCAGATCCTTACCTCAAATATTTTTAAAAAATGTTACATGCAGACAACATGTATTAACCTGCCCTTTCTCCACTCCCAGGATACCTTATCTCTGAAAAAAAAAAAAAAAAGAATTATTTTAGCAGTGTGAAATAAACTGTGGGATGTTTAAATGGAGTTTTAACAATAGACTTTATATTTTACATCTCACAGACTGAAGAATTACAAGGTAAGTTTATGGTATTAGGGAAGGAAAAGACATCTTGTAAAATCCACAAAGGTCATCAAGATAAGAGAAGTTGTCCGACTGAGATGAATTTTCTAAAATCTTGATTCCACATACTGATGTTCATCTGACTGTAATCAGATTTTCTTTAAAAAAACAAAGCACCTCAATATTATAAAGCATTAAATTCATACAAATGAATAGACATTAACATGTATATATACATCTTATATTAAGTGCATAAATGAGTACATAGGCTGGGAACAAGACTGTCCAGCTAAGTGTAACTAGGGAAAATGAACTTGCCTGCTATCTTAATGACTATCTTTTACGAAGAGTTACTTCCTAGAACCATGTGTCACTCACAAACAGACAGGGGAAACCTATCAGAGAAAAAAATACGAGGTTGCCACAGAAACGTAAGCCCTACCTCTAGTAGGTGAGCAGTTCCAGGCTTTCCATTTTTTTCTGACAGTCTGTGAAAGAAAATGCTTAAATTTTTTCAGATTCTAGAATGAAAACAGCATCACGTAACTTTGTTCTCACTGCTTCAAAGTTTCCGCCGGAAACCATGGCTCCTTCATGTTTCCCATTGGCCCCTCCCCCCCAATAATTTTACTTGCATCTCCATAGATATTACTTTCACTGGGTAATAAATCACATATGCCACTGGTTTTATTTGCAGTGGTTTGATTTGTTGTTTTACTAGAGGGCAAATGAAAATTTATTAGTTCTGGAACTTCATACTTCCATTCTTTTAGGAAACTTTATGAACTTCAAAGCCCTTTAGTTTTATTCTATTTAATCTTCATAAAAATAGTTTCAGGGTTATATTTAATTTAATTTAATTATGTATTTGTTTTCATTAAATAGATAATAGGAAATAACTCACATATATTTATTTATAAAACCTTTCTAAAAACCATGTGCTGTTATAAAAGCACCACATTCCTAGCACCTCACTCATTACACTTTCCTGTGCTATGCTCTTGGTAGTCCATACATAAGCAAAGGTGAAAACCATGTTTATGCTAAGTCAATACAAACTCGCATTTATGTATTTTTCTGCTATAAATGAGATTTAGAAAAGACCTAAACAGCATGAGTCACTGTGGTCTTCTTCAAAAAAAGCATTTTCAAAAATAAAAGAGGCATGTTCTCATTTTCTTACTATATTAATATTATTTTAAAGGAAATAAAGTTAAACTTTCTGTGGATTGACACAGTAATAATCACTTGGTTTTGATGAACTTTCCTTTTAAGACAACTTCTAATTTTTGGAATCGAATTTTTAAATTTGTTAACAAGAAATTCTTACCAACCAATTTTTATTTATTTTTATTTTTGAGACAGGATCTTGCTCTGTCACTCAGGCTGGCTCACTGCAGCAGTAGCCTCCTGGGATCAAGCCATCCTCTTGCCTCAACCTCCTATGCCTCCCATGTAGCTGAGACCACAGGTGCATGCCATGGCACATCGCTATATATATTTTTTAATTTTACTTGTTGTGAAGATGGTGGGGAGGGGTCTCACTTGGTTGCTTAGGTGGGTCTCAAAGTCTTGGGTTCTAGCAGTCCTCTCACCTCAGCTCCCCAAAGTGCTAGGATTATAGGCGTGAGCCACCACACGACCAGCCTCGCAAACAGTATTGACTTAAACTTTCTACATTATCAAGATAAATTTAAGGGCTTAACAAATGATTAGAAGGGATATAAATTTTGTTTATAATAATATTGGCATTAATGGGACTAGTGCTACACTCTTAAACATAAAACAGATTTGTTTTGATCAGATGAAATAGTTAATGAGACTTTCTTGTTAGTATCAATTTATATTTCAGTAATAAGTGAAAAAATCATCTGAAATATGTTCTTCGTGGATGTCTTTATATTTTGGACACTTGAGGTGTATGTTTAGTAATACCATTTTATGTACATTATGTTGTTAATGTCTAATGATGGATTTTTTTTTTAAATTTTAGTTATCATCACATTCTTTTCCAAGTAGCTGGGTTCTTGAAAGTACTTAGCTTATGTATTGCTTATAAAGAAACACATGTACAAACACTTAATGAGTGGACATACATCACCTGTTGGGTTATGGCATATCAAAGGAGCATCAAAACTCTGAAAGAGACAAATATAAGAAAGGTTAATTTTAGTCTATTTTCTGTTAACCCTTTTCGTTATTGCAAAAAATGATTTTCTTTTCCTCATTCAAGTGAGATGGATTACATTAGATTCAACATTAAAGTAGCAAAAATAAATATATGTGATAACTGTACTATCACATTGAGACAGAATTGAGAAATTCATGGACTTACTCATTTTTTATTTCGGGAAGAGAACTTCAAGACTTTGATTCCAAGTTTCTTCTTTTATGTAAGTTGCAGAATGGTAATTGGCTTTCCCATGTTACAGAGTTAGTTTCCATAAAATTTAGTCGAAATCTCTGCTGACTTCTAGTTCCAAGCATTTTATAAGTATTACACTAATGAACTCTGCGGCTTAATTTCTTTTCAATTTTTCTGTTTAAACTATACTAAGTTCCTACCACTTAGCTTATTACAATATGTCTATAAGATGATTTAGCCAGATTCGTTTTCAAAAATAAACTAAATGTGAACCTTCAAATATATACATATATATTTTTGTTTTATGTCCATTTTAGATAAAATTAAGTACAGTAACAGAGAATAGCAATTATTTTCTAATTTAAATTTGAAGTCCTAAAATTTACCCTTTCAAATAAAATGTTTGTTTTTTACAGTTCAAATTATAGTATAAAATATTTTTTATAGACTTAAATTTGGTGGCATTTCAGAGGCTCGGCTGAACCCTATAGCTTGAACTTGTTAATGAAATAAAAATCTAATATCCTTATAATAGATGAAGGAAAATTATTAATCTTCATCTTAGCCAAAGACTACATTAATTAAAAGCATAGTTATCATTTAAGATCTCATGATTTGGATGATAATCATTGGAAAACACTTATTTTCATATGAACTATTGATTCCAATTACATAAACTTTTCAGAGTGAGATAAAGAGGTATGCAAATGCGTACAGTTAAATTACAGATTATAGAGCTACATTTCCCCTTTAAAGCAAGTACCTCAATCTTTCTGGATCACTGTCCTACTTTTCAATGCTTTTCAACACCCATTTACACTATCATTTTACTTAAAGGGCCAGAGCATTATTTTGAGTTGAGTGATCATGGCACATACCATAACAGATGATGCATGCACTATTACTCTCCTTCATACACTGAGAGATTATGCTGGAATAGAAGGAGATAGCGCATTCTTCCTACACTACTACAAGCACCTCAAAAGTGGATAATCAGGTCTTAGAGGTGTTCCAAGTCCTTAAATCACTTTAGAAAGAATCCTTAGCTACTGATCCACTGCTAGCATCTAACATGACCCACACATATTTACAACAATTTACCAAGGTAATGATGGAGCATCAACTTGGCAATTGTGGATTATGAAGACATCACTGGGTTGAACAAGGTCCATCCTGTCATTTCTGAGGCAAGTAATTGAAGCTCTTTGAGCCTCACCAGCATTCTCCTCTGTGAAATAGATAATAGAAATTACTGCAAAAGAGTATAATCTATTTAGAAAATATAGTGGGAAGAGATACTCTTGGAGGGCTCAAAAGGCAAAGGTTATAATGTTTGGGTCTAAAAAGGAAAATATGTAGGCAGAGGAACTAGTCAACATGGCTAATGACAAAAAAAAAAAGAATTAATGTTTGCAAATTCCATAATGATTGGGGGAAAGTTGTGATGACTAAGTAGAGGCTAGAAAGAAAATATCTACTACACAGCCTGCAGCATTACCTGTCCATTTCTAATAATTGGAGACAAGATCAGCTCCAGCAGATAAGGGAAAAGAAAAAGGTAGATACATGCATATTGATTTGACAAGCATAAAAAAGGTACTAAAAATGCATAGTAATTGTTAATAAGTATTTTTATTTTATTTTTTTCCTCTGTAGTCTGAAGTGGATAACAGGGAAGAGAGCAAGGACTTTCTAATAGTTAAATTTGGGGACAGACTGGGACACCTTTCTAATTTTCTCCAAGCCCCAACTCGTATTGTAGAATAATAAATACACCAAGGATTGTTATGCTATTCTGGAAAAAGGAATAAATACCTGTGGTTGGCAATCTTTCCAACTATGTCTACATGGCAAGGTTAACATTCATACTCAAAGCAACCAAATATATCTCAAAACTTTTTTAAAAAATAACTAATCTCAATGACCAAATGAAGAGTCCATGAAGAGATTCATGCATGTGAAGTTATCTATTATATCATTAAGAGTGACATTTCAAATCCATGGAGCAAAGTAATAAAAAATGACTTAAAGGCAATTGCCTTTTCATTTGGAAAAAAAATAAAAACTGAATGCCTACTTCACATGATATAAAAATATATATTCCAGAAGGGATTAGAAGGTAACATGAAAAATACATAAATTACAGTCCACTAAAAGATAATATTGTTTTAATTTTTGTAAAATGTTTTTCTAAGCAGGACACAAATCTCTAAAACCATAAGGAAAAGTCTGAGTAATTTGTGCTCATAAAATTGAAAAAAAATAGTTCATAAAACAAGAGATTATATGTAGTTAAAATGATTTAGCAATCGCTTTACAGGGTATTTATCCAAAGGATAGGAAATAATTATATCAAAGGGATACCTGCACTCGCATGTTTACCGTGGCACTATTCACAATAGCAAAGATATGGTGTCAAACTAAGTGTCCCACAGCAGATAAGTGAATAAAGAAAATGTGGCATATAGACACAGTGGAATAGTGTCCAGCCATAAAAAAGATGACATTTCTGTTGTTTTTAGCTACATGCAGGAAACTGGAAATCATTATGTTAAGTGAGTGAAATAAGTCAGACACAGAAAGACAAGTATTGCTTGATTGTCATACGCACTATGTGGGAATTAAAAGTTGATCTCACAGAGGGAGAGAGGAGAATGACAGTTAACAGAGGTTGGGAAGGGTGTTTATGTGGGGTTGGAGATGAAGAGAGCTTCGTGCATGGGTACAAACATACAGTTAAATTGAAGAAATAAGTTCCAATGTTTAATAGCAGAGTAGGATGATTGTAATTAACAATAATGTATTGTATATTTCAAAATAGTTAGAAGAGAGGACTTGAAATGTCCCTACCACATAGAAATGATAAATATTTGAGAGGATGGATACCCTAAATAGCTTGACTTTGATCACTACACATTCTATACATGTAACAAAATATGACATGTACTTCATACAAATGTATAAATATTATATCAATAAAAATATCTTGACTGGCTGAAGATGTTGACAAATGACATTATTAATAAATGATTGGTACTTTTCAGTATTCTACTTTTATAAAACTACTATAAATGTTTATAAGAACTGCTTTTGTAGTACTACTTTCATAGTTCTTACTACTTTTATAGTTCTTATAAACATTAAGTGTTAATAATAGAGAATGTATTAAAAATATACTAACATATATTGAGCATTTTATATCTCAGTATGTTAGAGGCATTTTATATGTTATAAAATATATGCATTATATTTTAAATGTATATTATATGTTATATATTATATATTATATTATCTATTATTATATATTATATATTACATTATATAATATATTATATTTAAATGTGTTATACATTATGTATAAAGTATATATATTATAAAGATGCCTTATACACTAACTATATGTATATAGTAGTATTATCTAATATTTACTAAATATTTACTAGATTGCAGGCTCTATGCTAAGGGCCTGTTACTTATTTAATACTCATAGTAACCCTTTGATGTTGGTACTTATTATTTCTTTTTTATAGATTAAGAATATTTAATCTCAAAATAGTTAAATAACTCAGTCAAGGGTTCACACTATTTAGATAGCAGAAAAGTCTGACCCCAGAGCCTGTGCTTAGAAGCATATTATGTGAAGTTGTAAGTTCTTATATTGTATGTTTTATTATTTATAATAGTGAACATTTTGGAAATAGGTGTCAACAAAATTATGATACATTCATAACATTCAGGAATATGCAGTGGTAAAAAAATATATATATATATATATTCATTAACATGGAACACAACTTCAGCGTCTATTAAGTGGGAGGAAGAGTTACAGAGAACAATGATTCATTTAAGTTTTAAAAATTCTGTTATGTATGAAGAAAAAGGTAGATACATGCATATTGACTTGAAAAGCATAAAAAGTTATGAAAAATGCATAGTAATTGTTAATAAGTGTGTTTTTTTCCCTCTATGCTCTGAAGTGGATAACAGGGAGGAAGTTAAGGACTTTCTAATAGTATTTTCTTTGTTTAGTAATGTTTGAGTTTCTTACGAAGATAATATTGTCTTATATTACCATTTTTTAAAATTTCAAACCACATTTTCTTTGGAAAATATGAACAGATTGTTTTGACTATGATTTCCTAGGAATTATTGGTCTGTATGGAGCGCATGCAGAATGTTTGATATATGTAATGTCATTCCTAAGGAAAATGTTACAATACTCTGAAGTAGAACACAGTATACAATGTTAGTTTTGATTAGGGTATATATATGAGTACACATGACATAAGTATTATATTTGATTAGGATATATATATACGCACACAGACATAAGTATTGTATACAACACATATATTATTATATTTTTATAATTATATTAAGTATATTTTAATATTGTTAATTATATATAATACATATGTCTGTATATATATTTATGTTATGTGTATAAATATATATTATATATTTTATATATAATACTTAAGATTGATTGTGTTAGAATTGATGTGATTACTTGAACATTTGTATGACCAATTAACCTAATGACAAATAATTCCCCATATCTAAAATATTACAAATTAATTATCTCCAAAAACATACACATTATTTTATGCATCAGTATCTTAAGATCAATGTGTTAAATAATGTCTCATCAAAATGTAATTTTATAGTCTACATTATGTTTAACTTTGATGGCTCTAAAATGGTTTAAATGTGTCAAACAGAGCATCTCCTAACTCCTTTCCCTCATATACATAATTCCCTATCCTAATCCTCCTCCAAAGAAGAAGTCTCCCTGAGTTTTGGATCTACAAGTCCATTCTCGGACCCTCAGGTCGGAATGTGAGGCTCATATTTCTTTCCCTGTAATTCTTTCATGCACAAGTTTTATGGCTTCCACCTTGAGATACCATTACCAGTGAAGCTGAGTTATTATATACCAAACTGAAATGAGCCAGGAAATGTTTCTTACAACATTTCACAATTCCTAATGCAGGCGCAGGTCCTGATAGAATCCTCAAAATTGCTATCAAAGTTCAAATTGAATGTGAACCATGGAATGCTTCAATTCACATAAGAAAGATCCGTCATTGCTTTGCATTTGGCATAGGGTTAATCTAAAACTGAGGTCTTAATTGGTTGAGTTGTAGTTTGGATATCCATAAATAATGCAGGTATGAATTTATCTGTAATCAGCCTTTTCTGTCTTTCAGTACTAGAGGGTAGACCTTCTTATATATATATAATATACATAATATATATAATAAAATATATATAATAAAAAAATATATTTTATATATATATATTTTTTAACCATGTCCTGACTATTCTTGTTTTTTGTCTTAACCTTTTACTGAAATAGCACATGCACAGAAAAGTGCACATATCACAGTATAGAGCTCAATGATTTTCACACACTAAGCACCCTGGTAAGCAACACTCAGATGAATAAATAGGCAATTATCACCATCCCAGTTTAGTGTCATTGCTGTTCATGGAGGAATTTCAGAGAAGCTGCCACCAAAGCTTCCATACCTAAGTGAGTGTTTCTAAGGAAGAAGCCTGAGAGCTGTAAGCAAAACTCTACTTCTGCGCTCTGCCAGTAGCCACATACACGCTTATGTATGCTTGCATCTGCTGCAAGCAAATGATGGTGTGACATAATAAAAAATATATATTTGGTCTCTACACCTGTCTCTTGACATAGAGCTCCTAAAACCCTTGTAATTCCCTGAGTGATAGGGTGCTAGGAGCATCCTTTGTTCAATTTGATCTTTGACCCTGGCTTGTGACATAGAGCTCCTTCACTCCTTGGAATTTCCCAGGTGATAAAAATATATTTTGTTCTAATGAGGCAGCACTTGGTAGGGTACTGGATAGCTTCAAGATGGGGGCTGGTTGCCAGGAACACCAAGCCATGATTAGAAGCTTGAAACTTTCAGCCTCAGAGAGGCTGGGAATTGAGTTAGTAATCAATCATGCCTATGTGATGAAGCCTCCATAACAATCCCTCAACTACAGGGTTCAGAGAACTTCTGGGCACCAATATATGTATGTGCTTGGTGAGTGTCACATCACAACTCCATGGGCACAGAAGCTCCTGTGCTCAGGAACCCTCAGACCCCATCCTATGTACCTACCACTTCATCTGGCTGTTCATCTGTCTTCTTTGTAATATCCTTTATGATACACTGGTAAATTTAAGTAAATATTTGCTTGAGTTTTGTGAGCTGTTATAGCAAATTATTTGACATCCGGTGGGGTGAGAGGTTGTGAGAACGTCTGATTTATAGCTGGTTAGTCAGGAGTATAGGTGACAACCTGTAACTTGTGATTGGCATTTGAAGAGGGAAACAGACTTGTGGGGCTGAGCCCTTAACCTCTCGGATATGCACTAACCCCAGGTAGTTGCAGAATTAAACTGTAGGACAGCAAGTTGGTATCTGTACAGGTTGTGAGTCAGCTGGTGTGGGAAAACTTGATACACATTTGGTGTCAGAAATGTTCTGTGGGTAAAAATAGGTTTTCCTTTAAATGGCTTCTCCTTCTTCCCAGTCTGTCAAATTTCACCCGAGTGCCTTCCACTGAAGAATTTAAATAGAAAGCTATTAGAAAGGGCATATGGTAAATAATATTTTAAGGCTTTATACTGCCACAATCAAACAACAGGTCTAGAAGAGTAGGCAAGATATTGATTATCAACAAACACAACTGGCACGCTTTCTGAGTCTTCTGAAACCTAGAGAAATCATTTTTAATTGTACAAACACGATTTACTGTTGCTATGTCACTAATAGGGAGTGAAAAATTTGAAAAAAATTAATATGTTGGGGTGTTTGATATTAATTATAGGAAGTCAAAAAGATTCAAAATTTCCCCTTTGCATTTTAAATTTTTTAAAAAATTATACTTAATTTTTAAATTATGGATCAATATTTACAAATGTTGAAAGACTGATACGAGAAAATTCCATTGTCTCATCTCCCAATTTCAATCTTACATCTGTACTCCCACCTTCTTCCACCTCTTCCTTAAGGAAAATTGATACAAATTTAAAATATACGTACTTTAATCAATAAATATTTATTAGAGATATCTAACATATAACACTTTTTCAACATAACCACAATATTGTTATTTATTATGCCTAAAACATGTATAAAATTAATTGTTTAATAACACCAAATATTTTGGCAGTGTTTAAGTGTCTCTATTTGATAATTTTTAAAAGAATCAAGATCTTGATAAAATCTGTACGTTGCATTTGGATGAATTGCAAGAGTCTCTTTTATATAGAGTCTCTCTCTCTCTCTCCCCCCTCCAACATCCCTCTCTTTCTCTAGAAGTTTATTTATTGATGATTCAGGTGCTTATGCACAGTATGAATTTGGTTGATTTCATCCCTGTGGTATTATTTAACATGTTTCTCTGTGCCATGTTACTGTTAAGAGTCTTGACCAGATTCTGAAGTGTGGTGCTGTGTACTAACACCAGGAGGCACATGAAGTCTAGCTTTTTCTCCTTTGTGTTTTTAGCTGCTATTAGATCATTATTTTTCTTGAAGTTACAAAATGCTGACATTCTGACTCTACTATTCTTCGTTTATAATCTAGAGGAGAATTTTCACAACTTAATTAATTGGTTATCCTTAAGTACAGTTCACAATGGAAAAGGTGGATAGACTCTTAATTTTTTTTCTTTATGTATCAGTTCTCAAATAGTTTTCTGGGACCTTAAATGTGAGCAATGTGTACTCAGTTCTAACACAATATTTAAAAGTTCTGTAACACTGAAAAAATTATGTTTCCTCTCTGTTGATATATAAATCTGGTGGAGATGTTTGAGTAATTAGAAATAATTCACACAAAAAAATGCCTACCTGACACTTTGCACATGGTAAAAACTCAATCCATTATTATAATCATTACTATTTGTTTAAATACTCCATATTCAGTGTTTACACAATGGCTTGAGGAACTAGAAATATTGAATATATGTATTATATAATTATATATAACAGATATATTATATATAACATATATGATATATAATACATATATATCATCTTATGTATATTATATATAATATAGATACACAGAGAAAGAGAGCACAGTAGAGTTACCAAAGGAAAAAATGTTTATTTGGAGAATGTGCTCTAAAACACTGGATTATTTTTATATTACATGTAAACAACAGCTATACTTCAAGCCCTTGTGCCACTTTTACATGCTTTCTTCTGGGTGAAGAGATTTCAAAAATGCCAGTTTTTCAGACAGGAGAGGAGATAAAGGGTTTGAGACAGCAAAACAATAGAGCTAAGAAATATAAACTTGGTCTAAGTCTTTTGACAAAATCTAGCATCAGTCTGAAAATTTATCATTCTTTTCAGTATGTGTTTCATGTAAGCTTGTTAGAAAAGAAGAATAAGATTACGTATACAGATGGCTAACTCAGCAGATGAGAGCTTGATTAATCTCAGGTCAAGACCTCATGTCTCCTACGGGCTCATTATTTTCACACGTTTTCATGTCCACAGTGTACATATTTAACCCAGGTCAGTCATTTCATAAAAGCTTATTCAGATTCATTCATAATGGGTAAATTCTTGAAGTTCTAACTCTGCAATAAAATAAAAATTTAAAGCACATTCATAATAATATTGGACTTGTAGTTTCAACCACAAATTAAAACCAACAATAATGTTATGCCCATTATCCATTGTCTCTGTATTGGTGAATTACATTGATCCATCAACTTATATTTAGGGTTTCTGATTGTCTATTTTACTGACAAGGCAATACCTTCAACTCATTTAAACCATGGAAAATTCATTAGATGTGAGTTGATATTATCAGATAGCTGTGTATCTGATAATTCTTCCCATGTGTGGGTTACTGTGACCCTTTGAGTATCAAAAAGAAAAAGTCCATCTCTTCCTAGAGAACTGTGAGATTTTCAGCATCTCTTGCAGCTAGATTGAGATCATGTGATCTAGTTTTTTTTCAAATCAGTTTTCCCCACCTTAGACTTTGAATTGGAATTTAGGCCAAAAACCATAGAACATCAATTTTAGCAATAGTGGCAACATCACCAAGGCCCCAGGAATAGGAGCAGCAACAGTAGAAGCAGTGCAGTGCACAGGGAGAATACAGTATTTGGTGCTGACAGTGACAGAAGTGAAAGCTGGCATATGTGGTGTGCAGCAGCAGCAACAGCCAGACAGTTCTCACAGAGCTGATATTTGATGTGGCAGCCAGTCGCTGCTAGCTGCAACCTAGCTTTTCCTCTTCTTGGCCATTTTTCCAACCTGGTATTTCAATCTTCCTGACTCTTTTGTGTACTGCTTGCTACCCTCTACATAAATATTCTGTTTAAATTAATAAGTTTGCTCCTGTTACACAAAACAATCTAACAGGCACAAAAAGTGATCACAGAAGCTCAAGAAAATGCAGACAATCTGAGATGGATTTTCTGGACAGAGTTGATGTGAAAAACACAACTAAAATTTGGGGAAATAATTATGTTCATCCCTAGCATGCAATGGATAAACGAATGTATTCCATGCTATGTGAACTCTAATAATCTGAATAGATGTTATAATAACTTCCAATGAAATTAACCAATTCTTACTATCCAAATTGAAAACTTGGTATAACAAACCTACATGCAAGTTTCAGTGAAAACATTTAAATTGCATGGATATTAATGTGAAAATATGCAGAGTATGTCGTAGTTTTACCTTGGTGATTTCCTCAATAAATTTTTGTCTTCGCCGGGCGCTGTGGCTCACGCCTGTAATCCCAGCACTTTGGGAGGCCGAAGCAGGCGGATCACAAGGTCAGGAGATCGAGACCATCCTGGCTAACTGGTGAAACCCTGTCTCTACTAAAAATACAAAAAATTAGCCGGGCTTGGTGACAGGCGCCTGCAGTCCCAGCTACTTGGGAGGCTGAGGCAGGAGAATGGCGTGAACCCAGGAGGTGGAGCTTGCAGTGAGTGAAGATAGAGCCACTGCACTCCAGCCTGGGTGACAGAGCGAGACTCCGTCTCAAAAAAAAAAAAAATTTTGTCTTGTACTTGCATTTAAAAAATGTGATGCGTATTTTGCTATCATTTTTTCCTACATGAGTAAGTTTAAAAAGTCTTCTAACAAAGTAGAAATGCTGTGAAGAAAATGTGTGAGCCTAAGAGGCACCAAAATTATATATTAGAAAAAACATTTGAGGTAATAAAGCGTTTTAACAGAGGTGACTACATAAAAGACATAATCATGGTCATACACATATTCCCAATAACTGTTTAAGTGGGCTGTTCCTCAGCATGGGAAAATAAATAACAATTATGAAAGTCAGCTATTGCTAGTTTTACCAACGGAGAGTCTTGACTATGAGTCATCCAGGTTCTTGTCGTTTTTAATAAAGAATTGGAAAAAATACACGAACAAAGCAGTGAAAGAATGAAGCAACAAAAGCACAGACGTAATGAAAGTACACTCCACAGAGTGGGAGTAGGTTAGAACAAGTGGCTAAAGAGCTCTGGTTACAGAAATTTCTGGGATTTAAATATACTCTAGAAGTTTCCCGTTGGTTAATTGGTTACACCCTATATAAATGAAGGAGTGGGCCATGATCAGTCTGATTGGTTGTGGGAGGGGCCCAATCAGAGGCTGAAGTAAAGTTACAAAGTCATACATGAAGACTGATTGGGGGAGGGGACCAATCAGAGATACTTTCCATTTTTTATCTGGGCAAGGGAGTAGCCTCTGATCCTTTCGTTACTTGGATGTGGAGAGGTGGGGTTTTCCTTCTGATTCAGTTCCAGGAGGTCAGCTCAGTGTTAGGTTTCCTGACTGCAGACCCTATTGTCCTGTCTCACTGGTTCTGGAAAATTTCAACATGTTACCCGTATATGCCATATTAATTTTGAAGAAAATCAGAAAATTGACTTGCCCAGTGCATGTGAATCACAATCAGTGTTGGCTGCCCTTGAACATCATATTGATATAGCAGAAAGTGCCAAACATATTGAAAGACCTGAATAAGGCCATAATAAAGGAATAAGGCCAGATAACTTAGTGAAGGAGCTGAGAAGTAGACTGAGTTAGAATAGATTAAGATATTTAAGAATCATGCAAGACTGCACAATTTGAAGATTATGGGTCAAGGAGTTTCTGCTGATTATGAGGCTGCAATAGTCTATGAATTGAAACATTCTATTGTTTCTGACTTCAGGCCATTGGGGAAATGATTGACAAAAAGTAAGAACATCATAAATCTTGATAAGAAGCTTGAATTTAGTGAGATGTCTAGAAATATGCTGATGAAATGTTATCAACGCATAGTGAATTGCTTACTATGAAGGAAGACATTCTACTTGATGCTCATCATTGCCCTGAGAAAGAAAGAAAAAGAAAGCCATAGCTGTATGCCATGTCTTTAAAAGAAACTACATTATTCAGAGCAATCCGTACTGCGAAAAGTGATCATAACATGAGCACTTCAAAATACCCACTTTTCAAAAAACAATTGTAAATGTAGGTAGCTTTTATAATTGATCTTAAGCATAAGTAATGCAAGCTGATAATCATTTTTAGTTTATTCATGTTTTTTTTCCTTCAGAAAACCCACTTCTGTTATTTTAAGTGCCAAATGAGCAGAATGTCTACCATGCATTTTGATTTGACCTTGTACACGCTTTGGACACTTTTAACCTCTCTTTTATCAGTGCACTCCCAAGACTTCAGTGAACAGCAGGAAAAACCTACCTCCATCTACCTTCTTCCATCCCAAAATTGTATCAAGTTTTTCAAAGATTATAGATTGGTATGACACATTAAGGAGCCTGGGGCTTTTGTGAGTTTAATTTAGTTAGTTAACTGAAACTGGATTCAATAGCACCTTAGACTATAGGAGATGAAGATGACAAAAATCTCTTCATTTAAAGTATAGAAAGAAATCCATAGACTTGTGTATTAGGCACATGGAGCGCAACTTCCATGTCTGAAAAAAATTTTGGTTACTTAACCTCTTCAGTAGGTAAACAACCCCAAATAGAGGAGAAACACAGTTCTGTATTTTCATTCTTTCATTTTCTTTCAGTTTCATTTCTTCTACTGTTTTCTATAGGGCATGCTTGGTAATAATTCTATAGTTAAAAATTATCAAGACATGATTTTGGCAATCATTTTGCAGTGTATATGTTTATCAAAACATAAAGTTGTGTACTTTCAATATATAGAATTTTTATTTGTTAATGGTATTTCAATAAAGCAGGGAAAATATTTTACACAAAAATAAACAAAATAAGTAGCTGAACTCTGTGTGTGTGTGTGTGTGTGTGTGTGTGTGTGTACACCTATGAAGATGTATTGAGGTCAGAAGAAGTAAACATTTCTCTAGAGATCCTGGTGTTCTAGCTAAATGTAGTAACTGATGAAATTTTGAGTTGCTCTTCTTTGCAGAAGGTGAGAATGCATTTTGGTTTCATAAAGCATAGTGTATTACATTAGGATGGGGTTACTTTATTTCATTTTTATTTTTGAAGTAGAACTATGTGAAAAGGTTTTGTGTGCTAGAGAGCCAAAAATAACAAATGCTTGGCAGACAAATAGGTATATGGTGGTGGTCACTTATCATGTCCTCTATGACAAGCATCCCAGTTCCCATTTTATGGATGGACAATTTCTTACTTGGAGTGTTAGTGGAGATACAGACTGCTTTCTACTATGCAAGCTGAAAATGCCAGATACCAATTTTCTCAGGGCATGACATGAAATACTGGTTTTGTCAAACTGATTCACCAACTCTGGACTTGAAATTGGGAGACAACAACAAAGAACCCATTCAGCCAGCGTGCAGCATTAGTTGCAGGGACAAATCGCAGGGGCAGCATAGCACAGTGTCTAGTGTTCAGTATTGCTAGAAGCAATTTAAACAGGTTGCTCATATTCTGTGGAAACTGCAGCAGTCTCTTCATTGGACTAATGTTACTGATTTTGACTGCGGTCCTATCTGATGACTGTCCTCCTTTGTTCCTGCCCAATTTTCCAAGCATGCTTCCCTAGCCTTCCTGAAATTTCCTGAGTTATTCAGTATACTTTGATAAATACGTATTTTCTTTGATAAATATATATTTGATACATACATGCCTGGGCCAATGTCTTTAGCTAATAAATAGGACTAATGACAGATTCTGGGTCCTACAAAGTGGCCTAAAATCTATGAATAGACAATAAATGTGCATTATCAGAGAACTTTCAAAAATAGGAGACTACATATCTGATCTGTAGTTACATGTGCTAAGCTGGAAGCTAAGATTCTCACTAAGCTAACAAGTCACAGTTCCATTAGGAAATAGAATCCATACTTAGCTGATATTTTGAAATGAGACTTTATAGTTGACAAAGATAAGGGAACCAGCAAGACATAATGAGGCCCTAGAAACCAGCAGTGGTAAGAAAAAGCTCCATTGAGTGAAGGGGAGGAAACAGTTACCAGAGCCATGTGAGCACTGACATTAGGAAAGAGTGTAATCTGGTAGGAGCTATAGTTACAAAAAGACAAAATTATACCAAAAAATGTAGAATAGACAGGTAGTGGGGCTAGCAGGAAAAAAAAAATCTGACCATCATTCCCCCAGGCTTCCAATCTTCTGTTGGTGCCTCCAACACATCATTGTTGCTGCAATATGTTATCTTAATTGTGCAGTTAATGTAAGAGCAAATATGGGACATACAAAGAAACATAAATGTATGTTTGATACACAGGAAAGAATAAGGAATTAACAGGCATTATATTTGACAGGGCCAGGATGTTAGACTTAGCAGAAGAAAAATTCAGAGCACCTATGATAAATATTTGCCAAAAAAATTAAAAAAATAAAAAAATGAAAGGAAACCATGATGAAAAGTTTGGTGGTATTGTGTCATCAAATAAAAAAAGAATTGCCAATAAAGATATAGAAATATAAAAAATTGAAATTCTGAAGTTGTAAAATAAACAAATTTTACTAGAAAAGCTAAACAGTAGATTTAAGCTCACAGAAGAAAGCATTAGCAAACTTGAAGACAGATCAATATCTACAGCCAAATGTGAAAAGCAGAGAAGAAAAATAAAGAGGAAAAAATTTTAAAAAGCTTCAGAGAAATGTGGGACAACATCAAGCACACGAACATATAGCTACTGAGATTATCAGAGAGAGGAGAAAGAGAAATAAGCAGAAAAAGTACATGAAGAAATAATATCCAAATACTTCCCAAATTCTATTAGAAATATTAAATTGCACATCCAAGAAACTCAATGGATTCTAAATAGAATAAATGCAAAGAGATCTACACACAGACACATCATAGTAAAACTGTCAAAAAACAAATATATTAAGAAAATATTAAAAGTAGCCAGAAAAAAAAAAATCTACTTCTCACATTTAAAAAAGCCCAAGTGGTATTAACCACTTTCTTTTTTTTTTTTTTTTTCTGAGACGGAGTCTCGCTCTGTCGCCCAGGCTGGAGTGCAGTGGCGCGATCTCGGCTCACTGCAAGCTCCGCCTCCCGGGTTCACTCCATTCTCCTGCCTCAGCCTCCCGAGTAACTGGGACCACAGGCGCCCGCCACCTCGCCTGGCTAATTTTTTGTATTTTTAGTAGAGACGGGGTTTCACCGTGTTAGCCAGGGTGGTCTCAATCTTCTGACCTCGTGATCCGTCCGCCTCGGCCTC
The DNA here is from genome assembly GCF_008728515.1 of Papio anubis. Classification (NCBI taxonomy): domain Eukaryota; kingdom Metazoa; phylum Chordata; class Mammalia; order Primates; family Cercopithecidae; genus Papio; species Papio anubis. The sequence continues at coordinate 29,529,503 of NC_044987.1, read as the reverse complement.
CCAAAGTGCTGGGATTACAGGCTTGAGCCACCGCGCCCGGCCGACCACTTTCTTATCATCAGAAACAGTGTATGTAGTCCAGAGGTCAATTGAGTGGAACAGTCAAAGTAATAGGGGAAAAAAATCAGTCAAAATTCTTAAATCTGGCAATACTATCTTCGAGAAATGATCAACAAAAACCAAGAGGTATTTTTCTGACAAATGTGCATTATAAGAAATAGCAGAGGAAATTCTTTACATTGAAATCAACTGATGCCAGACAGTAATTTGAATGTACAAAAGACAAAAAAGAATGTCTGTAAAGGTAATTATGTAGGGATGTATAAAAGTATAATTGCATACTTCTTTCTCCTCTCACCTATTTAAAGACCAAGTGCATAACACAATATGTATTTAATTGTATTGTTGGGCCTATTACATGTAACAATGTAATATATTTGGTAGTAACAACACAAGTAAGGTGAATGAGGGAAAAGGTGTATCAGAGTATAAACAAATTCAGATCACAATATGAATCCACAGGAAGCAATGAAAATATTAAATAATAGTAAATAAAAATGTAAATACAACAAACCTTATAAATATATGCTTAGTCTCCTTTCTTCTTCCAGCTTTTTAAAAACTTAAAATGATCTAAATTAATAATTGTAACAATAAATTGTTGTGTTTGTAACATATAAAGATATAATAGGTATAACAACAGCAGCAGAAAAAAAGGTATGAAATAATTATTTAAGCATTGAGATAAACAGTATAATTACTCCCAGAGATGTTCAGCCCATATTTCCCAGAAACTGTAAATATGTGACCTTAAATAACAAGTAAACTTTGATGATGTCACTAAATTAGAGGTATTCAGATGGGAAAATTATTCTAGCTTATCTGTATGAGCTCACTGTAATCAGAAGGGTTCCTACAGAGTAATGCAGGAGGCTTTGAGTGATTCTAAAAGTACAAGTGATGAAAGAAAAATACATAGAAAAAATGCATACATTAAAATTTAAAACTTTGCACTACAAAGTCTACCATTAAGAAAGACAACACAGATACAGAATACTTACAAATCATACATCTGATAAAGAAGTTGTACCCAGAATACATAAAGAATCCTTACAACTCAGTAACAAAAATATAAATGACCCAATTAAAAATGTGCAAATGATCTGAATACATATTTTTCCAAAGATCTATAAATAGCCAATAAGCACATGAATTGATGCTCCATATCATTGGAGAAATTACTCATTAGAGAAATGCAAATCAAAGCCTCAGTGAGCTACTACTTCAGACCTACCAGGGAAGCTATAATGTAATATATAGTGAAAAGTATTGGCCAGAATATTCACAACTTGGGACCTTCAAATGTTGTTGGTTCGAATGTAAAGTGATGCAGTCAGTTTGGAAAACATTTTGACTTTCCTCAAAACATTAAACATAAAGTTACCATAGTACCCAGAAATTCCACTCCTAGACATACTCATATACCCAAGATAAATGAAAGTGAAATTAAAATACATCCACACAAAACTTGTACACAAATATTTAGAACAGCATTACTTACAATAGCCAAACTATGGAACCAAGGCAAATGTTCAGTAACTGATTTATGGATAAACAAAATGCGTTATATAAATACAGTGGAGTATTACTTGGTCAAAAAAAAGAATGAAGTGCTGATACATGCTAACACTTGGATGAACCTTGAAAATATTATGCCAGGCAAAATAAGACAATTTAACAAGATGAAATATTTTGTGATTCATTTATATGAAATATCCAGAATAAGCAAATCTATAGAGACAGAATATATGTCAGTAGTTGCCTAGGGCTGGGAAGTTGTGGGAGAAATGGTGAGTGATTGCTACCGAATGCAGGACTTCTTTATAATGTTGATTTAAATATCCTAAAATTGATTGTGGTGATGGTTGCACAGTTCTGTGAGCATACTAAAAATCATAGAATTGTTCACTTTAAATGGATGGATTTTGTGGCATGTGAATTATACCTCAATCAAACTGTTTTAAAAAATCATATTGCTCCAGCAAGTTGTTGACCTACCATTTTCTTCCATATTCTTAGTAAAATATACTGGAAGACAGAGAAAATAAAAGCGAGAAGGAAAGGTCAACCTGTGGTCAAAATTAGAAGTTTTTAGTAATTGCAATTTGAGAGGAATCATATTTTAAAAATACAATTTGTATATTCTCATGCTCAGCCAATTAAAAAAAAAATGCAGAAGTGGTGGCTGACCACTCTCTAACCTTCTCTAGATATGTAGACATAATCTTTCTATTAAAAAAAAATTGTAATACTAGGCTGCAAAGTAAATTTATGTCAACCTTGGAAATGAGCTACTGCTCTTTCCTGTATGTACTAATTTTTCTTCATCCATTTTAGTTATTTCTCAACATTGGTTTCTTCCTTCAACATTATTCCTTCTTCAACATTGGTTTCTCATCAGGACAGAGAAATACTCAGAAAACAACAAGCCAGTATGGATTTAGGGAGGAAGTTGTGGTAGAGAATGACATCTTGGGAGCTGTAAAAATCGTGGTTCAGAGGAGAGATGGGGAACTAAAGGAATTATATTAACAGTGCATAGTAAAGTCTTACTTCTCACGAACTGCAGTTACTTCTCACGAACTGCACTTACTTCTCTACCCTGTTTAGGGTAAGAGCAGGCCAGAAAGTGAGATTTGAGGAATGTGCAATCTCAGACCTGAATAATTGCATGAATTAAAGTTGGCTAGATATGAAAATTAAACTAAAAGTTTTACAAACAAAATTGCCATCCCCCTGTGGATATGAAAACAGAATTCAGACAGCATCCATATTTCCAGAGAGTGAAGTCAAAGGCCATGCTGCAGTAAAATGGACTAATTGAATTTCCTGTTAAAAAGAAAACTCTAGAGTCTTCATAGTTCTCATGGCTAAAGGTTACATTCTTTGGAGATTATATTCATATACATGTATATGTATATATAATTAAAAAGCTGAATATTTCAGAAAGACTGTTTCTTTTACTAACATTTAAATAAAATAATAATCGTTAACAAGAAACAGAGGAAGTAAAAGTTTAAACTTTGCTTCTAAGTGGTTTATTTCTACTTCTCTTTTTAAATAGCATGCAACAGTATAGTAATTTATGGACCACATTAGTTAATACAAATGATACTGATGACATTTTTTTAAATTTTTTAACTCACTTATATTTTAATTGAAAATTGTCAATAAAATTAATAACATTCTAACTGAAAGTAATTTTAATGTTGTTGTGGTTCAAATACATGTTGACAGAAATTGAACTGAGTAAATTACTTATATATTGTTTGTTCAAAGAAAAGATGGTTTGAATCCCAATACAGTATTCTGTCTATTAGTGTCTCTTGACCAAACATTCAATTCAACACACATTTATTGGCACTACTGTGGGCCAAGAGTTGTCGAATGTTGAAAAACACTTTAAATGTACTAGGAGATATGACTTATCTTAATAATACTATGCTTTGTTTTTCAAAAACACTAATAGTAACATTTATGTTTTCTTTCTTATAAATTAACATTCTCATTTGAGTTTTCTCACAATATGACACACAATTTAGTACATGTTTATACTCTGGATGTTGACTTTAAGCACAACAAACAAAATAAACCCATATACATCAGGTGTCACTCATGTGTTTGGTACTTACTTACTGGAGACCTCTTCTATTTTCCAATGTAATCAATCACAGACACTAGGAAAACAGAAAGTCATTTCTTAGGACTTACACAGACCTACAAGAGCATCACTTTGACTTAGTTAGATGAAGATCTTCTGCTGTTGTATGAAAAGCCTAGACTGATGTTTGTATGTTCCTGGAAAATAAAAGGGCTCACACAAGTGTGTTACTAGCAGATATCTCTAGAAGCAATCCAGCCCTAGGCTCAGAGTCCATTCCAAAAATCAGGTGACCTATGAGTGTGGTCTGGCAATTCTTTTGATCTCTTTACCTTATCCTTCAGTGTGGAGGATGTACTCACATACATTTTATTGGTCTTCAAGGCCAGCTCACTCTGCATCACCAGAAAATGGCTTACCTTTACTTAGGCTACAGCCCTCGAACTATAGCTAATAGAGAAAATGATTACTATATTCTGGGCATTGTTTCAAGCTTTCTAAAAGTTATTAACTTCATTCATTGTCACAACAACAGTGTGAGGTGGGTATTGTTACTATTACCTTTTATTTTACAGATTATTTTTTAAGCGGAGCAGAGGGAGGTTGAGTAACTTCTTGCATTTGAACCCAGGTCACCAGGTCAGCAGCCTTCATGTCCTAAACCACCATGTTTCAACCATCCACCAATCTTTACGCGAAGTGACAGTGGAGGTACTCTAAGGTGCTAAGATGCAGCGAACCAGACTGAAATTCGACAAGTACCCTTAGGAGTTTGGCCTGGCACATTAGAAAGAAATTGTAGGAGGATGTGCATTTTAGCCAGTTCTCTTGACTTCTTTTAATTACAGAAAGAAAAGGCAATACTGCTTGATTTTTGTTTGTTGGTTTCTTTGTTTTTCTTATAAGATGAGAAAACAAGGGAGACATCAGATCTTATTTTAAAAAGCTTTTATATTATTATTATTATTTTCAGTTTGTAAGTACTTCAAAGTTCAGGGAACATAAACATTTAGGAGTCATTTGTTAAACGATTCTTATAATACAGCTTTTTCTTTATTTTTATTGTTCTCTTAATTTTCTCCACAACTTGTTTTTTTATATTTGTCCTCACTGCCTTTATTCAAACTGAAGACTTTCCAGCACTTTAAAGTATTATTTGTATAAGGTAGTTAAAATATTTTCTAAAATTGCATTTTGAATTATGTATTTTAAAACAGCCATAGACTCAATGAAAGAATCTTTAGAACTCACATTTGTAGCCAAGACAGTTTTTGTGTGAGAAAAATGCATAAACTTATTTAGCATGCAAGTCTAATGCTGTGAATTACTCTGATCCATCATTTTGGATACCTAAAATGAATAATGCCGAAGTTGCAATGCAAATAAAACAACCCTGAGAAAATGTGGGTAGAATATGCTTAAGGCATCAGATTTAAATTTCCTAAAACTAATATATTCTAATAAGGTATAACTAGAGTATGTGATAAAGGATTTTGGTAGTGAATTTGAGTCTTATTTGGCCTCGTATTTGACCTATTTGCCTTACCAGAACTTAATGGCTGCCTTTCTTTCAAGAAATGTCCAGTATATGAGAAATTTTGCAATTCATTATATTTTTCTAGCACGCAACTCATTAGCCGAATATCCTAGTAGCCATTAGGAGAATGGGAACATAGGAATCATAGATTTAGTATACCTTTAAGCTGTCATTTAATGAGTACCCATCTCAAATGGCATTCTCAAACTCAGAATCTTAAAGTAGGTAAACATTCCCAAATACCTAAGAAAAAACCTTCTTACCTCAGGAAATTAGGCAAAGAATGTCTTCCATAAAGTATTAATGAACTCCTACAAAACAGGCGTGATATTGCTGAGAGACTGGGGTATTCTAGAAAACTGGCAAGCTGGTAGTACAATGAAGACTGAGGAAATCCCAACAGCTCTTCAGACTCCATTAGTTTTTTGAGAGACTGTTTTCCTCTCATAATATGCAGGAACAATATCTCTTTGAAAAGTAGCAAACTTTGGCTGTATACCCTGGAATGCAATGTCATTTCAGATTTCAAAGCTATTGTCTTAAAAAAAAAAAAAAAGATCTATGAAAGAAAACAAACCACTTTATCTAAGTCATTAGAATATCCATGACATATGGTCATGGATAATTATTTGCTTCTGACTAGAAAATAATAGTTAATAGAGTAATGAAAAAATGTGGTTAAATTTTTTCAACATCATATAAAAAGCAATTAATTTTTATGTAAGTCGAATTTAAAGTGATTTCCAATTGCTTATTTAAAAGCACAAAGTAAGAAGACCCACTGACCAAGTTAGAGCATACATTTTAGTGATGCTTGAAAAGAGACAAGCTAGAAAATGGAATACCAATGACCAATAAAACTAGTGTAAGGTTGGTTTCTGAAGTCCTGAAGCAGATCAGACCTAGTCATAGTGGTTCAAGCATCCAGACTGCTCTATGCCTCATATATTTAAAACTTTCCAAGGTGGTATCTTAGAATTTCACTTGAGCCCCAGATTTTGTCACTTGTGACAAGACAGTATTACCAATAATAAGGATAGTCATTACATTAATGCAAAAACAAACTGCCTGCATGATCACTTTTTGATGGAATATATACCAGATATGGGTAATTGATAAATACCTGATCAGTTACACATAGTTGCTGAAATAGTAATAACTAAAAAAGTTGGCACCCTAACCTGCAGAAACCAAGATTTAGAACTTGCTACCTGAATAGACAAAGCTTTGTGCCACATCTTGACCTCCCACCTCAGGATACTCTTTCAGTTCTAGCCAATGATCAAGCAGATCTGTGTTGTTGGAGTTTGGAGTAAGAAATCATGGATGCTATATTATTAAAAACTCGTTCAGACACATGCACACGTATATTTATTGCAGCACTATTCACAATAGCAAAGACTTGGAACCAACCCAAATGTCTATCAGTGATAGACTGGATTAAGAAAATGTAGCACATATACACCATGGAATACTATGCAGCAATAAACGATGAGTTCATGTCCTTTGTAGGGACATGGATGAAGCTGGAAACCATCATTCTGAGCAAACTATCGCAAAGACAGAAAGCCAAACACCGCATGTTCTCACTCATAGGTAGGAATTGAACAATGAGATCACTTGGAAACAGGGCGGGGTACGTCACACACTGGGGCCTGTCATGGGGTGGGGGGAGTGGGGAGGGATAGCATTAGGAGATATACCTAATGTAAATGACGAGTTAATGGGTATAGCACACCAACATGGCACATGTATACATATGTAACAAACCTGCATGTTATGCACATGTACTCTAGAACTTAAAGTATAAACAAACAAACAAACAAAAACTCGTTCCCATTATCTGAGGAGAAAATATTATCTCATGTCCTCCTTACTTGCTCTAGGAGCATTGTTAGTATTCAAAAAGTTGTGCCAGCAAGGTAAAGTGTGATTGTGGCAAGTTCAATTTAAATAATGTATGTATCTTGGGAGAAAATGATAGAAGCAGTGATTTCAACCACAAAGAGTTATACGCAATATTCTTTCTTAAATGCTTATAAGAAGATTTCATTACAAGGCAAGACCAGTCTGATTTTTATCTAATGAACTAAAGCTTTCTGCCACTGAGTCACTTCAGTAACACACCTGAATACACAATGTATGGCCGTGTCAGTCTCTGATAGGTTAGCCGACAAAGGGAATACTCAAGTTTGTTTAACCTGGGTGACTGCAAATTTCTATTCTGTATATCTTATTTTAATTAAGTGCTCAAAAGAGAGATAACTTACGGCTGATACTTCATATATGTCATAAAGATTTCTTGGTTATATATTTACTTCTCAAAAATATCTGCAAAAAAAAAATGTTTTCTAAAGTGTTCTACTGAGGGTAGGTGAAGCCCAAAAATTTATAACTAAAAAAGTAAAAACATATTACAGTTCAAGATTCATTTCAGTCTAAAACATAGGAAATCTTTAAATATCTGCCCTAGTTGGGATACCAATGTTTATTTTTCACTATAATTTTTGTTGAAAGTTCTTAGTTGCATATTCATAGAAGAGTGATGATTCATTGAAACCTGAATCAAAAACATCTTAATTTCTCCAACCCTTGAGGGCAAAGACTGAAAGACAGTCAAAAAGAAAGCAAATGGGAAACACTAAAAGAACTTAAATTGTTAACAGTATTTTTTTTCTATGCATGAAGTGTAGAGATTAGAAGGAGACGCTGTCTCTAGATTATGATTACTTCATATAAAGGTCTATGTCTTACTCATCTTTGTGTCCATAGGATCCTAACACAGTATCTGCCATCTGAGTAGGTGCTCCAAACATACTTCCAATATATATGAATATATATTGGACTGTGGATGTCTAGAAGTGTAAGAGTTTATGTAAGATTGACTTCAATCTTGCTTCATGACATTTGGAATGTGCAGTTGTTCTCAAACTTGGATTCACACAGATGCCTGGGGCCCATGCCCAGAGGCTATGGTTCAGTCTTGGGTAAGAGCCTGGGTACCACCATTTTTAACAGACTTTCAGGTGATTCTATTGTGCAGCAGGCTTGAGATTCACTACCATTGTCCAAAAGCAGTGATTCTCAATCCATAAAGTGCATTAAAATCATCTGGTGATCTTGTTAAAATGTAGATTCTGATCCAGAATGTCTGGAGCAGGGCCTGACATTTTTCATTTATAACAAGCATCCAACTGATGATATTGCTGAGAGTAGGGTGGCCAACCATTCTGGTTTGCCAAGGATATGAGACTTCAGTTCTAACCCAGGAATGTTCTTGGTAAACTGGGACAACAGTAACTCTAATTGTAGGTCTGTGGACTACACTTTATATGATGAGGTCCTAGGGCAGAGGTTCTCAAACTACAGCAAACTTTAGAATCATCCACAACGCTTTCTAAAACTCAGATTGCTGTTACCTACCCCCAGAATTTCTCCTTCTGTACAACTGGGTTAGATGTTGAGATTGTACATTTATTAAAAGTGCCTAGGCCGGGCTCAGTGGCTGACGGTTGTAATCCCAGCATTTTGGGAGGCTGAGGCAGGCACAGATCACACGAGGTCAGGAGTTTGAGATCACCCTGGCCAACATGGTAAAACCCTGTCTCTACTAAAAGTACAAAAAAAATTAGCTGGGCATGGTGGCATGCTCCTGTAGTCCTAGCTACTTGGAAGGAGAATCGCTTGAACCTGGGAGGCAGAGGTTGCATTGAGCCGAGATCATGCCATTGCACTCCAGCCTGGGGAACAAAGAGAGACCCTGTCTTAAAAAAAAAAAAAAAAAAAAAAAAAGTACCTAGATGATACTGATACTGCTAGTTTGGGGCTGCTCTTTGTGAACCGCTATTCTAAACCACCAGTAGTCAAACTTGTCTGCAAATTGGTTTTGCATGGAGAGGCTTTTGAACTACTGTTGCCTGGACCTCAACCCCAGTGGTAGTTCTAGGGTCCATCCTGGGATTTTACAATGTACCCCAAATAGTTTTAATGTGTAGTCGAGTCTGAGATTGACAGTAAATATGTATCTTATAATTATCTGTAGTTCAAATATGAATTTATTTTTGCATATTTGACATTCATGTTTGTTCATGTCACTCTCTGTTCTATCATCACAGAATATCATGAACGACTGAGCAAAGACATTAAACGTCTGAATCCACACAGAGCTATTTGTTTTTCCTGGATGTACTTGTTAATAAAGTGGCTGGGCGTGGCGGCTCAGGCTTGTAATCCTAGCACTTTGGGAGGCTGAGGAGGGAGGACCACTTGAGGCCAGGAGTTTGAGATCAGCTTGGGCAACATAGTAAGAGCTGGTTTCTACAAAAAGTACACACACACACACACACAAATCCAGATATGGTAGCACATTCCTGAGGTTCTAGCTACTAGGGAGGTTGAGGCAGGAGGATTGCTTGAGCCCAGGAGTGTGAGGTTGCAGTGAGCTACAATTGTGTCACTACACTGCAGCCTGGCCAATAGGATGAGGCCCCATCTCTAAAATGTTTTCTTCTATTTTATTTCACATTCTCTGTATTTTTTAAATTTTAGGTCATTAAAAATGTATTTTATTATCATGTTAGTGTCATTTTTGGAAGGAGTTGTGGTGCAATGGAAAACCATGAACCCCTCTAATTTTTGTTGTACAAGTACAAGTGGTGAAAATACAATGCTTATAGTCTTTTCATGCTTGGAAAGAAGTGTCATCCTCATCTCATAGACCATCCTTTCTTAGTTAGGAAAGGTGAGATAAGAATGACTGTTACAGAAAATAAGACCATTTTGACTTATGTAACCTGAGCAAGAGGTGCTCTTCCTGGTGCACACTTACTTAGTTCAGCAGGCTACCGCATGAAAGTTTGAGGCCAAAATTCTAGCTAGTAATCAGAATTTCTTCGTCTCTCATTGTCCTCTGGGAATATAATTTCCTTGGCATATTGCAGAAATGGTAAATTAGTAAGTAAAACAATTGTGGACATCATTTGTGTATTCCTGAGTTTTCTATATGTAGATAGATATAGATATAGATATAAAACATATATATGTCCTTCAACATATGTAACTATGAATAACTGTGCTGTATACATACAGTTTCCAATTTGCAATTTCAATGTAATATACAGTATTCAATGAATTAGGTGAGATATTCATATTTTATTATGAAAGAGGCTTTGTGTTAGATAATTTTGCCCAACTGTAGGTTAACGTAAGTGTTCTTAGCATGTTTAAGGTAGGTTAGGCTAAGATAAAATGTTTGATAAGTTAGGTATATTACATGAATTTTAGACTTACAATATTTTCAACTGATGATGAGTTTTCCTGGACATAACCCCATTGTAAGTCAAGAAACATCTATATGTCTACTATGTATACACACACACACACACACACACAAAATTATCAAAATATAAATTTCGAGAATATTATACTCCTAAATTTTAATAGTCCTTAGCTGGATTATAGGAATTTAGGTGTATTCTTCATTTATATTTTCCAAGTTATCTACCAAAGAATGCATATTGCATGTTTAATAGGGAAAAAGTTATAAAGAAATTATAACTCAGGGCCTCCACTTTTGGTAAATGTAAATGTTATCTGTTTCCTGGGATATTAAAAAAAGTTAAGAGAAGATAATTATGAGAGAAGCTTGAACTGAGTGGAAAGTTCCTGCCATGTTTTAAGACCAATTATTAAATTCCAAGCTGGTGTCTAGGAAAACCAGGTTAAAATTGCGTTTCTACCAAGCTTGAAGTTACCCTGCAGTCCTCTTTTTAGCTTCCTAGAAACTTGAGGAGGTCTTTGGGACAGAAAATCAGTGGCAATGTTGCTATCTAGGATGAATGGCTGTAATGCTCTGATCTCATGCCTAACAGAGAGTCCCTTGCCTGGGTGTTCTAACACAGAAGACACGTCTTTTTCTGAGGCTGCTGTGTACATTTTTTTTCAATGTGTCTGGTCAACCTGGGCCAGAAAATGAGGTCTAGAGGGGATTGTCATGAACATTGTTCAATGCACTTGCTCTCTCAAATTGTTTTTTAATATTTTACTCAGCCCAGAAATGAGTTTAACAGTTTTCTGTAGCACAGTAATTTCCAGAATGCATGTGTGAGGCCACTGAGCCGTTGTGTTCCTCATCAGAGTTAAAGGAATTGTATTAATCTTTTCATTGTCTCCCTTCGCATACAGCAGAATGACTGATTGCTTGGCATATGCTAGTGTGCCACATGGTACCAAACAGATGGAGACCATTCAGGCAGAAGCTGGGTCGAGCCAAGATGTGCTCCACAATTCTGTGTTTGTGAAGAGAAACAACTGGGCGGGCTTCCTTTGCTTCCTCTGGTATTTGGATTCTGAACTAGGAGGGGGGGAAATCACCCTGAATTAATTGCTGTCACTTCTATTGATCTGGATTCTATTAAATGAGAACACATTTGCAGTTAATCCACAGAGGCAGAGCAACTCAAATAAATTAGTTTATGATGGGCATTATAAAATATATCAAGAGATTTTTTCTTTTATTTCAGAGATAGAAAATTATTAATGTTTTTGCAAACTTAATTCTCTTCCTCTTAATTTGCTTTGCACATCTCTGGTTCATTCATTTATTTTAGCAAATATTTGTAACACACTCATTACACCAGGCACTGATTTAAGAACTGGAGATAATGTGAGAAATAAAATATAGAAGCCCTGGTACTCATGTCACATTTTAGTAGCTAGGAAATAAAAATAGAAATAATCTAAATAAATTTTAAAAATAATATGTTAGACGATAAGTGCTATGGAGAATAACACAGGTTAATAACACAGGGAAGAGACTATCTATGGAGCAGAAGGTTTATTATGTTTTTATTTATTATCATTATTATTATTGAGATGGGGATCTCACTCTGTCACCTGGGCTGGAGCGCAGTGGTGCAACCTTGGCTCACTGCAGCCTCTGCTTCCTAGGCTCAATCGATCCTACCACCTCAGCCTCCTGTGTAGCTGGGACTACAGGAACATACCACCATGCCAGGCTAATTTTTGTATTTTTTTGTGGAGATGGGGTTTTGCCATGCTGCCCAGGTTGATCTCAAACTCCTCAGCTCAAGCGATCCACCTGCTTTGGCCTTTCAAATTGCTGGGATTACAGGCATGAGCCACTGCACCGGTCTGGTTTATTGTTTTATATAAGAAAATTATGGAAGACATCCCCATTGAGGTGACACTTGAAAGTAAGTAAGACCTCTGCACAGAGGAGGAAAGGAAATGTAAAGGTTCTGAGGTGAAGTCATGCAGGGCTACATAGCATACTTGAGAAATAGCAAAGGCCACTGCAGAGGATGTAAGATGAGAATGCAGGAAAGAGCTGAGAAAGCAGAAAGGAAGGCAGGTATCAGATCACATAGGGACTTTTAGGCATCTGGAAAGACTTACATTCTATTCTATGTGAGAAAGGAAACTACTTAGAGTACTTAAAACAAAGAAAGGATGTACTTTGACTTCCTTTTCAGAGAGGTCAGTCTAGATGCTTGTTTGAGTTTTACAGGAAGACAACAGTTGATTCAGACCTTATGGAAGAATTCAGTAACAATCAAGATGTAAGATGATAGTGGCTTAGCCCAAGATGGTGGCAGAGTATTATGACAAGTAGTTGTATTCTGGATATAAGTTGAGAAAATTACAAACAAGATTTGATGATATCTATTGTGAGGTGAAAGATACAAAAAAGGTTTAAAAGAATACTCCTTAAAATTATAATAGAGGCTGGTACTTCTGGAATGGTAGGAACACAGACCTCTGAAAATTCTCCTTTTCAAAGAGACAATAAGAATGCTGTTAAAAGTGGACAGAATAAATTTTTTCATAACTCTGGAAATTAACCAAAGACTTGCAGAAATGTAGGGAGCATTTATTTAATAAAGATTGTTACATCTTGGCAAAACCTGTAAATTTTGTGGTATTTAAATTTTCCATATTCCCATTACTCATTTCCGATTCCATGGTAGACTTGAAAACTAAGAGTTGACACTCACAGGGAAAACCAGCAGGCTGGTAACCACCTGAGGAAGAACCAAGAAAAGATGGGCAAAGGATTTAAACAGACATTTTATCAAAGAAGATATACAAGTGGATGATAATTACATAAAAATATACTCAACATCATTAATCATTATGGAAATGCAAGTCAAAAGCACAGTAAGATACCACTTCACTCCCATATGGATGTCTGTAATTTTAAAACATGAAAAATAATAAGTGTTAGCAAGGATGTTGAGAAATTATTAGGTTGGTACAAATGTATTCGTGGTTTTTGCCATTGAAAGTAATGATAAAACCTCTATTACTTCTGCACCAACTTAAAAGAACACTTATACTTTGTTGATGTGAATGCACGGTGGCGCAAATGCTTTGAAAACCAGTTCAGTTGATCCTCCAACAGTTAAACATAAAGTTATTGTGTGATCTAGCAGTTACATTCTTATATACACTCATGCACTGCATAATGGCATATCAGTCAATAAAGAATACTATATGACAGTGGTCCCATACAATTATAATACCATATTTTCTGTCCCTTTTCTATGGGTAGGTATGTTTAGATACACCAACACTTAGCATTGTGTTATAATTGTCTATAGTATGCAATACAGTAAAATGCTGTACAGGTTTACAGCCTAGGAGCAATAAGCTATAACTTATAGCCATTATATGATCTTTGCACAACAATGAAATCTCCTAATGACACGTTTCTAAGAATGTATTGTCATCTTTAAGTGACCCATGACTTTGTATATATCCAAAAATGAAAATATATGACAAAAATACTTGTACATAAATGTTTATGGAAGTATTATTCGTGATAGACACAAATTTTGAAACAATTCAAATGTCTGTAAGCTCACAAATCAGTAATCAAAAGGTAGTATATCTATACACAGGAGTATCATTCCATCATAAGAAAGGATGAAGTAAGTATCCAGTACATGAGGCAAGATAAATAAACCTTGAAAATATGCTGAATGAAAGAAACCAGATACAAAAGGCCACATATTATATGACCTTATTTATAAGAAATATTCTTTACAAATTCTTTTAAAAAGGGGTCAGCTCCAGGCAGTTCTCTTTGGTACAATTATATCGCTGGCCTCTTAGCTACATCCACAGTTGGAGTACAGTGAGCCCCCTACATAAGGGCAGTTAGTTGAAGGCTGACTACCAACCTGGGATGTGACCTGATGAATTGGGTTACTGGTATTCATGGTATTGGATATGTAAGTAGAAATACTAAAGTTATAAGGCATTTGGCAGTTTAATCAGGCTTGCAACAAGGAATGGGTGGTACTCTTAAATTAGAATAATTTAAAACAGACTTAATAAAGTCACAGAGGTGGGTGTGGGCAAAGAAAAGCAGGTTTGGGTGGGCAAGGGAAGGGCATTTCTGTCAGAGGAGATAATAGCTGGCTGGTCGCAGGAAGGCTTAGGACACTAAGAAGAGTATGGAGAGACTGGAGCATAAGGCATCAGGGAGAAAACATAGGGGGTGAGACTTAAAAAGTTTGGAAGTAACAAAACACAAAACCTTTTTTTTATAAAGTATGCTAATGTAAGACATAAATGGATCGAAAGCTCTCTTAAGGGATGCTCACGATTTGAAGACTCTAGAGTTGTATAATCTCTGCAAAAATTTTAAAACATTCTTTTTTTCTGTAGAATCAAGCAATATTATTGGGTCACTGAATTTAATAAACATCTTCTTATTTCTGTAAAAGAAGCTGAACGTCCCTTCTCTGAGATAAGTACCAAAAAATTCTAACCATGAAGTCTGTTTCCCTTTTCTGAATGATCATTCTTTCTCCTTTCATCATCTTTTGAATCTCTTCTGGGCTAAATGATGCTATTAAATATGCAAAAGCCTATAATGCTTCCAAAATGTGTCCCTAAGTCTAGATAGGAGAGTCAAATACATTCACATCTGCCTATAAAATGCCTAAGCAATAGCCACTCCCGGTAGAATTTACTCACAACAAAATTTCTTAGCAGCTTAGTTTTGTTGAAAAAGTTGGCTTTTAATGGAAGTAAATATTTAAATATTTCTTTTAACAATCAATTTTGTGAGTATGAGCCAAACAGAACTTCTGGGAAGATGGATTACATCTTTTTGCTTTTTGTTTATTTGTTTTTCCCTATTCCTCCTTTTAAGTATAGAAAAAGAGGCAGCATTACAAGACAAAAACTTATAGAAAATGGCTGCTCTACTCTAGCAAAGCACCTCAGATAAAACTGAGATCCTTCCTTTATTCAGGAAAAACTGAGTGGGAAATATAGATGTCTACTCTCATCAGGTTATAATGGGTGGCCCCAGCCCCCTCCCCACACCAAGGTGGTGTCAGAGAAGGTTGAATAGGGAACTAAAAATTTCATTCTGGAAGGGATGGCAACCACCCCCGGGCCCATGGTGACGTGGAGACCACATAAAGAACCTGAAGTTCCATCCTTACCTGACACTAAAGAGGTGTTACTCTTTCCTGCTGGGATGAAAACAAGGGACATCAAATGACATGCCAGGACTCCCACCACCACTAGTTGCCAATGAAGTACCCATCTATGGTGTCAGTGGAAGCCAAGTGTGGTGCAGTAATGAAGTATTCCAACCCATCCACGGATGGAGCAGTGAAGGCCTAGCTGGGAGTCGGAACTCCCATTTCTGTCCAGCATTCACAAAGAACCTAGTCTTTGAATGTCAACAGAGGCTGAGTGGGGAACTTGGAAATCTATTTCTACCTTTGCCTGCATGGGGCCAGCAAAGGCAAACTCAGTGAGCAGTGTACTCAAGCAAATGGTAATTGTTTTTATGATCCAAGACCACATCCACCCTAAATGACAATGTAGGTGGCTGAACTAGAACTAAGTTTGAATTTCTCAGGCACTTTTTTATTCAGATGGCCATTCAGAAACATATAAGGCAAGTTTCCTCAGAGTAGGAGTCAAGAAGAAGGAGCATCATGCCTAGGACTGGTCATAGCAAAATACCTGATTTAAAAATAGTTTCTGTAACTCATCATTTCTTCCATTAACAAAGAGAAGTAAACCTTTGTTGTGGACAGCCATTTTTAATTACCAAACTGCCTTGCTAAGGTGTATGGATGAGGAGAAGGTGAGAGCAATACAGAGCAGAAACCTTTTTGAGTTTATTTTTAGAAGTCCATTCCACTTCATGATGATATCAGCAACCTGGGGAAAATAAAAGGTATGAAGTGTCCATCAAATGCTGTAACAATCGACCCACTGTTGAGCAGTCTTCACTACAAAATGTATACCATTATCATTGACTGTGGATGAACTGAAAACATGACAGTTCTGTTCCAAAGGAAAATATGGTACCAGAATCAGCTGGTCAGACTGAAATAGTAGTGAGGCCCAGTTGCCCAGAGGGATGGGCAAACACTCCAATGTGGTCAGTTTGCCAGAAGTAAGCAGAGACAAACTCATGCAATATAGCCTCTGTCACCATGAGACAAATGGGAGAATTATTGGTGAGAGTTACAACATGAAATATTTGACATGCAAGGATAGCATTTGCATCAGAAACGTATAGTCTTTAGTTTTGTGCCCATTCCATGATGTTGGTGGATTACCATCTAGGTAGAATTTTCAGTGAACAGGCAGTGCTATCTTGATCAGTAATTTGATTGCAGTCAATGTCATCAGAGAATGGGCCCTAACTGTGCCTGTCTACCTGAGTGATTCACACTGTTCAATTAGCAGCAGTGATTTATTTCCGCATTTTATGGCCTGAAAGAGAGAAATCTTTAATATGTCAGTCTGCAGTCTTCCAAGTAGCAACTCACAGGACTAGGTCATTGGCAGCAAGCCAAAGTTCAGTTAAATATGTCATACCTAGTTCTCAGGAACATTGTCCTAGGCAAGAGTCATGTCTTTCAGTTTAGCCCATTGTTTGGATTTGCCCTTACTGCTGTGATTCTTCCACAGTTGCTATTGCTCCGTGTAAGCTCTTAAAATTATTTTACTTGAACTTTTCTGTTAGTTCTGTCTCTGGTTGTGGTAGTTTTCCCACATGCTTATGTGAGAAGGCTTATGTTAGTCCTCTGCGTATCTCCAGAGCTCTGTTCTCTTTGAACTTGGAAGTTGTTTTCCTTGACTCATTGAGATTGCTGAGCTCTGTTAAGATTCTTAACTCCTCTGTGTTAAGGTCTGTCTGCAGCCAGTAAGCTGGGGAAATCACAGGGCACATCTAGCTTGGTCCTTTTCTCAGTGGTCACTGTTCTGCACTGCTGGTTATCCAGTGCCTTAAACTATCATTTCATGTATTTTATCCAGTTTATAGTTTTTCAGAATTGGAGGTTAAATCTGGCTCCTTTACTCCATCACGACCAAAAGTGGAAGCTCCCTAATCTCTTTTGTAATTGGAGAAATACAAAGGTGTTTTTTTTTTTTTTTCTCCTTACACTTATTTCCTTTAGAAGATCCTTACTCTGAGAGAAAAAATAAGGGCCAGGGTGGTTGGGAGGTGGAAATAAAGGCAACGTAGGATATATCCAGAAATAAAAATTGTCCAAGAGCTTGGTGTGTCATTTGTCCTATATTTCTAAGGACCTTAATCACCACATGAGTATATATGCTGCAGAGTCTCAGCCTTAATTCATAAAATGATAAAGGAAACACCCAAGCTTTTTCAGGGGGTACAGAGCCTCATCAGTGGCATCGAAGGATGCTCCTATGATTATGAGTTTATTGATTTCCTCTCTATCCTGCTTCTTACACACTTTCCTTGGCAAGAACACTGTTTGAATGAGACTGATGAAATACAGCCTGAGCAGGGAGCAGTCTCAGCATCACAGCACCACTTTGATGAGCTGAAGATAAATGACTAGGGAATATATCCAATTTATTCATTGGATCTTCCCATATAATTTCCAGCCAAGATTCCTTACAGGGCAAAGGAAAAGCCAAAGCAGACACCAGTGATTCAGTAACCTTCTCTTCCCAACTACCGTCTCCTCTCTTGACATATATATGTTTTAAAATAGCCACATGTATCTAAATGCAGATCTTGTCTCTGTCTGGATTTTAAAGTTCATCTGTTCAACATTTTTTCTTCCGTTTTAGAACTTTGTTCCCAATGATTAGTCCTGAGACATATGTTTTGCTATACTTTCAAATAGTGAGGCATGATGACCGGGCTTTGTTGTTGTTTTGTTATGAATTCTGTAAATTTCACTCACCTTTTGACTAATTTTCCATTCTTAGTACTATGGCAGAAGTCTGTAAGTGACCTGTCTCTTTTTAAGTGTGTGAAAGGGGAAGAGAGAAAGGGCAATAATTCTCTAGCCATTAAGAACATTTGTGCTCTGTAGCAGGCTCTGTACTTGTGATTGTTTATAGGGTATCACATTAACCTTGTGCTTTAGTTATTAACTATTCTGAAAACAGACGAAGAAATGCAGACTCAGAAAAACCCAGACCTGTGCCTAGTTTGTTTCAATTCCCCAGATTAACAATTCTTTCCATTATATTCTTCTACTTTTCAAATTCATTTTGAAAAATTAAGGAGTGTTTTTCTTTTGTTTTTATACACATTTATCTAAAAAGTAATATAAGAATCTATTCTTGTTATAATATTTATGAGCAATTCACAGTGGCTAAATGCCATTAATTTTTACTCAAACCCCATTCTTCTCCTCTGAGTAACCAATATTAATATTTTTGAATCTTGTATTGTTTACATACGGATATATGTAAGCCCACAAATTTACAATGTAGTAACTTTTCACAAAACAGCATTACATTATGTATTATGTTCTGCAATTTTCTTACTTTTTGATTTAAAACTAAGTCTTTGAGTTTTTTCTACATCAAACATAATATGCTGACTTTTTAAATTGCTGCATGATTATCCCATGCTATAGCTTAGTTTCAAAAAATCAGTTTTCTATTGTTAGAGGTATACAATATTTCTAATTTTAGGTATCATAAATAACACTGCAGCCAACCCCCGCAGAGAAACATCTTTTTTAACATGTATTATTCATTTTTCTCTCTTTATTTGGCACTTTTTCATCCTTTAATTTAAGAGAGTGTAGTTTAATTAGCAAATGCTCCATCCAGTAGCTCTGCCAGATTTATCTCAGTCTTGCTAAGGAGTTTAAATGATCCCCTCCTCATTCTGACAGTTTTGTGCTAATATTGCCAGTCAGACATCAAAATTCCTGATTCACAGCCATTCAGCTTTTAGGAATATTGGGTGTTCCAGTGCTCATATTGTCAGAGCAGGTTCATAGAATTATAGAAATAAGAGATTGAAATGACCTACTGGGCCAACTGTTCTATACATCTGCCGGCACAAGATTGTTCCTTACAATATACATTATTAATGAGATGGACTGGAATATATTTTTTAGACTAAATCCTTCCAGTTGAACAAAAAAAAAAAAAGTATGAGGTCTTCAGTGAGAACAGGGATCCTTCCAAATGAATGATTTCAGAGGCATATAAAGAGTGGGGACATAGCCTTATTACAATCCTAACAAGATCACGTCTAGCAATGTCATTATGTCTAATTTAAAATGTTCTAAATCGGTAGAACTTCTACTGTTCTCTCAGGACACTATTTCATTATTTAAGACTGATTACCAACAGAGAAAAAATTCTATCTCCAAAATAAATTTGCTAATATCCTTCAGTCTTAACTAGGGAAAGATTGATGACTGAAGGAATAGGACAGATTCTGACCTGTGAAATAACGACTTAAATTAAGAGGAATTGTATCGGCTGGTTGCGGGGCTGATGCCTGTAATCCCAGCACTTTGGGATGCTGAGGCAGGTGGATCACAAGGTCAGGAATTCGAGATCAGCCTGGCCAACATATTGAAACCCCGTCTCTATTAAAAATACAAAAATTAGCTGGGTGTTATGGCATGTGCCTGTAGTCCCAGCTACTCAGGAGGCTGAGGCAGGGGAATCACTTGAACCCAGGAGGTGGAGGTTGCAGTGAGCCAAGATCGTGCCACTGCACTCCAGCTTGGGTGACAGAGCTAGACTCTGTATCAAAAAAAAAAGAAAAAAAAGAATGATATTAAGATAGAGATGTGATCCTCCCACACACACAAATATAAAATATGGTAATTTTATACCAATATTTATTTGGCAATAAATATTCAGTTCCTAGCCCAGTGCTTGGCAGATACTCAATAAATGGTTCTGTCTCTTTCTAATACCACTGGTATAGCAAATCCCGTATCTTTAAGAGAATGGAAAACAATATTTAGTTACCCTTTCCTTCTTTTTTCTTTTCTTTTCTTTCTTTCTTTTTTCTTTTTTTTTTTTTTTTTGAGACAGAGATTCGCTCTTGTTGCCCAGGCTGGTGTGCAATGGCACAATCTCGGCTCACCACAACCTCTGCCTCCCAGATTCAAGCGATTCTTCTGCCTCAGCTTCCTGAGTAGCTGGGATTATAGACACCCACCACAATTCCAAGCTAATTTTTTTTTGTATTTTTTAGTAGAGACGGGTTTCACTATGTTGGCCAGGCTGGTCTCAAACTCCTGACCACAGGCGATCCACCCGCCGTTACCTCCCAAAGTCAGTTATTTTTTTGTACTCTGCCTTTACCTTCTGATATGGTTTGGCTGTGTCCCCACCCAAATCTCAACTTGAACTGTATCTCCCAGAATTCCCACATATCGTGGGAGGGACCCTAAGGGAGGTAATTGAATCATGGGGGCCAGCCTCTCCTGTGCTATTCTTGTAATAGGTAATAAGTTTCACAAGATCTGATAGGTTCATCAGGGTTTTCCACTTTTGCTTTTTCCTCATTTTCTCTTACCACTGCTGGGTAAGAAGTGCCTCTCACCTCCCACCATGGTTCTGTGGCTTCCCAGCCATGTGGAACTCCTTAAGTCCAATTAAACCTCTTCTCCTTCCCAGTCTCGAGTGTGTCTTTATCAGCAGTGTGAAACTGACTAATACACCTTCCTTCTCCAAGTCTTTAAAAAATTACCTGTGAATTTAAGTATTCTGACAGATAATGTTAAAATTTTGACTCTTTATGTATAATAACAGAGAGAATCTGCTTTTTTAAATGAACGAAAAAGATGATTGAGTCAAAATAGTTTTACTTATTTTTTATTATTTATTATTTGTTATTTATTTATTTATTTATTTGAGACAGAGTCTTGCTCTCTCGCCAGGCTAGAGTGCAATGGCGCAATCTCTGCTCACTGCAGCCTCCGCCTCCCAGGTTCAAGCTATTCTCCTGCCTCAGCCTCCCCAGTAGCAGGGACTACAGCTGCACACCACCATGCCCAGCTAATTTTTGTATTTTTAATAGAGGCGGGGTTTCACCATGTTGATCAGGATTTTCTCGATCTCCTGACCTTGTGATCCACCTGTCTTGGCCCCGCAAAGTGCTGGGACTATTGAGTCAAAATCGTCTTATTTCTGTGTGATGCAGAGTCAAAATTGAGTCAAAATTGTCTTATTTCTGTACGATGCAGAGTACTGAATCTTGAGTGATTATTTGCGTACATGTCTGTCCCTATAGTCTTTAGCCTTTTTGTGGAAAATATCTTCATATTACTCATATTTTCAAATTTATAACTTACTATAATAGCTAGTAAACCAGAGACAATGAAGATTTGTTGAATAGACAAATTAATGAACCAAAATGTCTTTCTTCTATAAGCTGAACTGTTATTCGATTATCATTGTCAGTAAGACATTTTACGGATCTAGAAGAAACTTAATAGATCAATTAAGATAACAAACTCCTCATTTTCAGATAAAAAGAGAATTAGAAAGATAATTTATAAATCAGTTTTGACTAGAGGTAAAATAATGTATTTATTTTGAGAAAATTATTTAGTATGAAGTGTAGAAAGTAAAAATAAAAGCATTGTTCATGATATACGCATTTAATAATTCATGATTTTAACCAATAATGCATGGGCATTACTGTGTTACTGGAATGTATTCCAGTGGTATTCACACTTAATCAGATATTAACATTTTATATTTCTAGCAATGGATGATCTATCTCATGGAGCTCCCGTTTCTCTCTTATTCATGATCTGAGATGTTCTATTATTTTAGCCTTTAGTTTTATTCTCTGGTGTCATCACAAAATGGTGCCAGTGCGTCTCTGCCACCACAGAATAAGAATCAACAGATAATCTTCATGTTATTTGCATTGGAGGTTGGATACAGGTCTGGTAAATTCCAAGGATTTTTCACATTTTATTATTTCTGTTGAAATTCCAATATCCTCTCCCAAGCAATTAGTGAATAAATCTCTCAGAGTTGCCTTTGAAGTGTATATATTTCTCTATATAAGAGGCTCCCATGCCCATGACTGACTCATACAATACTTCTGCTGATTTCAGTGAGCTTCGTCCATCTATGGGAAAACACAAACAACATGCCTATACATACAGGGTTATGGTTATTTTTCTTGTTATTGCCTTTTCTACTAGGAACTTCTGTATATTATGTATAAATCTCAACTCATAAACTCATCTCTTGATTTCCATAGCCTTGTAAATAATTTAATATCAATCATATTTGTTTTTCTTACTTCAAATTTTTGAAATCGTAAACCACTCTAAACATCAGGGATGACTAATTGATCACTGATTGTGTTTCCTTTAAGAATTTTATTAGCCAGCTGGCAACCCCAATTGCCCATTGTTTCTGTGTCTTCCTTATGCATGGGAATTACCATATTGGCTGGAAGTGGTGTACCCTTCCAGTCTTCTCAATGTAACGTGGGTTCGTTACTACTGAGGTTCTGCCACATCCTTGGAGATGCTGCCACATGGCATCTCCCCCCACACAGTGCTATATACACAAAAACACACACACAGAGATACACAGAAACACACACACACCACTCAACCTGGAAGAATCTTTATTTAGTCTAGAGATACAGCATGTTTCTTCAAATCCTATTATTTTCAGTGGGTTTAGACACTTGGAAACAAAAGTTTAGAAGCACAAAACAAATCTCATCCGAGAAAAGAAAGCAGAATGTGGCCAGCTACTTAAAGGGGGAAAAAAAGGGGGGAGAACATAAAAAAAAAAACAGAATAGAGATGAAAACATAAATTTCTATCTCAAAAAATTATCATGATAAATATATATGGAAATTCATTCAATACTACAGATACCACATGCCACACTTTTTTAAATTGCACACTGGTTCTCTAATTCAACCAACGAGGAATTGAAGTATTTTTAAAAACATAATAAAAATAACAATACAACAATAAAAATAATAAAGATTTAAAAGTAATACAGTGTGACAATTTATACTACATCTATATTGTTATGTAAATTAAATATAAATACTCTAGAAATGATTTAAACTATATGGGAGAATGTATGTAGGTTTTGCACTTCAGCTATGTGAGGACTGGAAGTATCACAGCAGATTTTGGTATTGCGAGGTTTGGAACCGAGTCCACCGTCCTCGCTGGATACCCAAAGAAGACCAGCTTCATATTACTCTATGGAAACTTTTAGGGTTTTTCTTCATTTCAAACAGCAAACCAGCTGAACAATGTCTACCAAGTAGGGCTCACTTTCTTTATGTCCTGAACCGTGATCGTGACTTTATGAATAGCAGTGTCAATATAATGTGGCTCTAAAGGGTTAATGCAGCACTAATTGATAAACTAAAGTGTCCTTAATTTCCATTAATCTGTATGCTGATCAGTCCACAGTGAGCTTGCATCTTAATTTAGGATAGAGTTGGATGCGCATGGAAGCTACAGGATTCCTTAGTATTACATGTTCCAGTTTTTAGCTTTCCCACCCATGTATATATTATTTTAAATTTATTATTATTATTTGTTTATTATTTATTTACTTATTTTGAGATGGAGTCTCGCTCTGTCACTCAGGCTGGAGTGCAGTGGTGCGACCTCAGCTCACTGCAACCTATGCCCCCTGGATTCAAGTGATTCTCCTGCCTCAGTCTCCTGGAGAAGCTGGGATTACAAGCATATGTCACCACGCCCGACTAATTTTTGTATTTTTAGTAGAGGTGGCGTTTTAACCATGTTGGCCAGGCTGGTCTCGAGCTTCTAGCCTCAAGTGATCTGCCCACCTCGGCCTCCCAAAGTCCTGGGATTACAGGTATGAGCCACTGCGCCAGACCTGTTATTTGTTATTTACTCCATCATTTATTAGGATAATAAACTTTTTTCCAATGAAACACTTCCAGATAATTCTATGCAGAAGTACCGCTTTCTTGTAACTCCGATTAACTCAAGAAACAGTAGCAAATGAATATTTTTTAGGCAAGTTTTTTTCCCAACAGATTTACCAATGCTTTTCTCAAATTGGGTATGTATGTGTATGTGTTTTAATGAATTTGATCCAAAATCGAAATCAAAACAAAGCAAAACAAAGCAAAAAAACTACCCTTTGCCAAGTGACCTCAGGGTCCACTGACTTAATTAAACATTTAATCACTGAAATATTTTAAAATGTCAAAACTTCAGCAACCACATCATTTTATGCCCCAGAGCATGCCAAACTAGGAAAAAAAAAAAAAAAAAGTAGTCTATGTAGCACGCCCTTAAGGTGAACAGTGAAATGCTTAATGCATGCACAGTTCTTGTAATGAAGCTACTTCCTAGACCGAAAGGAAATATATATATAAACTTTTTTCTTAGCCTGTAGTATTTGGATGATGAGTATATCAGATTCAGTGACAGAACTTTCTTCTTCCCTGTCTCTTACTCCTCAAACCTCTCAATATTGATGCATTGCCTTCTTTTTCTTTGGTTTCAAGTCCTATATACTGCATATTTTTCAGCATGTTCTAGTTTCTTAAACTTATCATCCTATCTTAGTTTAATAGTTTTTCCCCAAGCTCCTTTTCTTCCCCAACATGTTAAATAATTGAGTTTGTTTTACTCATATTTTTTCTCTCTTGCCACTGCATTCTATTTCATCTTTCATACTGATTTCATTAACTTTTATGCTAATTTTTAAAAAGTTCTTTAGTATTATACAGAGAGGTGAGTTGGGGGGGGATGAGATGTCCTTCTATTCAATCATTCATTTGTTCTTTTATTTATGAAACATTTACCTAATACCAATTATGAGCAAGGCCCTGAATATAAAGAAAGGCATAAGACTCATTCGTGTACTCCAAGCACTGATAGAAACCAAATAAACCAAACATCAAATTTGAGAGGATATGAAAGGTCATCTAGTCAGCAGCTCCATTGGCAGGCTATATCAGAGTCAGTTCTAGGGTTTTAAAAAGTGCAGAGTTATGGATCTTGTATCTCAGACACAAAATAAGTATTAAATTAATTTGGACACTTAAGTATTTATTATGTATCTTAGGTGACTTTGGAATGTTGGAATGCCAATGAAGAAGGACTTGAAACCATAGATGTAGTCCAACCTACAATCAATTTCTTAAATTATTGTATTGTTATATATTACAAAACAAAAAGAATTCAAGAAATCTTATTCCAACACTCCAAATGTATGTATTAATACTTTAGAATGTATGTATATATTTCATATATTGCTATATACATATATTCTAAAGTATCTTCTTAAGTATATTCTATATACTATAGTATATACAGTCTATATATACATATGTTCTAAAGCATACACACACATACATATATATATTCTTTAGATTTAGTGCATCAGAATGTCAAATTTCTGAGACAGAAAATTCTAGCTTTGGACAGCTTTGACCATTATAAATTCTTCTTGCTTTAAAAAAAATAGTTGTGTATCTTCTACCAATTGATTCTTTTTATTTCTCTTGTTTCTGAATAGGATTGAAATCCTTGGGGCACAAGCCACACACACAGACACACACACCCAGACACACACACACGATTCTGACATCTTTCTCTCAGTCCTTTGTGGTTAAAATACAATGTTACATTAAAACATGATATACGACATATACATACAGAAATCAGATGGCTTTTTAAAAGATTGTATATAATTACTACTTAACAAAGACTTTTATTCAAACTGTTTTTTCATGACCTTCTCTTGCTAGTATATACAGTACATACTTACTCTGCCGAATGGTTATCCAGCAACTATTGTTATCTATATACAACTACTACAGGAATAAAATGTATTACTATCCCCCAGGCATTCATTGAATGTTTTATACTATCACATGTTATTTATTCCCACATTTTTTCCTGTTTTATCCACATCATCCAAGCTGTCTTACTGAAAGCATATACTCCTCATAATTTCATTCTACCGTCTTCTAAGAATAGAAATATTTTCACATAATATTTCAAAGATTGTTTTATAGAACTTTAATGTAATTTTACATGAGTAAATAAGATCTGCAGTTGCCCAGAGAATAACTTCTGTGTTAGGCTGGACTGCCCGTGTTCCTCTCCAGCAATATCTAATCAATCGTTCAAGGTTGTTTTGAGTCTCCCTGAACTCCCATGTGTTGTGATTCCACTGAAATTCTGTGCTCGTGTTCCAAAATCACAAGTCTGTGTCTAAGGATGCTGGGAGTTGAGAGTTGTGGGAGGCCTTGTTTTCCATCTGAAACAGACACTCAAAGAAGATACCAGCATTCTAACATACTCCAAGGCCCAAGGAGCCTTACATCTAATATCCTTTCAAACTCACTTTACTTCCCGATATTTTATTAGCCAAACACTTGTGCTGAAAACAATAGCACACTAAGGAAGGGAAAAGTAGAGAAATCCATAGTTCCATTTCATTTCAATTATTTCTTACATCCCTGTAAGCTGGATATAGGATTTTTAGAATGTATCTATATGAAAAGTGAAATAAAAATCTTTGAACAGGGTTTCTACTGTTCAGCAAAAACAAAACATATGCTTGCACAAGATTAAAAAATACTGGTGACTGAGCTATAAAGAACTTAATGCAACAAGCATAAAACCAAATAACCCTATTAAAACGTGGGCAAAATACATAAAGAGATACTTCTCAAAATGAGACATATGACTGACCAACAAAAATATGAAGAAAATACTCAGTATCAATAATCCTCAGAGAAATGTATATCAAAACCACCATGAGATAGCATCTCACACTAGTAAGGATGGCTGTTATTAAAAACTCAAAAAATGGCAGATGCTAGTGAGGCTGTAGAGAAAGGGAACATTCACACACTGTTGGTGGGAATGTAAATTAGTTCAGCCACTGTGAAAAGTGGTTTGGAGATTTCTCAGAGAACTTAAAACGCAGCTACCATTGGACCCAGCAGTCTCATTACTGTGAGTATATTTAAACGAAAATCAATTGTTCTGTCAAAAAGACACCTGTACTTGTATGTTTATTGTAGTGCTATTCACAATAGCAAAGACATGGAATCAACCTAGCTGCCTAATGGTGGATTGGATAAGGAAAATGTGGTACATACACACCATGGAGTACTATGCAGCCATAAAAAGAATGAAATCATGTTCTTTGCAGCAACATGAATGCAGCTGGAAACTACCATTCTTGCTTTTTAGGAGGAGCTAAACTTTGGATACTCATGGACATAAAGATGGGAACAATAGATACTGTGGACTACTCGGGGGGAGGAAGAGAGGAGGCAAGTGTTAAAAAACTAACTATTGGGGTACTGTACTCGCTACCTGAGTGAAGGGATCATTCATATTTCAAACCTCAGCATTATGCAATATACTCATGTGGCAAAACCTGCATATGTACCCCTGAATTTAAAATAAAAGTTGAGTGAGAACATGCGGTGTTTGGTTTTCTGTTCTTGCAATAGTTTGCTGAGAATGATGGTTTCCAGCTGCATCCATGTCCCTGAGATCACTTGGACACAGGAAGGGGAACATCACACACCAGGGCCTATTGTGAGGAGAGGGGAGGGGGGAGCGATAGCATTAGGAGATATACCTAATGTAAATGACTAGTTAATAGGTGCAGCACACCAACATGGCACATGTATACATATGTAACAAACCTGCACATTGTTCACATGTACCCTAGAACTTAAAGTATAATAAAATAATTAAAGAAAATAAAAGTTGAAATTATTAAAATGAAAGACAATGAAAAATACAAAATACTGGCTATTTTGCATATAAATAAAATGCTTTTATATTTTTATTTAAAGGTGGTATTACATAATATGAAGATAAATAATATCCATGCTACAAATCTAAAATTTTATTTTTTAATTTAAAATGGCAGTTAATTCATCATAACATTTTTAACTTCTTATTTTGAAATAATTATAGATTCACATGCATTTATAAGAAATAACAGAGATCTTGTGTACCTTTTACTCAGCTTTCCTAATGATCACATTTTGCGAAAGCATAATGTAATATCAGAACCAGGATGTTGACATTGATACAGTCAAAATATTTTTCCTCAGTTTTTTTTTCTGAGACTTTCTAAACCATGAATTCCATTGCATTAATAGTTATAGGGCCACTCAGATAACTTCATCTTATATCAGATGAGTTGTAGTAATTTACATATTTTTGAGGAAGTGATCCAGTTTGTTTCAACTGTGTGAAAATTGATTATATGAATTGAAGTTATCATACCTAACTAAATCAGAGTCAAGAGACTGGGGTGGAGGGGGATACAATTGCCTTCAGAGGGATTATGCTGCAAGCTAGCTGCTGAAATGACCTGTTATTACCATAAGACCGGTTTTACTTGGTAGCTGCTGAAATAAACTGCCATGACCAAAATAAACCATAATAAATGATAATAAAATGCCATGACCCTCACTTACTCATCAGAGCTTGCTAGCTCTCAAAAACTTCACTAGTGGCAATGAATTAATCATAAATCTGAATACATTTAACTCTCTTGTTTAATAATATTCCAAAATGCTTTAAACTGTACCCAGGGTAAATAATTACTCCTATGTATGTCACCAGCATATCTAATCTTTTCATTATCTCATACCTTATCTTTTACATTCTAGTGATACAAAAATACTTTTAAATTCCCCAGATTTGCCTTATTTTTTCTCACGGTCAGTGTTTTTACATGACTTCGTTCTCTCTGATAAAATTTCCTTTTGGCTTTTCTCCTAGATAGTTCATACTCAATCCTTTCTGGTCTAAGTGTCATCTGAAGTGATGGAAGGCACCAGGAAGTCTTCCTGTGTACTTTCGAAGTACTCCATCCCAGGTCATTGCTGACTAAATTTTAGTAGCCTGCTTAGCATTAAGTTAATCTCAATAGACTTTAAACTTAATGAAAGCAGGACATTGTCTCTTATTTATTCTTCAGAATATGGGCCTAGACTGTAAGCATAGAATATTTCATAGGTACAATATATCTCAATAGCGCGTTCTATTTTGAGCAAGTTGCAATTCTGGGTTTTTAATGATTTTTTGGACCAAAATTAGTTGTGCCCTGAATAGCTGAAAAATAAAAATACACTTTAATGAAAGGTATTATCTGAAATATTTAGTTTGAAATAACGGAGCTGTCCTAATGACATATATGGTCATTGCAACACTCTTCTTTCTGCCTCTAAAAGCATCTTATTTGAGCAAAATCAGATAAGAAAACACATAATAGACAAACTAGAAGTGAGGAAAGTTCAAAAGTGCAGAAAGAAAAAGGCTGAGGCTTACATGTAAGGAACAAGATGGAGAGGGGCCAGGAGGAAGAGATGGGATACATTTAGAAATTATGTAGATTTAATTCAAATTAGACACTTCGGGAAACATTACCTGCAAAACTATCTATCTTGTTCTGTGCAGAGTCAAGTAATAGAGGCAAAACAATGACCGAATCGATCACTCATTTTAACTGGGTTTAATGGAGGGAGGACGTTCTTCATTAGAGTGGTCAATCATATCAATATTTCTTTAGGTGAACACTGTCTGAAGCTACAACATTCAGCCTCATACAGCCATGATTCTCTTAATTCTGATATTCATAGGCATGGCTTTTATTCAGATGTCACTAGTCATCTTATGTAAGCTCTTTTGATATAAGGGTGTGTGTGTGTCGGCAGGAGGTACTGAATCTGAACTACTAATTTAAATAAGCCATTCTGATTGCCAAATCTCAAGTAAGAATGTTGGTACAAATCTGAAAAAGTCTTCGAATATTTAATACTAAATACAGATATTGTTCTAATATTTGCCATTCAAGATCTCTGTATGTGCTATTTAACAGTGAGTGCTTCAGACAGAAGGCCCCACTCATTGCCTTAGACTTTATCATTAAAATTGAAATAAACTATACTCTTAGGTAACTAAAAAGATGTTAGAAATGAAATTGCATTTCTAAACTACAATCATATTGGTCATTAATACAGGGTTGATACTCAGCAGTAAACAGAATGATATATCAGCACATACATTTTATCAGTAATTTCAAATTAGGATATCTAGAAGAGTTACAACAGGACAAGGACTATAATGTAGTCATTCTCTCCAGTCTTAACATTCGACTTCTTTTCTTTTTACGTATGTAGACTCTTGACTTCACTTATTTTCTACATGCCAATAAATATAATATTTAAATCTCTTGCTCTGCCCTATCTGCATTTTTTGTGTTAGCTTCTTAAAAGGGCTTTAGTAGGCCGGGCGCAGTGGCTCACACCTGTAATCCCAACACTGTATGAGAGTTCCCCTTTCTCTGCACCATTACCAGCATTTGTTATTTGTTGTCCTTTTGACTGTAGCTATTTTAACTAGGTTACAGTGGCGTCTCACTGTGGTTTTGATTGGCATTTCCCTGCTGATTAGTGATGTTGAGCATTTTTTCTTATGTGTTGTCTATTTGTGTGTCTTCTTTTGAGAAACGTCTATTCAGATAATTTGCCCATTTTAAATTGAATTATTTTATTTTTGCTGTTGACTTGAGTTCCTTTATATTCTGAATATTAATCTTTATAGAAGAATGATTTGCACATATTTTCTCCCATTCTATAAGTTATCTCTTCACTCTTCTGATTTTTTTCCTTTGCTGTACAGATGCTTTTTAGTTTGATATAATATTATATGTCTATTTTTGCTTTTGTTGCCTGCAATTTTGTGGTCTTATCCATAAAATCTTTGCCAGAATGAATGTCTTGAAGAATTTTCCTATGTTTTCTTTCAGTAGTTTCCGGTCTTACCCTTAGGTCTTTAACTCATTTTGAGACTATGCTGTCTCTTCAATTGTGTGTTCTTGACACTGCTGTGAAAAATCAGTTAGCTATAAATACGTAGATTTATGTCTAAAATATCTATTATTTTCCATTGGTCACGTGTGTCTGTTTTTATGTCAATTACCACATTGTTTGGTTTTCTTTCTATTAATAGTATATTTTGTAGCTTTCTAGTGTATTTTGAGGTTAGTCTGAAGATTTCAGCTTTGTACTTTTTGCTCAAGACAGCTTTGACTCTTCAGAATCTTTCGTGGCTCCGTATCAATTTTAGGATTGTTTATTCTATATCTGTGAAGAATGTAATTCTTATATTTATAAGAATTGTATGGAGTACTTACATTGCTTTGGATAGTGTGCTCATGCTGATAATATTAATTCTTTTGATTCATGAGCATGGGATGTCTTTCCATTTGATTACATCCTCTTCATTTTCTTTCACTAGAGTTCTATAATTTTATCAAGAAGACTTTTCATCTGTTTGATTACATTTATTTCTATGTTTTTTGTTTTTTGGCTATTGTGAATGAGATTGGTTTCCTGGTTTCTTTTTCAGCTAGTTTGTTATTGGTGTATAGAAATGCTACTGATTTTTTGTACATTGATTTTTCTGTCCTGTAACTTTACTGAATTTATCAGTTCTAAAAGATTTTTGGTAACTTTTTAAGTTGTTCGATATATAAGACCATGTCATCTGAAAAGAGGGACGGTTGGACTTCTTCGTTTCCCATTTGGATGTCTTTTGTTTCTTTCTCTTGGCTAATTGCTCTGGTCAGGGCTGCCAGTATTGTGTTTAATAAAAGTGGTGAAAGTGAGCATCTGTCTTGTTCCAGTTATTTGAGAAACATTTTCAACTTTTCCCCACTCAGTATGATGTTGGCTGTGGGTTTGTTATATATATATGGTCTTTATTGTGTCTAGATATGTTTCTTCAAAATCTAATTCTTTCAGAGCTTTTATCATGCAGGGATGTTGAATTTTATCAAATGTTTCTTTTGGCATTTATTAAGATACTGACCTGGTTTTTGTCCTTTATTCTGTTGATGTGCTCTATTACATTTCTTCAGTTTTGTATGTGTGGTCACCCTTGCATCCCTGGATAAATTACACTTAAATATGGTGTATAATCTTTTTGATGTGCTGTTGGATTCAGTTTGCTGGTATTTTCTTGAGGATTTTTATATCTATGTTAATCAGGGATATTTGCTTGTACTTTCCATTTGTGTTACGCCCTTGTCTGGTTTTGGTATCAGAGTGATGCCGGCTTCACAGAATGAAAAATTCTCTCCCATTCAGTTTTCCAGAATAGTTTACAAAGAATTGGTTTTAATTCTTTTCTTTCTTTCTTTGAGACCAAGTCTCACTCTGTCACTCAGGCTGGAGTGCAGTGGCGTCAAGTTGGCTCACTTCAACCTCTGCCTCCCAGGTTCAAGTGATTCTCATGTCCCAGCCTCCTGAGTAGCTGGGATTACGGGCGCCCACCACCCCGCCCGGCTAATTTTTGTATTAGCCAGACTGGTCTCGAACTCCCGGCCGCCTGCTTCGGCCTCCCAAAATGTTAGGATTACAGGCATGAGCCACCACACCCAGCTGGTTTTAGTTCTTTAGTGTTTGGTAAAATTCTGCAGTCAATCTATCTAGTCCTGGGCTTTACTTTGTTGGGAGACTTTTTATTACTGCTTCAATCTTAGTAGTTATTGGTCTGTTTAAGTTTTTTATTTCTTCCTTCTTCATTCTTAGTAGCTTGTATGTGTCAAGGAATTTATCCATTTTCTCTAGGTTTCTCATCTGTTGGCTTATACTTTTTCATAATATAATCTAATGATATTTTGTATCTGTGTTATTAGTTGAAATGACTCCTTTTTCATTTGTGATTTTATTTACTTGGATCTTCTTTTCTTTTTTAATTATTCTAGCTAATTATTTGTCAATTTTGTCTATCTTTTGAAAAAACCCAATTTTCATTTTGTTGATCTTTTGTGTTTTTTAGTCTCTATTTTATTTCTGCACGAATCCTTATTACTTCTTTCTTCCTACTAATTCTAGTTTTAAGTAAATATTTGTTGAGGTCACAATCTTTAATAGTTACATAACACTTTATCCTGTGGAGTGATCTTTCTTTCTTTCTTTCTTTCTTTCTTTCTTTCTTTCTTTCTTTCTTTCTTTTTTTCAAGAATTCCCCTATTGTTTGGCTTTTATGTTGATTCTATTCTTTAATAAGAAAAAGGTATCCACTTCTATAAGTATTTGTTGCCTGAAGGTTTTTAAAAAAATACACTCTATGAAATCCAATCACAGAAACAGACTACATATTTTAGGTCACTTAATACATTTTGCAAATCTGTGTCCTAAAGTTAATGGTGGTGTGTATTATTATTTATATATGAGATTGCCTGACTTATCTTTCCCAAAAAAACAGGCATAAATTTAATTTTGTATAATGAAGAAAAGTGCATTTTACATATTTGTCATATTATTAATAATGTATCTTTTTCCTGTGATTTTTCCGTGTATGTTCTGCAATAAAATTTCAATTAAGGTTTTCTAAATTAGTCAATCCATTAACTTTAATAAGATCCTTACATATTAATACAATTATCATGTGCTGCATTGTCTACTGCCAACCAAATGCCATTTTCCCTCTTCTATGGGCTCCTCTATATACTAAGAGTTGGAAGCCTGGGAATTATATTTTCCAAAATGCTTGCCAGTATGTTTTTGGATTTGATTCTAGCAATATGAAGCATCCACACAAGACTTGGAAAGTGCAATAGAAAGAGAAACCATTGTTGCTTCTGCTGCAGTAGCATAATGGGAATATTGTCTGACAGATGATGTGTAAGAAATGTTACCAAACGTTTCTGAATATTCTTTTACAAATTACCCATTTTGATTCTGTAAGCAACTAATGTTAAAATTGATGATATTTTGCAATCCCTGCACTTCCTGATTTCCTAAATACTGCCAGTTCTGACTTTCACTTCCCTAACCTCTCAAATTTTTTATTAAATCCTACCATATCTGAATTAGATCCTACATTTATATTTCCCCACATGAAATCTTAGTGATACATATTAGTATTTGTCTCAAATGTTTTCTAATTTATATTTTACCTTTTAAATTTGGTAATAATGTTTAAAAAGTTGTAGTATTTACACATGTAAATACTTAACACATTTTAATTTAATTTTTTAATTAAAAAATCTCAAGAAATGTTGCCCATATGCTACAAAAATAGAATTTTTTTTTTGCCTGAAGCATTTAAAATAAATTAGAAAAACAGATGCTTCATTACCAATGAACACTTTGGCATACTTCTATAAGCAAAGACAATTTCCTAATATCCTTGTACATAGCATAACCATCAAAATCAGATAATGAACACTGATAAATTATGGGAACTAATTCTCAAAATTTATTTAATATTCACCAATTGTGCCCCAAAATGTCCTTTAAAGCAGAAGATTCTAGTCTAGAATTGTATGCTACATTTACTTGATTATTCTTGAGTCTACACAAATCTGAAATACTTCCTCAACCTTTTTTTTAATGCATGTGATTTTGATACTTTTGAAGATTGCAAGCCACTTATTTTATAGAAAGCCCCTAAGTTTCTGTTCGCTTGATGGTTCTTCATGAATAGATTATGCATCTTTGGCAGGGATATCACAGAAGCATGAATGTGTTTTTTTACCTATGCATTCTTACATTATATATGAGATACTATGCAGTTTCCATTCATTCCACCATTGGTAACAGTAACTTTAATCCTTTAAATAAGAGGTGTTAGCCAGACTCCTACAAATAAGATTTCTCATTTTTCTCACTGTAATTTTGTGAAGGTACTTTGAAACTAGGTAGTAGTTTACTTCAAACTTTAAATTTCTCTTTGAACTTTAATTTTATTCACTTATTTATATTAGTATGAACTCACATATTCTTATTTTAATATTCAGGTTAAAAATCTTTATGTTCATTATTTATATCTCAAATTCCCCAAGATTTGGTTAATAGAAGCACTTTCAAGATATTTTGTGCATCTTTTGGGAGTGTGTCTATGGTTTTTGAATACTTCCCTTACTGTCTGGCATGAAAAAAGTATTTAAGGTTAATTTTGTACTTCCTCTCTCCTGAAACTGGAATCAGTCATTTCTCTAATGCAGCAGTCCCCAACCTTTTTAGCACCAGGGACGGGTTTTGTGAATGACATTTTTTCCATGGATAGGAGGCATAGGGATGGTTTTGGGATTAAACTGTTCCACCTCAGATCATCAGGCATTAGTTATTAGAGTCTCATGAGAAGCACACAACCTAGATCTCTTGCATGCATGGTTCACAACTGGGTTTACGCTCCCATGAGAATCTACTACCACAGCTGATCTGACAGGAGGCAGAGCTCAGGAGGTAATGCTTGCCTGCCGCTCACCTCCCGCTGTGTGGCCCCACTCCTAACAGGACACAGGCCAGTACCGTTCTGTGGCTAGGGGTTTGGGGACCCCTGCTCTAAGAAAGTTCTGGTTCATTTTATCAGTGATATTTGGAAACTATATTTGTTTATTGTCATTAAGGTATGTTGTTGAAAATCCTCTCATACGACAGAGCTAGGATATCACTATGTCTATCTCATGTCTACCAGTATCATTTGTCAGTTAAAAATCACATGTTCACAGTATCTCCAAACCAATCAATACCATAAGGTTTGTTCTAGGTTTTTCTATTTCTATAAGTGTCTCTTTCTTCTCCAACATGGAGAAATCTGCCTTCCATTAGCCTGAAGATATTTACTCAATTGGTTGTTTCAAATGTTATTAACACGTTCCTAACCCTACTCCAGTTCAGATACGCTACCCAAGGCTTCCATAGCTTCCCTCATTTGGTTACTTTCCTCGTTTTGCCTGGGATTCAGTACCATATACTAAGCCACCCACCATGCCCTCTTTATAATGGTTAGTCCTCTGACATTCAGTGCTTGGCCACCGTCCCTCCCATACATGGAAGCCCTATGGGCCCCAACATCCTGGACTCAACTATCCTCCTGAATTCCACTCTTCACCATGAACTTTGACATGTGATGAACAAACACTCTCTCTATTCAGGTTATGACATGACTTGCTGGATTACCACAGCTCCTCAACTCCCACCAGAGATATACATTTTGCTTAGTTAGGACCAAGTAATGTTTTATTCTTTCATTCATTTGTATTTAGACTGATTTTCTCTGGAAGAGTGAGAGTATTACTTTATTTTCATTCTTACCCATTTCAGTATTAGTGAGACACTCACAGTCTCTGTCTTTTAATTGGAGCATTTTGATCATTTACATTTAATATAATTATTGCCATTGTTTGAGTTAAATTCAGCATCTTGCTATTTCTATCACCCAGGCTGGAGTGCAGTGATGCGAACTTGGCTCACTGCATCCTCCATCTCCCAGGTTCAAGGGACCCTTCTGCTCAGCCTCCAAAGTAGCTGAGATTACAGGTGCCCACCACCATACCTGGCTGATTTTTGTATTTTTAGTAGAGACAGGGTTTCTCCATGTTGGCCAGGCTGGTCTAGAACTCCTGACTTCAGGTGATCCACTCGCCTCAGCCTCCCGAAGGGCTGAGATTACAGGTGTGAGCCACTGTGCCCGGCCAGTATTACTTGTCCTCCTGTTCTATCTGTTTAACTTATTTTTCCCTCTTTCTACCTTTTTTTGATTTATTGGTAAATTCATGTGTTTTTCTTTTTTCTTTCGTGATTATTAGCTATAATTGTTTGTGGTGTTATTGTAGTTGTTGCTTTAATGATTTTAGTATACATGTCTACCTTATCATAGTCTACCTTCCACAAATATAATACTATTTCACTTTTAGTATAAAAACCTTATATTTTCATCTTTTCTTTCCTGGCCTTTGTGGCGGTGTTGTCAAATGTTTTACTTAAACGTGAACTCCAAATCCAACAATATAGTGTTATTATTTTTACTTAAACAGTTAATTATCTTAAAAAAATTTTAAATAAGAAAGATATATTTTATGTAGTTACATTTCTGGAGCTCTTTATTCAACTGTGTGGATTATACTTTCATCTGTTATTAATTACTCCTCCTGTAACACATTTCTTTTAGTTCAGACATGCTGATGATGCAGTATTTTAGCTTCTGTATGTTCAGCTATTATTTCTTTTGCATTTAAAAATACATTTTGCTGGGTACAGAATTCTGGAATGATAGCATTTTTACTTCTCTACGTTGAAAGTATTCCTCAACTGATGTCTGGTATTCAGTTTTCTAATGATAAGTCTGTTGTAATTTTTCATCCTTTTTTTCCTCTGAATATAATGTGCCTTTTTCTCTGGCTCTTTTTATCACTGGATTTAAGCAGTTAGTTAAGATATATTTTACTACAGTTTCCTTAATTTTGCTTGTGCTTGATTGAGACTTTTGGCAAACCAAAAATTTGGAAAAATGATCATTATTTTTTGCAAATATATTTTCTGCCTTTCTCTCTGTCTTTTATATTTCAGGACTCAAATTACACCAGGACTCAAATTGTCCCACAGCTGTTTTATGCTCAGTTAATGTTGTGCTCATCATTTTATTCTTCTCTGCTTCATTTTTGGATTGTTTATGTTGCCATCTCTTCTATCTTTTCTTATATGAGTTATAAACTACTATTATTAATCCCATCTAGTATATTTTGCCTTCGAGACATTGTTTTCAACTCAGAAGTTGGAATTGGGTCTTAGCACTTCTCTGCTGAACAAGTTCAATTTAGCTACTTCAAGCTATAGAATAAAGCTTAATAACTATTGTGATAGCTTCATCTATTATTCTATTTTCTGTATTTTTTCAGGGTCAGTTTAATTAATTTTTTCGTGTATATATTGTGTTTTATTGTTTCTTTTCGTGTCTGGTAATTTATACTAGATACCAGATACTGCTAAGTTTATATTTTTGGGTGCTGGATATTTTTGTATTTATACGTATATTCTTGAGCAGTTAATTTATGTGAAATAACTTGATCCTTTTTGTCTGGCTTTTAAGATTATTTTAATCAAGACCAGATGAGTTTTTGTTTACAGTTAATTTGACTTCATTTGTGAAGCAATTCACTTCTGAGTTCCCTACCTATACACCTAATGTTTTGTGAATTGTAAGTTCCCACTCTGGCTGGTGGGAATAGGCATTATTCCTCTAATTCTTTTGGTTGTTTAATCTCTGGCTTCTGGTGGTAATGCCATATGGCATTCACTGATCAGTATGAGTGAAGGCTTGAAGAAAACTATATTCTCTCTAGCACTAACTCTCTGGTGAAAATTCTAGCCACCCATTTCTCTTATGGCAGAAGCTATATTACCGGCTCCTTCTCCTAGAAGGAAATCACTAGATTCTGCCCAGATTCTTCCTCATTGTACTATAGCCTTGAATATTTCTCAAGGCAATAAACTGAAATAGTCCTGAGATTCACCTAGCCTATTTCTCATCTCTCAGAGATGAATATCTTTTATTACCTGGTATGTAGTATCATAACATACAGTTTTGTATTTTTATGTGTTTTTTATTTTGGTTGTTTTGAGAAGAATAGTAAATCAAGTTCCTGTTTCTCCACATTGGCTAGAATTCTTTTACTCTTTTAAATATTTGACTGTACAGTATGCTGAAAATCCTTCTACACCACGTGACTGGATACAGACATTTTTCCTATAATCATTTGAGAGTCAATCAACAACCTTTAAAAATATGTTCAGATTTATGTTGTCAGAAATAAAAGAGTTTTGGCACTGTCTCATGAGGATTTGAGGATGAAAGATAGAGGATGTGAAACAAATTGGGGATTTGTCATTTCTTCGTAATGTGTATGATTGCACAATATTGTACAATCAAAATTTACATACTTTTGAGGACGTTTAATAAAAGTGGGATTAGAAAAACTAGAAATGATAATGTTTGAAGTTGATTTTTTAAAGTTACATAAAATTACCATGGCATGGTGACTGGTGACTGTGTTAGTCTGAGTTTCCCCGCATGCCAAGATTTAGTCATAAACTTATGAAGAAGGAGATTTTTGGAAGGTGACTAATCTATCTTCCCGTGTTCTCTCTTTTCCTCAACAATTGCCCTATTTCTTTCTTACATTTTCAAATATAGAATATCTTAAGAGTGCTAGAAGAATATACTCAGGTTACATATTTGAATGTCATTTTCAAAGTTGGAATTGTGTCTGCAGACTAAGACAAGTGGTGCTGATTCTCAGTCTGAAGATGCATTGTGTTGAAGTAATTTGAAAATCTGGTCCAAATAAATAATATTATGGGGTTTCTTCTTTTGAGTTTGGAGAGTAAGTGGCTAAGAGTGTAAATCTTGGAGTAATTACGCCTAAATTTTAAACAGAGCTCTTTTGTATTTGCTATGTGAACTCAGACCTGCTACATAATTCCTCTTTGTTTCATTTTCCTTATTTAACATCACTACCTATCTCATGGAATGGCTGTGAAGATTACATGATTTAATACATCTGGAACATTTAGAAAAATACATAGTATGTAAGAATGTTTGGCTATTCTCATTTTGTTAGCTGCAAAGTAGTTAATTTTTCATAGATAAATATATCAGTATTTTAATATTACCACGATTATTTTATTGCCATCTGCTAACTACCTAATTTTCTTACGTCTATATAGAGAAAGATCATTATCATAATAACTATTCAACAGTAATCCCAGGAAGTCTTTGTGATTAACAGAGATGGAGACAAGTTCTTTTCAAGTAATATATGCTCTCATCTGACCCCTTATAACTTTGGGAAGTATTATTCATGAAATAATATTCACATGAAATCTATTTAATAATCACAATCACTTCATTCAGCACATTATAGAAGAAGAAAAGGTTGTATTTTCTTTTTAAATATTTACACTAACTTTATTAAAAATAAGAACGAAGAGATTGTAGTGGAGTCTTCTTGTTTAGGACTATATAAGAAATGGTTTCTGTGTAGTGTGTTAAGGCTAAACTGAAATGCAAATGTCTGAAGGTCTAGGTATGACCACGATTCGGAAATAATGATGTTCAATGACCCAGCTGTCTCTTGAGGTCTGTTACAGTGCTTTCTGAAGTGTCTCTCTGGTACGGTTGAATCTATAACTAGTAACTGGAAAAAAAATCATATTTCCTATGTATCCAAAACACACAAAGAAAAACATTAAAGTATGCCATGAGGTATTTATTGCTTTAGAAATCTGCTCATCAAAATAAAAATTAGTCATTCAGAAACAATAAAAAGTTAAGTCTTTTAATGCATGTTCTTAGAGAAAAGGAACTAAAATGCTAACATTTAAAACAGAGTAATTCAGCATTTTGTGGGTATTCTAATGTTATACAAACATGTTGATAACAATCAATTTAAATTGCAGAGAGTAACGGTGACCACATTTTTATGGATAATTTAACACAGGAGCATTACACTCAGATAGTTTTATTTTAATCTACATTTTTAAACACTATTTATGAATCTTTCAAAGCATATCCTTTGACATTTGAACTAATCCTTATTTTCTATTAGCATGTTCTTTAGTTTTACTGTTCAATGGACATTGGCATGTATTTTTATTGATACATTGTTTTCATGCACAACAGTATTAAATAATCAATGTGTTTTGTGACTTTGTTCAGAAATTCTAACATTAACTGTGTAGATTCTCAGTCATGGCATATTGCTGGTGCCCAGATTTCTTAGCACATATAATACTTTAATTAGATATTGTGGTTTGATGTTAATATCCATTACTTATCTTAGTATGGCAAAACCTTTGTAAATGTACAAGCAAAGGCAAAACCAAATAGGAAAATGCATACTATTTCACTAAAGAAAATTATAAAATTTCAAAGTTCAGAAAATGTCATAAACCATATTAAAAGGATAAAGACAAATAGCAATAACATATTTATTACAGATATTATATTCAATAAAATGATGCAGCTTAAAAGTAAAGAACTTTAATAAACCAATAAAAATAAAATTCCCATAATTTTGAAATGTCTTAAAAGTAAATGTGGAATTTCAGAAAAATAAATATTTTCAATTAATGTAAAGAGGAGTTCAAATTAATTTTAGATCAGTAGTGCTTCTACTTCTAGTAGTAACAACAAGATTATGTCTACTATTTATTAAGCATTTACCATGTGCCAAGCACTGTGTTAAATTAAACCATTTGAACATCATAACAAATGTAGGAGATAAGTATTATTGTGAAACCTGGTTTTCAGATGAGGAAATGGGGACATAAAAAGGGAAATTACATTG
Source organism: Papio anubis (assembly GCF_008728515.1). Taxonomy (NCBI): domain Eukaryota; kingdom Metazoa; phylum Chordata; class Mammalia; order Primates; family Cercopithecidae; genus Papio; species Papio anubis. Next base: position 29,487,882 of record NC_044987.1, on the reverse strand, counting down.
TCAAAATTTACTTAGTTGTAGAGTTGAATCACAAGTTTACGGCTGACAAATTCCTATACACATGTTCTTAAGCCACTGCGCTAAGAAAATATAATTTAGCACATAAGATATCTTAAAAATGATGTCTGGCAAGTTGACAAAGAATATAGAATTGATTGTGTTCAAAATTGGCAAAAGCAGACTTTTCTTTTACATTGTCAGATGGAATTGTAAAATGGTAAAAACTTTTGAAGATCAATTTAAAGAAAATATATTAAAAATCTTAATGGGTGATTTCAATGGCTAAATAACTTTAAATCATTTATATTCATAGACATAACCAGACATTGGCAAAGGTTAATGTAGAGTTGGATTTATTTTAGCATTATTTATTCAATAAAAGCATTAAAAACAAAATAAACTTTAATAATTGAAAATTCATTATGGCATTATGGGATAGCTGTATAATTAATACTAATAATCTATTCAAAGTATTGTTTTAGAAGAAATTATTGAACCTCATGAAAAAAGTTTCAATATGCTTTTAAGAGGAAAAAAATTCATAAATGTAAACTGAACTATACACCCATACACTCGTACAACATATATATGCTAAAGAAACTGGAAGGCTATACCTTCAAAGCTAATTGTGGTTATCTATGAATGATGTAATTATGAAAAAGTTTTGCTTTTCTTTCTGTTACTTTCTGCATTTGCTAAGTTTCAAACTTGTTAATTTTTTCTTTCAATTCATAAGCTGTATTAGCTAAGATTCATTTAAATAATTATACTAGTATATACAATTTTAAATTGCATCTGTTCATTTACATCAAGTTAATTATTAGGATACAGAAAAATTTTACTTGTCTTCATAACTTAATCCTTTTTTTAAAATTCAAGTTTCAAAATACTACAAAAGTTTCAATGGCATTAGCGTTAATAAACCAGGATTCTAAGACATTACATCTCATAGGTCTCTCAAAGAAAATTGAGGCTTTCTATTGCATGTTTGTGGGTCTCCAATTTAGTATTTGGGGATGAATTCCTAGATAATAAAGATATAGGAATTTCTAAGCTTTGCCATGTTATCCGTAAATGAAAATCATTTCCACTAAATGAATCAATTTCCTCAAACTTCTATTTGTTTAGCTCTTACCCTGAAATCTTCTTATGTCCTTTCTTCCTTGTAGTATCCCTGGGATGTAGTCAGTGGTTTATAACAAAGATATGGACTCTGTTTAAATAATACAATAATATTTTCCATTTGTTTTGAGAACTTACAGTAGATGTTTCAAATCATCTGAGAATTTCTAAGAGTATTTGCAGAATCACTGCTTTTGTATATTCAAAATCACTGCTTTTGAATAATTATTATAATGCTGACCAGGAGATGCTGCTAAGAGGAGGAGTTCAAATTATTGACTAATAAGTTCTGTTTTTCTTCCTTTCTGTTTCAATTTCAGTGAATCAGAAGAGCAATCTTTTTTTTTCTTTTTTTTTTTCAAGTTGGCTTCATTCCTGGGATTCAAGCCTGGTTCAACGTGTAAATCAATAAACGTAATTCATCACGTAAACAGAACTAATGACAGAAGCTACATGATTATCTCAATAGATTCAGAAAAGGCTTTTGACAAAATTCAATATCCCTTTATTTAAAAAACTCTCAATAAACTAGGTATTGATGGAACATATCTCAAAATAATGAGACCCATTTACGACAAACCCATAGACAATATCACACTGAACAGACAAAGGTTGGAAGCATTCCCTTTGAAAACCAGCACAAGACAAAGATACCCTCTCTCTCCTCTTCTAGTCAACATAGTATTGGAAGTTCTGGCCAGGGCAATCAGGCAAGATAAATAAATAAAGGTATTCAAATAGGAAGTCAAATTGTCTCTGTCTGCAGACAACATGATCCTGTATCTAGAAAACCCCATCTACTCAGCCCAAAAGCTCCTCAAGCTGATAAGCAACTTGGGCAAAGTCTCAGGATAGAAAAATCAATGTGCAAAAATCACAAGCATTCCTATACACCAACAATAGACAAGCAGACAGTCAAATAATGAGTGAACTCTCATTCACAATTGCTACAAAGATAATAAAATACCTAAGAATACAGCTAAAAAGGGACATGAATGACCTTTTCAAGGAGAACTACAAACCACTGCTCAAGGAAATAACAGAGGACACAAACAAATGGAAAAATATTCCATGCTCATGGATAGGGAAAATCAGTATCATGAAAATGGCCATACTGCCCAAAGTAATTTATAGGTTCAATGCTATTCCCATTAAACCACCACTGACATTATTCACAGAATTAGAAAAAACTACTTAAAGTTTATATGGAATCAAAAACGAGCCTGTCTAACTAAGACAATCCTAAGCAAAAAGAACAAAGTTGGAGGCCTCATGCTACATGATTTTGACCTATACGACAAGTCTACATTAAACAAAACAGCATGGTACTGGTACCAAAACAGACACATAAACCAACGGAACAGAATAGAGATCTCAGAAATAAGACAACACAGCTACAATCACTTGATCTTCAACAAACCTGACAAAAACAAGCAATATGAAAAGGATTCCCTATTTAATAAATGGTGTAGGGAAAACTGCTTAGCCATATGCAGATTTTTTTTTTTTTTTTTTTTTTTTGAGACAAAGTCTCAGCTGTCACCCAGGCTGGAGTGCAATGGCATGATTTCAGCTCACTGCAACCTCTGCCTCCTGGGTTCAATTGATTCTTGTGCCTCAGCCTCCTGAGTAGCTGGGATTACAGGCTTCCATCACCACGCCCAGCTATTTTTTTTTTTTTTTTTTTTTTTGTATTTTTACTAGAGATGGGATTTTGCCATGTTGGCCAGGCTGGTCTCTAATTCCTAACGTCAAGTGATCCACCTGTCTCGACCTCCCAAAGTGCTGGTATTACAGGCCTGAGCCATCACCCCCAGCCTAGGGCAATCTCATACTATGTGTAAAGAGGAAAGACTTCCCTTGGTTCTCAAATAATCTAATATTTTGTGACAGTTCCTTAATCCAGCTATATTTAGAGCAAACATTCTAACTGTAGAATTTGGTTTAGCTGTGAAACAGAGCCTGATGTCTGATTGGAGACATGAGTAGTCTGAGATGACAGATGGAAAATACAGTAGTGTTCTGTTCTGACGATGGTTTCATGGAGATTTTGTGGATCTGAGCCTTTTTTTTTTTTTTTTTTTTGAGACGGAGTCTCGCTCTGTCACCCAGGCTGGAGTGCAGTGGCCGGATCTCAGCTCACTGCAAGCTCTGCCTCCCGGGTTCACGCCATTCTCCTGCCTCAGCCTCCCGAGTAGCTGGGACTACAGGCGCCTGCCACCTCGCCCGGCTAAGTTTTTTTGTATTTTTAGTAGAGACGGGGTTTCACTGTGTTAGCCAGGATGGTCTCGATCTCCTGACCTCGTGATCCGCCCGTCTCGGCCTCCCAAAGTGCTGGGATTACAGGCTTGAGCCACCGCGCCCGGCCTGCCTTTTTTTTTTTAAGTTTGCTTTGCTTACCTTTGTTTTGTTCTTAGAGACATATTCTCATTACATTTCCTACATATCCCTGAAGGTTGTATATAAGATGCTGTATTTCCTGTGTTTTAAACGTTTTTTTAATTTTTCTGTTCTTTTGGAAAACATGGCATTTAAGAGCATCCTTTGTTATAATACATCTGGATAGCAATATTCTTAAAACACCTCCCTGCTTGTTGCATGATTTGATTCTAACAACAATGTGAGGTAAATAGTGTAAATATAATCGTAGCTATTCAGTTTCAGGAAAGTTTTAAAAACCTAGGTGAGAGTATGCAGTTGGGCAAAGGATGCAGTGAAAGACCTCTTTTGTGAGTAGGTCAGGTAGATAGCTGTTTTATGGTGGTGTTGGAGAAACATTATCTTGAGGTTTTACTCCAAGGTCTGTCTGTGTCTCTCACAAAGATGATCTTCCAGTAGTCCCTGTAAAACTTATGTCTACATTTACATAATGGGTGAAAAAAACTGGTCATTATGCCCTTGTGTATTTTTTAAGTGAATATGTGTTTGAGAAAGAAGAATATATTAGTTTAGACAACATAAATTGTCAACTTATGTCCTGATTCCAAAAAAGGAGAGAAATGCTTATGGCTAGAGAAGTGCTATGGATCCACTGATGTTTCTTCCCACTTTTTACGCGGAACTAAGATTTCTCTGCAAGGGCTGCCTTCCAGTGAAAATTTGGTTCTAACATGCCACATGCCACAGAGAGTAAAAACCTTTGATTATGCCTGTTTTGAACAGCTGTAGCAGCTATTTTATTCAATATTAAGCCACACAGTCAATCACATATACTAAAAATGAAGCCTATGTAACTCATTGCGATACAGTGAGAACCAATGCATTGTAAGATGCCAGAGCAACCAAACAACTAAATGACTGTCATTTTTGTATGACTCTATAACATAAAATTTATATTTTACTTTAATATAGAGGCAATCTAGGTACTTTGCAATTCTTAAAAACTTATGATAACAGAGAAAGGAAGACTTTTTTTGAAATCTCCAATTTAAAGATGGAGGCATACAGATTTTAGGGGGAAAAAAGAGCATGTTCAAGAAAATACTGGCAGGAATTTCATATTAGAACAGAAAAAAGGATGAGACTAAGAAGGAGGTCATCTGATGGGCAGCCAATTAAATTGAGATTCTGTTTAATTTAGTAAGTAGAGCCTTTATTTTTTTCTAAGTCAAAATCATATGAAATCATTAAAAAGACTGTGCAAATTATCAAGAAAACTATAGTCTATGTTATTAGACAATCTGACTCTATTGACTAATCCTTATTGAGTTTTTATTTTACATCTACATTAGGGGATTGCGGTAGATGCAGCAAAACATCACAGGAGTTTAACGTAGGTCCCTGCCATTTTGTAATATTTTGGTAGGTTATTGGTTAGTTAAAATCATCTGAAAAAGTGGACATTCTGAGGTTTTATTTTTTTTTAATGGCTAAAGATACGAATCCCAAAAGGACTAAGATTTAGGGTAGAAAATCACTACAGATTGAAGCAGTAAATGCAGGCTTCTTCTTAACCTTTAAGGCAATTCTTAAAGGATAAAAGGACAGAGCCACAAGGATTGATTGGCTGGGAGATCTTCAATGTAAGAAAGGTTGAGCTGTGTTTGAGATAATGTCATCACTCACTTACATTTTGCCTGAATCTCATTTCATACAGCATATATTGATATTTTTAATTTATGATCTCAATAAATAGCCTTATAGTTTTTTTTTTAACAATTTTTAAGAGTATCTCAGTAAGGGCAAGCCTTTACTACTGCAAAGTTGATATAATATTACCAAATAATACTAAATAAAAACTAAACCCATAATCCCAACAATCCTAATATCACAATTATACTTTAAAAATGTATATTATCTTTTAATGTCTCCATGTAGATTTTCCGATATTTTAGGAAATTTTTATTTTTTCTCAGTTTTTGATGTCAAGAAAAAATTAGTTGAGAAATCAGGAAAATGATTATTCTGCAAGCATTAAAGCTTAAATATTAACAGACTTAACTGCTTTGGAGGAAGCAAAGCTGACATGCAAGGTCTAAGGTTGAAGTGACCATTTTCACAAGCAGGCAGGAGAGAAATGATCATGACCTCCTCAGTCTTACCTGTAGCTCTTGCCGTGTTATAAGCAGATGTCTATGGTCCTATCTTCAGCTAACGAGTAATTCTTACACATAAGGTGACCAAAAACGCAAGTTTAGGAAACAAAATAAGACCTTAAAAAAGCAAGTTAAACACATGATACTGTGTAGAGCCGTTTAGCTTGCTTAGATGATCCTAATGTTACATTATTCAAACACTGCCCAATAAGGGTGACTGGTGATTTCCAGTATGTAAATATTCAGCCCACACTACAGGTCCTTGTAAATACCACTACACTCAAAATCTTGTATTGATTAGACATTGATAAAAGATATTGATAATAATTTTTAAAGAATCTGAGAAATCTTGGATGTATTTTCAGAATAACACGGTTGCAGAAATTCCCAATTTCTGAGAATTCTAATTTCTTGTTCCCAGTCCTGAAGATTGGTATCTCGAGGGATGAGGAACATTTAGAAACACTACATGTTTGATTCTTAGTTCACAGGAAACACTGTAAATAACAAAAATTTAAAAGTTTGTTTCAGACAGAGTTTCTATCTATATTTTCCTCTGCATCATGGTATTATTCTTGGAACATAATATTTGTCTGACTCAATTTGAGTTCATTTTTGTGACTTAGTGAACTCCTAGTCTGTTTCTACAGACTTCCAAATATGAGAGTGTATTAATTTTTAGTTTTGCTGCTCTTTACATATTGTTCCAATGCCCATGTATTGCCACAATCAACTTCTATTGTTTGAGATTCAGTTACCGAAAGCAATGTGAAGATCGGAGGAATAATTTAATTTACTATGGGAGATTTAAGTTTTCATCCAAATATTTCAAGGCCATTTATTTTCAATGTATGTTTTTTAATGGTCTATTTGGAGATTTCAGCATTCTCAATTCATAGATTATAAGAAGTAGATTTAGGAAATGGCCAGAAGAGAACTCGAAGAATCCTAACAAGGAAGATGCATTTTGATGAGTACAAAAAAGATTTATCACTCAAATCAGCCTACTTTTAATGTCCTTGCTTATTTTGTGGAAATTGGCACAACACATTTTTTCATATTTTATTTTTCAAACCCCTGAAGCCATCTATTTTCAGATGAAGGTGAAGGAGGAATAATACTGTCTTCAGCATCACTGTGATTTCAAACCCAAAATTGTATTTGCCCTGAATTCTAGAACACGTCCATAACTAATGAAATGCTTAATTTAATAATTTGCTCTGATTCCATGGTGACATGTTCGATGAATGCTAGGAAATTTAAAAAATTGCAAGTCTTAGGTGACATAAAATGATAATTAAATGGGTATACTTATTTTTATGTGTTTCTTAAAAGATTTTGGATTTTAACCTGAGGAAAAACAGTGAAAAATGAGAAGCACTTGTACTAGAATTTAATAAAATATCCTAAAAAAAGATTCAGTAGGTCAACATGACTCATTGACTTATCAATAAATCACATGACTATTTCCACATGATTGACATGTTGCTTTCCATCTACTTAAAACTAATAAGTTGAGTAAAGTTTGAACAAAATCTATTTGCCACATATGTTGTACAAAGCAGAGCACACGAAACTCTATGAAATTGGCTTTAGTGTTTATTAGAAATTCAGAGGATAAGGAACCGGGTGCAGATAGAGGTTAGCCAGTTGCTCAATCTGCCACTGGAAGGAGGTGGAGATCAAAGCTATGGTGCCATTTATCTCAAACATCCACATATAATTCCTCACATAGTGGTAAATGCAATCTCACCTGTTTCTTGCTGAAGGAGATAAGCACACCAGAAACAACAGCACTGCCCAGCAGAGCTGAACATTTTATTTGAAGATGTGTGCAATGTAAAAGAACTGACCTTGTGTTACATTTACGGACCCAACCATCAAACTCAAACGAGCAATGTAACAGTATTCTAAGGTCAGCAAGAACAGTCAGAGGAAAATGTGTACTCAAAGCATGGATTTTATAGAGCTGTTCATTGTGAATAGCGATTTATTTTATTTTATAAATTTTAAAATGTAGTCCCAAGAATCAGTACAGAAGAAATATTAAAAGACAGCATTACAAATAAGCTAAAACATTAGGTGTATATAGAAAAGGAATCTTTATTAATTGCTCCCAAGATGCCTCGGACTGTCCAGAAAACTAGCTAGGTGCTCATTCCACTTGCCCACACAGACAAATCTTCAGTGCACCCTGCAGTTTATTCCTGTCATGATACTCAAGTCTGAGCTAACCCCTTTACTTAGCTAAGACATGGTTACGCTGTATCTCTAGCCCTCCACACCGCTCTCTTAGAATTTCCAAAGTGAGAGTTCTCATATTTAAAAACTGAATCTTGGTTTCTAGGTGGTTCTAAGATTATTAAAATATACTCCTCTCTCCCTGGCCATGCTATTATTTTCCTCAGTGTTTAGGAGTCTGGACTGGTGATCTTGGCTAAATTATCCGATTTTTCTGTTCCTGAGTTTCCTCATTTGTTATTTCAAATTTTACTTATTTAAATTTATTTTATTTATTTATAGCCACATCTTTCTGATGCCTCATTTACAAAATCAGGGTAATACAACATATTTATTTAGTTATTATGAAAATTTATCAAGATAAATTTTGCAAAATATTTATAATAATATCTAGCTTATAGTAAACACTCAATGCCTACTTAACAGTTACTGTTGTGTTGTGGCTGCTGTTGTTATTGTCCCCAAATAATGGATGTGTGTTAACAGTGGTAGAGTGGAGATAAGACAATGTACTGTAAATTCACTGAGAGCTTAAATGTAGTTATTTATCTCTATATACCTGTTCATTAAGCATTGCTTTACACAAGCCATGGGTTCTCAATAAGCATTTTTTAACAGAATAAAACTTTACTGTTGAACCTAAAAATATAATTCAGATGGCAGGCATTTTAGGCCAGTCCAGAAAAAGAGAACGTTGATAGATTCAAGATTAGAATATATAAAGCGGTGCCCAAGATGTGCATCTCAGTGTGAGTCATAAACTATTCAGCAGCTCTGGCAAGTTGATGGGCAAATATGGAATCTGCAATTCTACCTGCTTTAAGGCTTGATTCTTTTTTTTTTTTTTTTTTTTTTTTTTTTGAGACAGAGTCTCGCTCTGTCGCCCAGGCTGGAGTGCAGTGGCCAGATCTCAGCTCACTGCAAGCTCCGCCTCCCGGGTTCACGCCATTCTCCTGCCTCAGCCTCCCGAGTAGCTGGGACTACAGGCGCCCGCCACCTCGCCCGGCTAGTTTTTTGTATTTTTTTAGTAGAGACGGGGTTTCACCGTGTTAGCCAGGATGGTCTCGATCTCCTGACCTCGTGATCCACCCGTCTCGGCCTCCCAAAGTGCTGGGATTACAGGCTTGAGCCACCGCGCCCGGCCAAGGCTTGATTCTTATACCATGAGTAGAGTATGTAGTTCCCACTAAGGTGGAGGAAGCGGGCTTGAAAGGGTGATGACAATACACAAGTAGCTTAAAAAGTTTCAAATTAAAGGCAGTGAAATGTTTATGATGGAAGATGCTCAAGGTTGTTTTTCTCATGTTTCTGGCTATCGGGTTATCTTTTACTGTCAGTGGTAGAGGATAAGATACACACTTTCACATCTCCATGGCCATGGTCTCTCTTTTTTGTGGATAAGAAATCGTGACCGATTCTAGAAGAAAGCCTCCAGGCAAGTTTGTCTTCTCCTCTGCACTACAGACAGTATCTAGGCAGAAAACTGCACTCGCTGAATTAATATGCCTGGTCCACCAGATGCTAGGCCATCCAAAGGGTATCAGATCAACTGTCAGAAGTGAGGAGCTAATATTTAAGCAATGCATCTGCTTGTAATACCTGACTCTCTCACTTCTGCCTGTGTGATCCTGGTAATGTTATCTTTCTGGGCAAAACTTTGCTCATTTATAAAATGGGAATAATGATTATGTCTATTCTATCCGATTGTTATGAAGATTATATAAGTAATTCTTGTAAAATATTAAAATAGTGATTGACCTGTATCAGCACTCATTCAGTAATGGCAAATAGAATTAGCTTTTAATCTCCTCCAGAAAAATTACTTCCTGGTAATTTGATTGTTAAAATATTGTAAATCAAACAGTTAGGAAGGTCTCTTACTTTATTCAAACTTTTGCAATACTAGTCACCCAATCTTCTATCAACACCCTAGTTTAGCACTGAATAAAATCCGGCCTTCTATTTTTTATTTGCAGTTAAGTTTGAGAAACTGTGCCTGGAGAGGGGATAGAGCAGTTATGAGTTTCTTCCACATCTCCTATCTCCCCTAAAATAAATATCTTGGCCAACTCACCCAGCCCAATTGAAAAGGGGGATTTCGTGTTACAGATGGCTCTTTATTAATTATGATCTACCATAATTTACTTTTAATAACTCAAGATCATCATAGAAACATAGATTCACAAAGCTGAACAGGGCTTTATATTCATCTAGTTCAAAATTCACATTTTACACTTGAATAAATCTATCTTCATTTGGACTCCTTACTTAAACCACTCCCTTCCCCTTTACTTTGAGGGAGAGAGTTTGACATGGGCATCCCGGTTCTTAGCCATTGCTTGCCTGCCTGTGCTTCCATTTACTTTTCCTGAGAGCGACAGTGTTACAAGCAATTCAGAATCATGGTGTTAATGAGAACACTTTGTCAAATGCATGGTGCTTCACCTAACTCAACTTAGCCATTGTGTAATCTTCAAGACCATATGCACATTTTAGCAACATAAATCAAGGTGAAACATGTTTGTTTCCAAAAACAATACTATTCATGTAAATATTAATCTCTCATTGATCTTGAATTACCTGGAATTTATTACTTTGTGACCTGGCCTAAAAGTTCCCTGAACTTTACATTTTCTTATCAATATCTACATCTATATATAATTGCTGTTTGCTGTCTGAATAATTGGGTCTCACACATCACAATGTGGAGGCTTTTCAGTTCAGATTTGATGTAACATAATGATGAAGAAAAAAATGACTAGGCATATCATGCATGTAATCCTCAAATAGAAGACAAAAATCCAGTTCAGTGTAGAGTAACTGCACACACCAGCATTAACAGAAGTCCCTAGTACGTATAAGACAGGCTTCTAGCCAGAGGAAATGTGGTGGCCCAGATAGTTCAAATGACAACTTTGGCCTGAGGTAAACAGGCAGCATACTGTTACGTTCTAGACGCAAGGCAAGCAGCTGTCGAGAACTGCAGCATTTTTCTAAAGTGTATTTATGCAGTTTTAGGATATCATGACTTTTCAGAAGGATGGTACTGCATTCTGATACCATTAGCTTAGAAAAGATAAGAGATTACGGCTTTACATGCCTAGAAAATAGGAAAGGGAGATGTTATTATTGTCTTAAATGTTGAATATAGTGTATTTTCCCATTGTCAAAAAATAAAACAAAATATGCATATGTGTACATACAACACACTTTCTAATAGCAATTAAACACATCAGGTATTATTTAAAAGCTTCCTCTAATTTGCAATAAAAGGCGCTAATGGAGTTTTCAAGATTAATACGCTGAACCATTGAAATAACGAAGCAGAGCATGCATATCTCCTTGTAGTGGTTATTTAGAGATAGAAAACAAATGAATATCACTTTTTTGTAGCATATATATAAAAGGTTTATTTTCTGGCACTGATTCTTCTTGCTAAAATACTGTTTAAATAAATCAATGTGTAGGGCTAATGACTACCATCCAAAGACCACTATATTAACAGGTATTAAGAACACAAATGATACAAGATAATTAGGTAGTTTCATTTTGGTATGTGAATGACCTTGCAATACTTTGTAAAATACAGACAGACATTACCACTGTGTTTCTATAAATCACAGATGCAGAATAATACATTTTTTCTCAACTACAGGGCATGTACTCTTTCTATAAGATAATATTTAATTATTTTTCATTGAAAAATAAAAATTGAACATATTTACCATGTACAACATATGGTTTTGAAATATGCATACATTGTGGAATGCTAAATTGAGATAATTTACATATGCATTACCTTATATACTTATCTGTGTGTGTGTGTGGTGAGCACACTTAAAACCTACTCTCTTAGCAATTTTCAAGAATACAATACATTGCTACTAACTATAGCCATTATGTTGTATAATATATCCATTGAATGTATTCTTCCTGTCTAATGGAAGGTTTGTATTCTTTCACCAGCATCTCTCCAACACCATAATCCCCACCCCACCATTTTACTCTCTGCTTCTATGAGATCAACTTTTTAAACATCCACATATAAGTGAAATTATATAACATTAATCATCCTGTGCTTGGTTTCTTTCACTTATTCAACTTTCCTAATGAAATAGCTGCACTATTGTTCTTTGAATTACAGTCTTTGTTGATGTCACTGTGCAATACTACAAAGAACTGGTATGAATAAACGGGTTGTTATGAAATAGTTCACTGGAACACTGAACTGGGTTCAGTTCAGTGAAAGAGGTTATGACTCTTTCACTGACTCCTCGGTTCTCAAGTCTTTATGAGAAGTAGCTCTCAGCTATAGCTGCCAACCATATTAGTATAATCTGGAAAAAATTATTTAAATACCTACAACCCAATCCCACTTAATGTTCATTTCTCAGAATATTAGAAAACAAAGGTACAAAAAGTAAGATCTGGGGTCAAACCTCAATATATTACTAATACCAAGGATAAGTCACTTAATATTTTAATCTGTAAAATGGGTTTCCTAACTGACCAAAAGATAGGTTTCTTATAGGGAATAACTTCTTATAGGGGATAGGTTTATGTGAGGATTTAAAAAGTTAAGGGATGCGATAGAACTTGAAAATGCACAAATCGCTATGCAAGTGTGAGGTCTTATTATTGTAATTAAAATTAACATAAGAAATTGAATGACTACCAAACCAGTCCCTATGTGCTTCTAAAAGAAAATCTGGGCAATGTATCAACATATCTACATTAAGTATTAGTAAGCAAAGGGTGTATGTAGAATGAGTGAAGAAAAGATTAGAATTTAGGGAAACAATGCTATTTGAATGCAGACTGTGTGTGGGGGGGCGGGGGAGCACTTTTCAACAGAAAACTATGCATTGCCCCATATAGGAAAATCTTCCCAGCTTTACTTAATTCTAGCCTTTTATTGACTGAGCTAATTTTCAACTCCATAAGTTGTAGGTCTCTAATAGACCTGTGAATTCTGTCTTGCGTGGTAGAGCTTCAACATACTTCCTTCCACTCTGTATTAAGACCAGTTTTACCACCCTTTACATATTTCTTTCAACATTACTGATTATAAATGTGCCTGCTTATACAGTTCTCTTTGAACCAGTTGTTAACATGTGTCTGGTAACCACATTAAATGAGTAGATATTAAAATGTGTTTATTTTCAATCTGTATGAGAGTTACAATTTTTCCCTTTTCTGAAAATTATATTTTAACAGCACCAAGGAAGAAATGTCAGCTAAAGAGAGGGCAGTTAATTATCAAATGAACAAGCAAAACTACAAAGAAAAGACATGTCCCTGAGACCAAAGGAGAAAAACAATTTGGAGAAATAGCTCAGGGGTGTCTGGTGAATTGAAAGAGGTTAAGAATCTATTGCATTTAGCAACCAAGTAACCATTGGTATCTTTACAAGAGTATTTTATAACATATTGAGGTTAAGTACGATGCAGACTTTAGATGAACAGGGGACAAGTGGCAAAAGAAAGCATCAAAGCAACACTGCCTCCTCTCTAACTTTTGTTTTTTTGAAAATTACTCTTCTGTGTCTGTAAAAATAATAAATGCTCACTGTAAAAAAATACAAAAAAGTGAAAAAAAGAATGCAAACCTCTTCTGAAAGTATACTGACTTGAATGTCTTTCCATACATTTCTCTAAATGCATATAACTTAAAATAATGGAACCATAATGTATCTACCTACTATTAGGTACATAACTTAATTTTGTTTTATCACTTAATCTTCCTAGTTAAACTTTTTGTATTTATTTCGATTTTGACAGCTTAGTTATGTGTCCTCCTGGCAAAGAACGGGGAAATAAGAAGATAAATAATTTGAATATATGTACATGCTTCTCTTATTCTTATAACACTCACATCTGTATGACAGTTTACAGTTCACATAGTATCTTCCCATGATTTGTTTTAGTTAATCCTTAAACTCTATGAGATAAGACAACGAGGCATTTTTGTCCTTAGTTCACAATGAAAAAATTAAGGATTGATATGGTGAAATATCCTGCTCAAAGTCATAAAACTGTTACTCAAGTTCCTTCATTCAACAGAATTATGCCAGAGACCATTGAAATAAAAATGATTAGAAAGTGTTGTTCTCTCTGTAATTCAAAATTTATTGAGAGAAAAGTATATAAACAAACACAAGGAAATCATTCAGCGGTCCTGTAGGAGATGCCTAAACAAGATAGGAGAGAGTAGTCACTTTTGTTGTTGTTGTTGTTTGATAATAGGCTATGCCTTGCAAAGCAAAATAGGATAATTGTATCATTAACTAAAGAGAGAGAGAGAGAGAGAGACTCCAGTTTAAAGGAGATCTGGTGAGAAATGGGGTAATGCCCTCCTTAAGGACTTCTTCTTGAGATATGTACTAACATAGAAAGAAATAAACTTGATGTCAAGATTTTACAGACTTTTGTGAACAAGCAGAGTTTGTGGACATCTTTTCAAGGTAAAAGCCTGTCATGTAGACACAATGAAGATGAGTTAGAGAGCTTTATCAAACACTATAAAGTATGCATGTCATGTTCTTCAATTTCAAAGATTTATGCTGTTCATTCTAACTCAGAAAAACAGGCCATTGCTAAAGAAAAATTATTTTAAGCTGAAATTTTCAGCAAGCTCACAGTGATTTCAGGTATCTTCATAATGGTAGAGAGGGCAAGATGCATCAATATCTAAACTGACTCAAGGACTGGAGAAACTAATACGTAAGCAGGAGACTGAAGTCCACCCTGTTCGCTCAAGGAGTGAAGAGGCAATAACAGGTAATAGAACCCAGCAAAAACAAAGTGCCTTGGGGAAGTCATGGAGACGGAAAAGAAAACCAGCAAAATAAGAAACTTCATGAAAAAGGTTCTAGTCTGAACTGGGAAAAGCCAATAGTACACTGTAGAATTGAATTCAGCATTGCTTTCAAAGTTTTACTCTCCTACCTGGATATGAAGTTTTTTTTTTGTTTTTTTTTTTTTCCTTTCAAATAACAATATGGACTTCTAGTTTCCAGTTTAGCATATAGGAAATTTGAAAGTCTTTGTTCTAACAATAAGTAAAAAACTGAAGAAACTGTAAAAGCAAAAACTCTTCTTAGAGTCATCACAGAAATGAGGTCACAGGGCAAACCACTAAACCCCAAATTGGAGAGACAAACAAGTGGATGCAAAAAATTACAACTTACCAGGACAGAAACCCATAAGCAAAAATATCCTTAGGAACCAATGACACAGTAGGGAAACCTGAACTGTAATTGGTGAATTGCTGGAGGCTTCATTGGAAAAGTTGGAGCGTTGAAAACTCTATGGGAACCAAGTAATAGGAGGGCCCTCACACTTTTGTGAGTTTTACCTCTCAGAGCTCTCTATCAGATTTTTACAGTGAAGATGCGAGAATATTCCCTGGTGTTTGCAGCATGGTAAAAAAAAAAAAAAGTACTCATTTTTATTTATTTATTTATATATTTTTTTCAATATTGGCAGTATTGGTTACATTTTCTTTTTTCTTTTTTAATTTTTTTATTATTATACTTTAAGTTATAGGGTACATGACATGTGCATAACATGCAGGTTTGTTACATATGTATACTTGTGCCATGTTGGTGTGCTGCACCCATCAACTCGTCTGCACCCATCAACTCGTCATTTACATCAGGTATAACTCCCAATGCAATCCCTCCCCCCACCTCCCCATGATAGGCCCCGGTGTGTGATATTCTCCTTCCCGAGTCCAAGTGATCTCATTGTTCAGTTCCCACCTATGAGTGAGAACAGGCGGTGTTTGGTTTTCTGTGCTTGAGATGGTTTGCTGAGAATGATGGTTTCCAGCTGCATCCATGTCCCTACAAAGTACACAAACTCATCCTTTTTTATGGCTGCATAGTATTCCGTGGTGTATATGTGCCACATTTTCTTAATCCAGTCTGTCACTGATGGACATTTGGGTTGATTCCAAGTCTTTGCTATTGTGAATAGTGCCGCAATGAACATACATGTGCATGTGTCTTTATAGCAGCATGATTTATAATCCTTTGGGTATATACCCAGCAATGGGATGGCTGGGTCATATGGTACTTCTAGTTCAAGATCCTTGAGGAATCGCCATACTGTTTTCCATAATGGTTGAACTAGTTTACAATCCCACCAACAGTGTAAAAGTGTTCCTATTTCTCCACATCCTCTCCAGCACCTGTTGTTTCCTGACTTTGTAGCATGGTAAAAAAAAGAAAAGAAAAGAAAAGAAAAAAGTACTCATTTTTAAATACCCCAGAGCATTCTATTCTTCTTAACAAGGCTTGCCCTCAAGAGAAAATATTTCACCAGAGCCTAACCTATTGGGATTTTATCAGAGCCCAACTGACTTGAGGAAGTACAGAAAGCAAATCCAGCCCTGTCTAGCTTTCACGTGTGTGAAAGGAAATAGTCAAATTCAGCCCTGTTCTAGCCTTTCAAATGAGAGAAGGGAAATACAGAACTCTAGCCACCCCCTCCACCTCAGCCATCTGGTCCTACTTTTGAGTGAGAAGAGGACTGAGAAGCACTGATGAAGTTTATGTCTAGGGACATACGCTCACTAAAAAGACTGCAACTTAATTATAGGACTACAAAACAGCCCCTTCTCCCCACTTCACCACCACCTCCCTAAAGACCTATTTACTGCAGTCCCCCGTGCCCTCCTTCATGTCAGGATATCCAGAAAAAAAATTGCAAGGCACACTAAAAGGATAAAAACACAGTTTGAAGAAAAGCAGGATTCAGAACCAGTCTCAAAAATGGCAGGAATGTCAGAATTATCAGACCATCAATTTTAAAATACTAAGATTAATAAGGGCTCTAATATACAAAGTAGACAACATATGATAACAGATAAATAATGCAAAAAGAGAAATGGAAACTCTAAGAAACAATTTTGAAAAACGGCTAGAGATAAAAAACACAGAAACAAAGAAAGCCTTTGATGGGCATTAGTACACTGAACATGAGTGAGGAAGGAATCTCTGAACGTGAAGATATGTCAGTAGGAGCTTCCAAAATTGAAAAGCAAAGAAGAAAAAAAAACCCAAAATATCCAAGAACCACAGACAACTTTAAAAGGTGTAACGTAGTCAGACTTTCAGTAACAACATCGTTGAACTCAATAGCATAATAAAGCAACTCAATAAAATTGATATCTGTAGACTACTTCATCTAACACAGTAGAATACATATTATTCTCAATGTCACATTAAATAATCATCAAAATAGACCATGTTCTGGGCCATAAAAACACCTTCACAGCATTAAAATAATACAAATTGTTCAATGCCTACTCTGAAATCACAATGGAATTAAACTAGAAATCAATAACAATGATAGTTGGAAAATTCCAAAATACTTAGAGTTTAAACAACACACTTCTAAATAACACATGAGTCAAAGAAGAAATCTCAGGTCAAATTAGAACATATTTTGAATTAAATCAAAATTAAAGCACAACTAAATTCATGGGAAATAACAAAAGCACATTTAGAGGGAATTTGTAGATTTATGTATATATTTTATAAAAGAAGAATGATCTAAAATTAACAACGTAAGGTTACACCTTAGGAAACTGGAAAGAAAAAGAACAAATTAGATCGAAAGTATACAGAATGAAAGATAATAAACTGTAGATCAGAAGTCAATAAAAATGAAAAAAATCAATAGAGAAAATCAATTACACTAAAGTCTGATTCATTAAGATCAATAAAATTAGTAAATCTTTAGCCAGGCTAACTAAGATAAAAAGAGAAGAGAGCAATTACCAATATCATAAATGAAAGAGCATATATTACTGCAGAACTCATGGATATTAAAAAGATAATAAAAGAATATTTGAAATAGCTGTACTGTGTCAACACATTTGATAACCTAGATGACATCTACCTATTCCCTGAAAGACACAATCTACCAAAAGTGACAAAAAAGAAGTAGACACTCTGGATAACCTATATCTACTAATGAAATAGAATCAATAATAAATGGCCTTCAAAACAGAAATCACCAGGTTCACATGGATTCGCAGGTGCATTCTAGGAAACATTTGGGGAAGAAATTATACTAATTCTCTGCAATCTTGTTCAGAAGATGAAAGCAGAGAGAGCACTTCTTAACACATTCTATAAGAAGAGGATCACCCTAATGCCCAAATCAGGTGAAGACATTCTAAAAAAAGGAAATTAGAGACTAATATCTCTCATACATAGATGCAAAATTGTCAACAACATTTTAGTAAATCAAATCTAGTAATATATAAATAATTGAACACCATGACCAAATGGAATTTTTCTCAGGTATGCAAGGAAATTTCAACATTTGCAAATGAATTCATTTAATTCGTCACATCAACAGGCCAAAGGAAAACAATCATATGATCATATTAATAGACACAGAAAAACCATTTCACAAAATCCACACTATTCATGATAAAAAAAAAATTGCAAACTATCAATTCTATCCAGAGAAGAAAAATAAAGAAAAAGGAAAATAAATAAAAAGCATTCAATGGCCGGGCACGGTGGCTCAAGCCTGTAATCCCTGCACTTTGGGAGGCCGAGACGGGCGGATCACGAGCTCAGGAGATCGAGACCATCCTGGCTAACATGGTGAAACCCCGTCTCTACTAAAAAATACAAAAAACTAGCCGAGCGCGGTGGCGGGCGCCTGTAGTCCCAGCTACTCGGGAGGCTGAGGCAGGAGAATCGCTTGAACCTGGGAGGCGGAGCTTGCAGTGAGCTGAGATCTGGCCACTGCACTCTGGCCTGGGCGACAGAGCGAGACTCTGTCTCAAAAAAAAAAAAAAAAAAAAAAAGCATTCAAATTGGTCAAGAAAATGTAAAATTATATCTGTGTGCAGATGACATAATTTAGTATGTAGAAAAACCTTTAAAAAATCCACAAAAAACTGTTACAACAAACAATTTCAGCAATGTTTCAGGATGCAAAATTAACAGACAAAATACCAATAGTGTTTCCATACACTAACAAAGACCAATCAGCAAAATAAATTAAGAAAATAACCCATTTCAGAAATAAATTGTCAATATAAAAATTACAGAAAAATTACAAGTGTTAAAACGTGGGGAAATTGAAACACTTGTGCACTGTTGGTGGGTATTTGAATTAATTCAAGTACTATAGAAAAGAGTATGAAGTTTCCTCAAAACATTAGAAAATAGAATTAACAGGTGATATAGAAATCCCACTTCTAGTCATATATCCAAAAGAATTTAAAGTAGGATCTCACAGAAATATTTGCACACTCATGTTCCTCTCAGCATTATTCACAATGGTCAAGAGGTGGAAGTAACCCAAATGTTCACTGACAGATGAATAGATGAAGAAACATGATATATACATACAAAGTTATGCTATTCAGACCTAAAAAAGAAAAAAATTCTGTCACATACTACAACATGGATGAACCTCCAGAACGTTTTGCTAAGTGAAATAAGCCAGTCACAAAAAGTCAAGTACTGTATAATTCTATTCATATGAAGTATTGAAAGTAATAAAGATCATAGAGGCAGAGAGTGGAAAGGTTTTTGTTATGAGTGGGAAGTGGGTGATGGAGGGTGTAAGAGGAATTAGTATTTAGTGGGTACAGAGTTTCAGTTTTGTAAGATGAAAAAGTTGTAGCAATTTGCAATGCAACCATGTAATAATAAACACTATTGAACTATATACTAAAAATATTAAGATAATACATTTAACAATGTAATGTTGTCTGTTTTATTACCACAATAAAATTAGTCAACTGCTTTCCTATATAACAATAATAAACAAAAGGAATTTGAAATTAAAAACACATTACTGTTCAAAATACCTGCTTCCTCAAAATGAAGTACTTAAATATAAATCTAAAAAAATGTGCAAAGTCTATGTGAGAAAATTTACAGAACTCTGATTTTAAAAACTAAAGAAAAATGAAATAAATGAAGAGGCATTTCATGTCTTTGGATAGAAAAGCTCAATGTTTTCAATATGTCACTTTTTTCCAATTTGAATTTTAGATTCAAAACAGTCCAAATAAAAATTCCAGCAAGTTATTTTGTGGATATCAATAAGCTGATTCTAAAGTTAATATACAAGCAAAAGTACCAGAACAGCAGTGCAATATTGAAGGAGGAGAACAAATTTGGAGGACTGACATTAAGGCTGACTTAAAGGCTTATTAGAAACCTACAGTAATTAAACAGTGTAACATTGGCAAAATAACTGACAGAAAGATCAGTGGAAAATATTAGAGAGTTTAGAAATAGATCTGCACAAATATAATCAGCTTATTTTTGACAAGGATCAAAGGCAATGTAATGGAGAGGAGATGGGCCTTTCAACAAATGGTGTTGAAACAACTGGATATGCACGTGCAGAAAAAGAAATAAATCTAGATACAGACCTTACACACTTCACAAAAAAATTAACTCAAAAAGGATCTCATACCTAATATAAAATGTAAATGTAAAGCTCCTAGGAGATAACATGGAGAAAATTTAAATGATGAATATGCTGATAACTTTTTAGATTCAACACTAAAGGCAGGATACATGAAAGAAATAATTGAAAAATTGAACTTTATTAAAATTAAAACTTCTAGTCTTTGAAACACACTGTCAAAAGAATGAGAAGAAAAGCAATAGACTGAGAGAAAATAATTGCAAGAAACATGACTGGCAAAGGGTGGCTATCCAAAGTATACAAAGAATTCTTACATCTCGTCAATGTAAAAACAACCAACCTGATTAAAAAAATGGGCTGAAGACATAAACAAACACTTCACCAAAAAGACACACAGATGAAAAATAAACATATGAAAAGACGCTTCTATCTTTTCAACATCATATATCATTAGGAGATTGTAAATTAAAATAATGAGATACCACTACATACCTATAATAATTGTCTAAATTCAAAACACAAACAGTGTCAGATGCTGGCAAGGATGTGGAGAAATAGCAACCTTCATTCACTGATGGTGGGAATGCAAAATTGTATGGTTACTTTGGAAGACAAACACTTTCTTACAAAACTAAATATATTTCTACCATACAGTACAGCAAGTGTGCTCCTTTGCATTTACCCAAAAGAGTAGGAAATTTATATACATGCAAAAACCTGCAAACTGACATTGACGGATGTTTGGCAGCATAACTGCCAAAACCTGGAAGCAACCAAAATGTGCTTTATCAAGGGAATGGATAACATGCCTTAGCACGTTCCAACAATAGAATATTACTCAGTGGTTAACAGAAAGGAGTTACCAATCATGGAAACTCCCATGAAATAGGTGACCTCATGTCATGGGGGTTTGTTGTACAGACTATTTCTTCACCCAGGTATTAAGCCCAGCACCCATTAGTTATCTTTCCTGAGTCTCTCTCTCCTCCCACCCTCCACACTACAATAGAACCCAGTGTCTGTTCCCCTCTATGTATCCATCTGTTCTCATCATTTGGGTCCTACTTATAAGTGAGAACATGTTTTATTTGGTTTTCTGTTCTTGCATTAGTTTGCTAAGGATAATGGCAACCAACTCCATCTGTGTACCTGCAAAGGACATGATCTCATTATTTGTTATGGCTACATAGTATTTCATGGTGTTTGTATACCACATTTTCTTTATCCAGCCTACCATTGATGAGCATTTAAGTTGATTCCATGTCTTTGCTATTGTGAACAGTGCTGCAATGAACATTTTCTGCATATGGCTAACCAGTTATCCCAGCACCATTTATTGAATAAGGAGCCTTTTCCCCATTCCTTGTTTTTGTCAGCTTTGTCAAAGATTAGATGGTCATAGGTATATGGTCTTATATATCAGCTGTCTATATTCTGTTGCATTTATCTATATCCCTGTTCTAGTACCAGTACCATGCTGCTTTGGTTATTGTAGCCTTGTAGTATAGTTTGAAGTCAGGTAACATGATGCCTCCAGTTTTGTTCTTTTTGCTTAGGATAGTTATGACTATTCATGCTCTTTTTTGATTCCAAACTATTTTAAAATTGTTTGTTTGTTTGTTTGTTTTTTGTTTTGTGAAGAATGTCGTTGGTAGTTTGCAAGTAGCAGCATTGAATCTATAGAATGCTTTGGGCAATATGGGCATTTTCATGATAGTGATTCTTCTTATCCATGTGCATGGAGTGTTTTTCCATTTGTTTGTGTCTTCTCTCATTTCTTTCAGCAGTGTTCTGTAATTCTCATTGTAGATATCTTTCACCTCCCTGGTTAGCTGTGTTCCTCAGTATTTAATTCTTTCTGTGGAAATTGTGAAATGGATTGCCTTCTTGATTTTGTTCTTGGCTTGGCTGTTGTTGGTGTATAGGAATGCTAGTGATTTTTGTACATTGATTTTGTATCCTGAAACTGTTGATTGTTTATCAGCTGAAAAAATTTTGGGCCAAGACTATGCGGTTTTCTAGGTAGAGAATCATGTGGTCTTTAAACAAGGATACTTTGACTTCCTCTCTTCTTATTTGGATGCCCTTTATTTCTTTCTCGTGCCTGATTTCTTTGGCTAGGACTTCCCATACTATGTTGAATTGGAGTGTTGAGAGAGGGCATCCTTGTCTTGCGCTAGTTTTTAAGGGGAATGCTTCCAGCTGTTTCCCTTTCAGTATGATGTTGGCTGTGCTTTGGTCATAGATTACTCTTATTACTTTGTGGTATGTTCTTTTAATACTCAGTTTTTGAGAATTTTTAACATGAATGGGTGTTGAGTTGTATTGAAAGTCTTTTCTGCACTTACTGAGTAACATGTGGTTTTTGTCTTTAATTCTGTTTATGCGATGAATCACATTTATTGATTGACGTATATTGAACCAACCTTTCATCCCATGGATAAAGCCTACTTGATTGTGGTGGATAAGCTTTTTAATATGCTGCTGAATTCGGTTTGCCAGTATTATTTTGAGGATTTTTGCATTGATGTTCATCAAGGAAATAGGCCTGAAGTTTTCTTTTTGTGTGTGTGTCTTAGCCAAGTTTTGGTATCAGGATTATGCTGGCCTCATAAAATGAATTAGGGAGGAAAGCTTCCTCCTCAGTTTTTTGGAATAGTTTCAGCAGGAATGGTACCAGTTCTTCTTTGTACATCTGATAGAATTTATCTCTGAATTTTTCTGGTTCTCTGCTTTTTTTGGATGCTAAGCTATTTATTACTGATTGAGTTTTGGAGTTTCTTATTGGTCTGTTCAGGAATTCCATTTTTTCCTGTCTCAGTCTTGGAAGAATAAAATGTACTGTTTCATAAGCATGTTATTGATCAGCATATAGTAATCAATATTTATATTCTAGGAAGAGATAAATTACCTCTCTTTTTTTCTCTGCAGCACATAGAAGAATACTTCAGACATATAAGGTTTTTCTATTTCATTTTAATACATAAATCAGTATAATACTTATTACACTAATCTCACATGTATACTTACATGTGTATTTTAGATAATTCTGTACAAATTAATGAAAAGAAAACATTTATTTATTCATCCATTTGTCACCAAGGTATCCATCTGTTCAACAAATGTTTATTGAAACTATATTCTGTTCTAGACATTTTAGTAGTAATGAAACCAGGAATGGACATTGTCTTCCTTGTGTTTTAGTATAACAACAGATATACCATTAGGCAACTATTAAAATAGAGGCTGATAAATGCTGTAATAGGGGAAAGGCAGGTGCTGATACCCAAATGCCCTATAGGTTAATTTGGAGTTTCAGAGAAGGTTTTTACCGGGAAATAATAAGTTGACTTTAAGAACAAAATGGTAGTAAGAAGTTATCCAAACTAAAAGGTAGCAGAGAAGCACATCAAATGGCCATGCCACACAGATGTGTGTTGAATGCACACGAAAAAGAAGGAACAACGAAGAGATGAAGAGGATTGAATGTGACAAGATCATAGAGAAAAAGGTAGAGCATGGCTAGAGACTGGGCAAGTCATGGCTTGACTATGACAGACTTTACAATCAAATCTGGAAGTAAATATTTTACCCTAAGGAGAGTGAAAAAAGATTAGAGTATAAGAACAGAAAAACCTATAGAGACAGAATGTCCAGTAAGAATATATGAGAATATTCTTGAGATAAATAATATTAGCTTTAATGGAAATGTTGGCAATGAAAATGGAAAATAGGAAAATTTACAAATAAGTAGAAATGAATTGAACATTCTTGAACAATTAATGGATTAAAGAAGAAACCAAAAAAGAAAAACAAAGTAAGCCCAAGTTAGCAGAAGGAAACAAATAAGATAGATTAGAGTAGAAATAAGTTAAATAGAGACTAGAACAATAACAGAAAAGTGAAGAAAACTAAGAGCTAGTTTGTTGAAAAGATGAGTAAAATTTAAAAACCTTTAGTTAGACTAAGAAAAAAATAGAGAAGACACAAAGAAATAAAATCAGAAATGGATAATAAGCCTCGCCAGGAGAGACAGGTATTAGTCTTGAAAGTAGGAACAGGAAGCAGTTAAATCCCAGATGAAGCAGCACAACTGAGTGAGTGACTTTCCCTTCCTGCCTCCTTTTCCTTTCCTTGCCTGACAAAGAAGTTGAGGTTTTTCTTTTTTTCCTCCCTGGGGCCTGATAGCTTCACTGATGAATTCTACTAGACATTTAATAAAGAATTAATATCAATCTTTTTTCAAAGTCTTCCAAAAAAAAAAAAAAAAGGGAAAGGAAAGAAGACTTTCAAGTTCATTTCACAAGGCTAGTATTACCCTGATACTGAAGCCAGACAGATAAATACTTAAAAAAGATACTTACAGGCCAATATCTGTCATGAACATAGATAGAAAACTTTTAACAGAATACCAGCAAACTGAATTCAACAAACTATTAAAAGGCTGATATACTGTCATCAAGTGGGATTGATTCCTGGCATTCATGGGTGATTCAATATATACAAATTAATAAATGTGATAACCACATTAATAGAATGAAGGATGAAAATCATATGATTATCTCAATATATGCAGAGAAAGTATTTGATAAAAAGTAATATCCTTTCTGTTAAAAATTATCAACACATTAGGTACAGGAGAAATGTACTGCAACACAACAAGCCCACAGCTAATATCATACTCAACGTTGAAAGTTGAAAGCTTTTTTTCTAAGATCAAAAAACAAGACAAGTATTTCCAAACTTGCAACTTTAATTCAACATTGTTCTGGAAGTCCTAGTTAGAGGAATTAGGTAAGACAAGGAAATAAAAGGCATCCAAATTGGAAAGGATGGAGTAAATTTTTTGTTTGCAGATAACATGATTTTATATTAAGAAAATCCTAAATACTTCCCTAAAACAGTTAGAACTAATAAATGAATTCAGTGAATTCACAGGATACAAATCAACATGTAAAAATCAATTGCATTCCTATATACTAAAAACAAACTATCCAAAAAAGAAATTACAAAACAAGTCATTGAAAATACCATTCAAAAAGAGTAAAATACATAACAATAAATTTAATAAAATGAATGACATATCTGTATACTGAAAATTCTGATATTGATGAAGATTTAAGAAGACACAAATAAATGCAAAGATATCCTCTGTTCATAGATCAGAGGAATCAATATTGTTAAACTGTTCATACTACCCAGAAATGCAATCTCTATTAAAATTTCAAGGGCATTTTTCACTGGGAAAAAAAAAAAAAAAAACAAATCCTGAAAGCCACATGGAACCACAAAAAACTAAATAGCCAAAGTTGTAAGAATGGCAAGAAAAACAAAGCTGGAGACATCAAACTGCTTACTTTTTAAATATACTGCAAAGCTAAAGTAATTGAAGCAGTGTGGTACTGCCATACATATGGGAATATACACTAATGGAACAAAACAGAAAGCCTGGAAATAAATCCACACATTTATGGTTAATTCATCTTTGGCAAAGGTACCAAGAACACACAGTGAGGAAAGGATAGTCTCTTCAATAAATCATGCTGGAAAAACTATATATTCACATAGAAGAATAATGAAATTGGATCTTTATCGCACACTATTTAAAAAATCATTGCAAAATGAATGAAAGGCCTGAAACTGTAAAAATTCTAGAAGAAACCTTAGGGAAAAAGCTTCATGACATTGATCTGGGAAATGGTTTTTTGGATACGACCTCAAAGCACAGGCAGCAAAAGTGAAAATGGACAAATGGGATTATGTCAAACCAAAAATCTTCTGCACAATAAAGGAAACAACAGAGTAAAAAACACAACAAATGGAACTGCAGAAAATATTTGCAAACCATGCGTTTGATGAGGGTTTACTATCAAAAATGTATAAGTAATTTAAAAATATCAATAGCAAGAAAGCAAATACACTGATTAAAAAATGGGCAAAGGATCAGAATAGACATTTTTCAAAAGAAGACATACAAATGGACAACAGGTGTATGAAAAAATACTCAGCCTTATAATTAGGGAAATGCAAATTAAAGTCACAATGAGATATTACTTTGCAACTGTTAGAATGACTAAGATATATACATGTGTGTATGTGTGTATGTGTGTATACAGAAACCTGGGCCAATGTACATTGAGTGCCAAAAGTGCCTTTTGTTGGCCAGTTAAGTGACCCTTTGTATACAGGCTGTGTGTGTGTGTGTGTGTGTGTGTGTACACACACACACACACATATATATATATATCTCACAACAGAATAACATGCTTTACATGCTTAAACACAAAGAAATCTTAAACACAAGGAAATCTTGTCATTTGTGACAGCATGGATGCACCTGGAGAACATTTTTGTTAGGTGAAGTAGGCCAGGTGCAAAAAACAAATACTGCATGATCTCACTTATATGTGGAACTAAAAAAGTCAGACTTACAGAAGCAGAGTAGAATGGTGGTCTTCATGGTCTGGAATGTGGGAAAATAAAGTGATGTTGGTCACAGGGTACAAAGTGTCAGTTATGCAGGATGAGTAAATCCTGGAGATCTAATCTATAACATGATGAATATAGTTAATACAGTATTATATGTTTAAAATTTGCTAAAGGAGTGGATCTTAAATGTTCTCCCCATCCCCACACACACTCAATGGTAAGGATCTGAGATGGTGGATATATTAATCAGTTTGATTCTGCTCATCATTTCATAACGTATACTTGTATCAAACCATTCTATTGTACATATTAAATAGATACAATTTTTTGTCGATTATACCCAATAAAGCTAGAAAAAATTTTAAAGGAAAATGAAAATCATGGAGTTTTTAGAGATATAGGATTTACAGGTTGACTTGATGTGGATATACCAAATAAGGCAGAAGTCAAGGAGAACTCCCTGTTTCTGGCTTTGACAATGAGTTGGAGGCTGGTACCATTCACTATGAGGAGAAATCAATATTCATTACAAATTAGCTATACAGGAACAGGTTGACATCACATTTGAACCTGTTGTTTTTGTAATACATCCACTGGTGGCATTGAATGATGGGTTTGACTTATCGTTATAGACCTCAGGAAATACAGATTTTGGAGTCATAGTCATATACGTGAGCACTGAATCCTTAGAAATAAATAAGATATTCCAGGTAAAGCATGTAAAGCATTGCAAGTGAGGCTAGAAATGAGGAACTTAGAAAGCCAAATGTAAAGTGAGTTGCAGGAGAAGAGCCTGCTTTTGAGGGATCTATGAATAAAGTGCCTCAGAATCCAGAGATTATAGGAGGGAAACATCTGCAGTGATATTTGCTTGAAACAAATTAAATAAACACATATTTTACTTTGGCTCATGAATAATTGGTGTTCCTGTCAAGAGCATTTCCCATGAAGTAATTATAAGAGAAGTCACACAACAGTAGTTGTAGAAATGTGTGAGACATTAGAAAATGAAGGCTGTAAAATGCAACAAGCTATTGAATGGGCGGGAGTCTTAGAATTTTAAAGCGAAAGAAATGCTGACTATAGTCAAGAGATATCAGAAGAGAAGAATCTGTGGTTATACAAAATAGTTACACAACAGTTATACAAAGTCCAGCTGGCTCTAATTAAATAGAAAATGTGGGAAAAGTGGAGGAATGGCATGCAATATTCAAAAACTTCTGTTGCTTTCTACAATTCTCATTGAAAGTCACATAGTACATCCTTACTAATGTTTAGTGTCTTGTCCTTATGCGATGTTTGCAAGAGCATGGCTCCTTTTTCTGTATTATTGACCAGCCTTCACATTTTATTTGGGAGTATAATTTAATTTTATAAAACATGTGGAAAATAAAAATTTTACCAGTCTTTTAAGAATCAATATGGATACAATTAACTGTTTCCAACATGAAACCTCACTGATTAAACAAACATATATTGAGTGTCTGCTAAATGCCAGGTACTGAACGCATAGACGGAAACAAAGTTTTTTTAAAAACTAAACAAACAAACAAAAAACTCTGCCCTATGGTGTTAACATACAGCCTTCACTTATAACATTTTATGTTTGCCTTAAATTTCATGTAGTTTCATAAACAAATCCATTAAATTTCAGGGTATGTGATGAGACATGTCATTTCTTATTCTTTTCCCTAACCCTCAATATCTCATACAGTTCTCTGAGTAAATGGAATTAATATTAAAATGACCTATCTGATTATTACCACATTTACTAAAATATTGGGAATTAAATAATTAAAGATATTTACTAATATGAGAATTTGATTGGTCTTGAATATGAAGTAGCCATATCATATATTTTATGTAAGCTGGGCTGGCCCAACTTGTGATAAGGACAAAATCTCAGAGATCCTCTAAGGGAGAATGCAGTAATCTTTATTAATTCTCCACCCTTGATTCAACCATTTTGACTTATTTTTCCTATTTTTAGAAATTTTAAGGAAAGCACTTTACCATGTGACTTTATCCATAAGTTGACCCTCATTACTACCATTTTTTCTTACGTGATTCTCCAAGAAGTTACAGAAAGGATAATAATAATTATTATCATTTACCTTTCACTGTTATTTTAATTAACAATCTGTGAAAATTAAAATGAAAGTCCTAGCTAAAGTAAATATCTTCTCCCTGCTAAAATATAGATTGTGATTTAATTTTCAAACATATATTTTACATTCATATTTGAAGTGAAAACTGTTTGTTTGTTTGTTTGTTTGTTTGGGGGAATAGCAAAATTTAGTAGCACAAATAACCTTTACATGTTTCCAATGAACTAGCATAGATGAGTCACTGAGATAAAAGCTGTCACTATTGAGTTTGTACCAACTCTACTATAAACATAGAAAGTTTATAATGTGGTAATATATTGTGGCTAAAAGACAAAGTTTAGCAATAGTATTATGTATTTGAAAGTTTAATTTTAGTTTAGTATATTTTTCATTTCACAAATTTGAAGTAAAAGGAGAAAGGAATAATGACAAAATGATGAGGCTCTCAACACTTCAGGCAATTTGGAAATTCTCTAATTAGCAATAATTGCAGAATCAGCACTTACTACACACTTGAAATAAATGCCTCTTTAAACAAACTACAATTTAAATATTTCTCATATAAATATAGAAAACAACGCTGTCTTAAAAGGAAATAAAATAAAAACATACTGATAAGCTGCTGAGTTAATTGCTGTGTTCAAATTGTCTTATCTATTTTTACCTTTAAAAATGTGTGCCCTACTTTTTTATTACCATCTGCAGAGATGAAAAACTATAATTTTTGCACTTGAATTAAAGCCGTGCTCACCTACTTTAAAAATAATAACTGATACTTCATGTCTCATGATATTAAGGAAAAAGTAGAATAAATCCATATTAAATTAATAATAATTAACATAATTAATGTATTTATGCTACCAGACCATATGAAATGTTTTGAGAAAAGAGACGAAACACTTTTAGTTTATTGTTTTGATTGTTGGAAGGATCCAAAAGCAAATAATTTCAAAATAGTAGTTTTTTCTTATTTCTTAATTTGTAGTATTTACTTTTTTTCATTGTGATTTTGGTTTGAAGTTTATTAGAAATGGAAATTATAATGTTGTGTTTCAGGGTGTATGTAAGGAGTGTAGTTTAGGGGAGAGAAAGGATAGAAAAGATTTATAATCAATCCTTTTGGGTTGGGGCAAAGACTTCTCTCAGTGAGCCTAGTGGGACATATTGAGTCATAACTAAAATTATTTTATTTCCCATTACCCATTGTTTATTCAATATTTTTCATATATATGGAAGATTTAGGGATTTTTAACTTTTTATTTTAAAGCAAGTATAGACTCAAAGGAAGTTACAAAAATGTATACAGCAATTCAATGTCAGTAAAAATATCAAAGTAGAGAACTCCAAAATCTGTCTCCCCAATAATTAATAAACATACTGACAAAAACTGTAGGAATAAACTATTTTAGAATGCTTAAGGAAAAGACAGCTGAATCTCAGTAAGTGATGTTTGTAGCATTTTAACTTACCTCAGTTACTTCCTTGGTGACAGTCTTGAAAATGCCAATTTTTATTCCTGGTGTGAGTAATTAGCATGAGACTGTGCAGGGTGGGCCTTATTTTCAAAGAGTTGTGGTTGTTTATTTTAACCCCGTGTGTTGGCTCCTTGAAAGCCTGACTCAAAGGGCTTGTCTTTATTTTGCCTAAGTCAGAACTCTCTCAGGTCTGAGGAGGCTACTTAATGACAAAAACATTTAAAGACAAATTTAATAGTTGCTACTGCCGGGGGCAAATGATAATAGTTGGTGTAAGCAACAGACTAATCAAAAAGTTAAACAGAGAATTACCATATAACTCAGAATTTACTTCTAGGTATTTCCTAAGAGAATTGAATATGTATGTTCAATATAAAAACATAACTTCAGATGAAATAAGCCTTTGCACATGAATGTTCATAGTAGAATTAGTCACAAAGGCAGAGTGATTGATCAACAGATAAATTATGGTATGTGCATACAGTGGAATATTATTTGGTCATTAAAAGAAATGAAGTACTTGTATATGCTACAAAATGGATGAACCTTAGAAATCTTATGGTAAGTGAAAATAGCCAGACAAAAAAAGGCCATGTATTATAGGATGCCATTTACATAAAATGTCTAGAATACAAAAATCCATAGAGACCAAAAGAAAATTAGTGGCCAAAGGCTATAAGGAAGGAACAAATAGGCTGTGAATGCTTAAGGGGCGAGGCATTTTTTCATGTGATGAAAATATTCTGAAATCAGATAGTGATGTGTCCAACATTGTAAATAAACTAAAAGTCCCTGACTTGTGCACTTTAACATGGATAAAGAGTGAATTCTACGTTATGTAAATTTTAATACAAGTGCACACGCACATGCAAGCACACACACACCCAAAAGTGGGACTGGGTCATGTGTGGAAGTGCAGGATGCTCTGGTCATACTTCCTTGCTGTAATCTAGGATTAGAAAGGACACTGGGACACCAAGATCTCCTCCTCAGTCTGTGTCAATGTGCAAAGCTCCTTCCCCATAACTTGTCTTTGTTGCTCTTGATACAGTGTGTAATTCAGCATTGACACCTGATACTTTGGTCAACACGTGAAAACTTTGTTGTTGTTGTTGTATTAGAACCTAGTTTAACTAATAAAAGTTTATCGGTTGACCCATTTTAGGACATTTCCCTGGACAGAAAATGAGCAACCTTCAGAAGTTGAAAAGTTTAGTTCCCATATGGCCTCTATTTTCTGGCTCCCCCTTCACTTTCAATCCCTTTCTCATCTAAGATACATACGGTTATACCAGCTTTTGCATGGATCTCTCAGTCTTATATACCATTTTATATATATACACACACACACACACACACACACACACACACACACACACACCCCTTGATATGGCTGGATGTGTGTCCCCTCCAAATTTCATGTTAAAATGTGATTCCTAGTGTTGAAGGCAGGGCCTGGTAGGAGGTAATTGTATCATGGGGGCAGATCCTGTAGTAACAGTTTAGTATTATTCCTTGGTAATAAGTGAGTTATTGCTCTGAGTTCTCATGAGAATCTGGTAGTTTAAGTGTATGGCACCTTGCCCCTCGCTGGTTTACTCCTACCTTTGCCATGTGACATGCCTGTTCCTGCTTCACCTTCCACCATGATTTTAAGCTTCCTGAAACCCTCATCAGAAGAAGATGCCAGCACTATGGTGCCTGTACACCCTGCAGAAGTGTGAGCCAACTCAACCTCTTTTCTTTACAAATTACCCAGCCTCAGATATTTCTTTATAGCAACACAAAAAATGCCTAATACACACTGAATCTTTCAGTTTAATTTTAGCTTATTAACCAGTCAGTGCACTTTTCTTTTTCCTGCGACAACTTGCTCCCTCAGCTGGACTTCTTTCTGACTATCTAACCACGTACTTTCAAGATCTGGGAGCTTCAGGTTCCTTGCTCCCCTGGCTTTGCCGTTGATAACTTCCTGTCCAATCCTACCAAAGTCTGGAACTGAAACATCCAAGGGTTGCCCTTAGACGCCTTCTCTACTGAGAATGGTATCATTGTCACGCGAGGCCATAGGGAAGGGAGAAGCTGGGAGTGGGTGTGGCCTGGGAGCAGGGTCTATCCTCTGACCTGTGCTTCCCCTTTAGGTAGGCGCGGATAATACAAACAAAAAGAGCTGGAGAACGGTCCAGGTCCGAACACCAAACATAGCTGCTTTCAAACCGTCGATAACTGGGATGAAAAACAAGAATTTTGTGATGGTATTGGTTTAAAAAAGAATGAAAGACTAATTTGCTTTCCTTAGCATTTACTAAATCAGAAACCTTGCTGTACCTACACACACACACACACACACACACACACACACACACACTCTTAAACATAACGAAGCTGCTTGTATTGGTTTTTTGCTTCTTTATGTTTTCCTTTAATATTATAAAATAGTATAAAATGTTTGAATGTCATTATTTTACTTTTCTTAACTCTGTGTATAGAGTGTTACGCATTTTTTTCTTCATATAATTTACAATCCTTTCGATTTTAAAAGTTACTTTTTTCTCATTTATTTTCTTTTTAAATGGCAGTGGGTAGCAATTTGTGGATTTAGGTGAAGTGACATAGACTTTTCTATGACCTCTATTTTCTGGCTCCCCCTTCACTTTCAATCCCTTTCTCATCTAAGATATATATGGCTATGACAGCTTTTGCATGGATCTCTCAGTCTTATATACCATTATGTAGTGACATAGACTTTCCTATGTCACTTCTTTCATACAAAGAAGCGTTTAAACTGTAAACTGAGGAGGCAAAAATATCTAGGAAAAGAGAAGAAAACTGGCAAAACCATGATCTCCTTCTTCCTGAATTTGTACCTCGGCTTACACAGAAAGCATCAGTCCTACTACCCAGGAAAAGCCAACTCTAGGAGGAGGCCTTCTGTACTTTTTCCTCTCCTTCTTTTCACTCCTCACAATGGGAAAGAAAGTAAATTATCTAATCTGTGAAATAAGAATATGTTGCATATAATCAGTTTGGCCTCTTCTTCATCTTTTTGGAGGGGTATATGCTTAGAAAGTACAGTTTTCCCCTCTTATCTTTCTTGGGAGACATGTTCCATGATTGTCAGTGCATGCCTGAAATCTAGGATAGTACTAAACACTAAATATACGGTGCTTGTTCCTGTACATATGCTATGATAAAGTTTAATTTATTAATTAGGTATAATAAGAAATTGATAAAAATATCTAATAGTAAAATAAAAAATACAACAAGATACTGTAAAAATGTTATGTAGGTATGGTCTTTCTCTCCCTCTCAAAATCCTGTAATATTCAGACCATAATTGACTACAGGTAAATGAAACCACAGAAGACAAAACATGGATAAGGGGGTACTATCATATTCATGTTTTTCTCTGCTATGAAATAATTTGACCACATTAGGGTCTGTGAATGCAGCTGGGGGAAGAGCGCTATCATGGGAGAGTGACTCACTTTCAGGCAAAAGATATTAAAAATCCTATTAGGACACCAACTTAATAATAAAGAGCTATGCTTATTTCTAACTCTCTGAATAGAGTGTAAACTTCTTAGTTTGTTCCCAATTAAACAGAAGGGAGAGAAACATGATTATTTGGAAGTTCTGATTAATGTTTAACACTCTTGAAAACATAATGGAGTAAATGCATCTAATCATGGACATCTACTCTTTTGCCATGAAGCTAAACTTGAATCCTAAAAGATATTTAAATTCTTATCTATAAATGATTTGATTTCTTTCCCACCTAACCTAATCTCTGGTATATTTAACATGATGAATCCATATACTTTTTGGGAATATACACTTTATTTGAGAATTTCTTCCATTCCATAAGTATTTCTGAGCACCAATTCTATTTTATATACTTTGGTGGGTTCTATGCAGATGAGAATAAAAAGGGGATCATTTACCCTAATAAAGCTTATAGTTTTAGAAAAGGGCAGATATTAAACAAAAAATTGGTAAATACATAATTTGTGACAAGTACATTGAAGGATTGTTTAAAATCTCATTTTTATGCCAGTAAATAATAGGATATCCAGTTTAGACTGAGGATCAGAGAAGTCCTCTGTGAGGAAGTGCCTCTTAAGATGATGACTGAAGAAGGATGTGAGTTAGCCCAATGGACAATGAAAGGAAATTACAGTATTACAAGCAGAAGAAAAAAAAAAACAACAACATGTGAATGTCTGGAGGCCCTGAGGCTCTTAAGTGAGAAATTGTTTGCCTGCATGTCGTTCAGAGAAAACAAATGATATAAAATGAAGTTAGAGGCATCAGAAAGGCTTGTTAAGGATTTTGTATTTTAAGACTTTGTATTTTGTAAGACCACTCAGGCTATTGTTTCAAGAATGAATCAGAGGCAGGAGTGGCATTGAGGAGGATGCAAAAGAGATGGGGATATCTAATATTACTTTAAAAAACATTCTCCTTTCTGTCACTTGTTATCTTGTGAAGATATCACTTTCTGCCCAATGAATAAAAATTAGGAAAATTGGTCTCCTGGTTTCTCATGCTCAGGGAACGTCTTCTTTTCTTCAGACAGGGAAGAAGATCAGTGAAATAATAAGAAATACACATATTGATCTCTAACCCCAGTCCCTAGCACAGAGCTCCTAAAACTATTGTAATTTTCTGAGCAGTAGGGGTGCCAAAAGAATCTTTTGTTCTAATGTTTAGTCTCTGCCCTGGTTCATGAGACAAAGCTCTAACCTTTGTAGATAAAGGTGGTAGGTGAATCTTTTGTTCGAATATTTGGTCTTTGATGTAGGGTCCTGGCACAGAGGTCCTAAATCCTTTTGAATTTCCTGGGTAATAGAAGTATCTTTGATTGTAATGAGGTGACTTGGTGGGTTTTAGGATGGGGCTGGTCACCAGAAAGACTAAATCGTGATTATATGCTTGGAGCTCTCATCCTCAAAGAGAAGACAAGGGCTACAAATGGAGTTTACAATCAGTCATGGCTACATGATGAAGCCTCCGTCAACATCTTTGAACTATGGGGTTCAGGAGCTTCTGAGTTGGTGAACACATCTGAGTGCTGGGAGGATGGTGCACCTCAACTCCATAGGGACAGAAGCTATCCTTCCAGACCTCACCCTATGTGCCTCTTCCTCTGGCTGTTCATCTACATCCTTGGTTATATCCATGATTAATAAGCCAGTAATTCTAAGTAAACTGTTTCTCTGACTTCTGTGAGCCACTAATGTAAAACATGATTTATAGCTGGTTAATAGGAAGTATTGTTGATAACCTACTATTTGCAATTGGCCTTTGAAGTGGGAGAAATTTTTATGGGAATAAGCCTTTAACCTGTGGGATCTGGCACCATATTAGTCCATTCTCATTCTGCTAATAAAGACATACCCAAGACTGGGTAATTTACAAAGGAGAGAGGTTTAATTGACTCACAGTTTAGCATCTCTGGGAAGGCCTCAGACAACTTACAATCATGGCAGAAGGGGAAGCAAACATGTCTTTTTTCACATGGCAGCAGGAGGGAGAATGAGAACCAAGCGAAGGGAGAAGTCCCTTATAAACCATCAGAGCTCATAAGAACTTACTATCACAAGAATAGCATGGGTAAAATAGCCCCCATGATTCAATGACCTCCCATCAGGTTTCTCGCATGACATGTGGAAATTATGGGAACTACAGTTCAAGATGAGATTTCTATGGGAACACAACCAAAACATATCAGACACTATCCAGATCCCATTATCTATCTAGATAGTGTCAGAATTAAATTGAATTATAAGAAACCCAGCTGGTGTCTGTCGGAGAATTATTTGGTGTGTGGGGAAAGACCCCCATACATCTAGTGTCAGAAGTGTTGAGTTGAGTGATTGGTTGAGTGCATGAGACTAGAAATAAATAATATGCTTTTTTCTCAAATCTCAGAAGGCCAACACTTTGCTTTTCTAGTTCTGAAATAATCAGAAAATAGGAGTGTTATTTTGCTGAGAATTGTCATGTCAGACCAAAGATACCCTGACTTCCAGAAAAGGATTAAGCAGTTCTGAGAATCAAGGGCTATGAAAGTAAAACGAAAATAAAACAGAGAGGAAGGAAAAAACTTTGACTTCCTGTTCTCATGCCTCTGTGTGTGTGTGTTGGTGGGTGGCGGGCGGGGTGGGGAAGTGTATATGCATGCTCATATATGCACTAGTTTAAGAATCTAATATAAGTTTCAATTACTTTTAGTATTTCAGTTTGTCTTCAAAATCCATGTCTTCTTCCAGAGGTCCACCTTCAATAACAACACTTCTACTTGCCTTTCTTTAGAAATGTAAACTATCATAAAAGTCCTCATGTCTCTTTTCCTTTGTGAATTATTCAAAGTCTGGTGCCTTAGACATTCTTCTTCTGCCCAGTCTATGCTAACGCTGATGAAACCTGGAGAATCTATTCCCTTGGGTTGAGGAATCTTCCTTATTCTCTACAACGGTAAAGGTTAAAGATGGATTTCTTCCTGAATTACTTAAGGGCAGACACACCAGTTCCAAGTATATTGCATTTTCTCTAAAGCAGACATAGCTTAGTCTCATTAAGGAATATAAATTTATCCCATCAATTAGACTTTGACCTGACTTGAAAAATAATAACCATAGTATTATGATGCTGAGAAGCATTTGCCTCCTTCCCAAGTCTTCCTTCAATACAAAAAGACACTACATTAGCTGAGAATGCATTATGTGGGAAATTACCTTGATGCAGTGGAAGCACTAACTGGCGAGCTATCCCAGAGGTCAAGGAACAGAAAGGCTTTCAGACCAAATTAAAATGACCAAACCACATGGCTTATTAAATTCATTAAAATACTGAGCAAAAAAGGAGAATGAAATGGGGTAAGGTAATTCACTTAGATAGGTGCAAGCAGGGTGAAAAGACTACACTCCCTGAGTCCTAGGGTTCACAATATGCATAAATCTTACTTCTCTTTTGATATATCAGCCTTCATGGGTGCTGGTTCAAAGATGAGGGCCAGAGTTAATGTCTGAACAAAGAAGGGCCACAGGAGAAGATAACCAGAGCCAAGGACACAAACATCCTCTTTCAGAGAG
Organism: Papio anubis; assembly: GCF_008728515.1. NCBI lineage: Eukaryota > Metazoa > Chordata > Mammalia > Primates > Cercopithecidae > Papio > Papio anubis. The sequence goes on along the minus strand of NC_044987.1, from coordinate 29,450,455 downwards.
ATGCAGGAGAAGTGTGCTTGATGCAAGAGTAGCATCAATTCATTTGTTGAGCAGCCTTTGGTTTTATTTGCACTTTTTGGGCAGGACCAGAATAGAACCATACTGGGTATCTTATTTAAACTACTTGGGTAGGACTAGAATAGAACCCTGTTGTGTGTCAATAGAGCCTTGTTGTGTGAGGTTTGATAAAGTTCTCAGTCAAGAAGAAGTGGCATTCTCAAGATGTGGGTCTTTTCTTCCTTTGCATCTAAGCAGCATATTTTTGTTCCATCACGTTTTCTATTTATTCTATCTCTGGTTGTCATACAGGTTACTAAGTTACTATCTGTTTTACCAAATCATCTGAATTCTACCTATGTCTCACAAGTTACTTCTTTTTCATTATATATAATAAACCGATCTTGTGGGTTTTGCCTATATCCCATATGCTTATTTTCTAGCATATTACTGTCCATGTTTAGCACTTCTTGTGAATTCCATCCATTCTATTTGGTTTTTTATCTTCTATAGCAGAACTGAATATTCTCCACAGTACAGCAAAATCCCATTACATAATGCCATTAGCCAATCCATCTAATTTGATTACTGTTATAATCATAAAATTTGTAAATTGTATTCCCCAATATTTTTCCAGACCTAAACAAGAGAGCTTGCATTTTTTAAAGCATTAAGAGACATTTGTCATCGTTCAATTGAGAGATGATTTTTGCCTTGGCCTGGGCCTACCACACAGGATGTGGAAAAATGGATGAAATTGAGAGAAAATTAGCAGAACTAGGTGACTGATTTTATGTGGGATTTGCAGGAGAAAAAGATATCAAGGATAACTCCAAGGTTTTTGGTTCTATATAAGTATCACTCACTAAGAAGTATGGGAACAATGAAAGAAGAGTTAATTGAGGAGTAGAAGGACATGATAAATATAAATCCAGTTTAGGAATTATGTCCCAAAAATATACCAGTTGTCAATTTGTTAAATATTGATGTGAAACTTAGAAGACAAATCTATTGAGCATATACAAAGTTGGGAATATAGCGACATATAGATGACATTGAATACAATGAAATTATGTGATTTCATCTAAGAAGATAATGTAGAAGTGATAAGAGAAGTCAGTGGATCAATATATATGACCATTTATACATACATATTTATAGTGTACTATATGCAGGCCAATGTTTTAGTTTTTTATTGTATCAACTTAACTAAGTTGAAACTAAGTTTCTCAGAATTCCTGTCCGTACATAGTTCCAGGTTAGCTTAGGTCACAGGAGATTTTCCTGAGATTTGGAAGATGAGAGTAAAGCAGCAACCATATTTTATTAGACATGAAAGGCAGGTGAAAAACACGAGCCATGTTGCAACTTAGGTCTGTCGCCTCTTCTGTGGTTGGCTGGAGAAACAGCCAGGCCCACAGTTCCTGTGGGTCCAGTCAGTTGTCTCCTTCAGCTTCCTCAATTCTTCAATCGGATGATTACTTAGATTCAGGTATGAGTTTAACATTAGCTCTTTCTGCAGAACACACCCACCTCCAAAGTTGGAAGTGTAGCAACAGTGAGAGACTGGAATGAGTTTAGTCCAGTCTTTTGGTTTGTAGCTGATTCATCCAGGTTTTAGTTTGTCTTGCTTCCTTCCCATCAAGTCTATTTTCACTCACCTCTTGCTTACCCTGTCAGGTACCCTACAGGCTCCAGTCATAGACAAAGAAGCATCAGCTTCACATAGACCCTTGAAACAGCTTCCAGAGGATTCTGCTTCTCTGACCAAATTCTGAATGATACAGGTACAAACAATCTGATTCTGTTTCTGTGGTAATCCTACTGTAACACTAAGAAGAGCAGAATGATTTTGATAAGTTACATAGGACACAGCAGTCATTATACAATTATTTATCAACTTCAATTTCACCCTTTCATACTTTGCTCTATGATCTCAGGTTTGGAATTCTGCAAACCCTACTTTTCCTTGGCCGGCTAGCTTTTTATTAGATTTTTCCAATAAGGCCTTAAATAAATGCAGTGGCACATCATATGAGTATGGTGAGGAGAAGGGGTATTATTTTGGGCAGTGATGATAATGGTAGCAAATTCTAAAGTGAGAATGTGCCTAGCAGGTAAGAGGAAAAGCTTGGTGGGGTTTGAAATTGGTGAGGTAGCCCAGAAGATAGTTTGCAAAGCAAACATGTGTAGAACCTGTGGGCAATAGGAGACACCAGCTAACATGTAACTTGTCTATAGTGACCAATATGCATATGGAAGGATGCTTAACCAATTTATAAAGGAAACAATGAAAATTTAAAGTGATTTTGTTTTTGGCTTGACAAATCAACAGGGTTAATTATATATTCACAATGGTGAAACTATAGATAAATGGGTCCTGTCACTTTCTGCTCACAGAGAGTGCCCATTTGGACAATTTTGTGAAAATATCTTACATAGAAAAGTTAAAATTTAATGCTTTTGACTCTGTTATTTCAGTTATGAGAGTTTATTCCAATAATTTTATCAGACAGAGACTTACAGATACATGTACAAGGGAATTTTTATTCCAGAAATTCTTAAGCTAACAGACAGAGCAGCATGTGGAGACCTACATCATGTACTTTGCTGCAAGAACTACCACAAGAACATACCAGGAAAGCTGAGAGAATCCACAGACCCTTTGAAGAAGGTGGATTGCTACTGCAGGCTGTGTGGGAGAGCTGAGGAACTGTGAGTCCACATGCTTTCTCAGCCGGGAGGCTTGTAGTGGGGACAAGTTCTCAGCCCTGCTCACCGGCTGCCTGGAAATAAATTCAGTGCTGTTGTGGGGACACAGTGGGAGTGAGACTAGCATTTTGAGCTGTGGGCTTCATGGAAGCTGGGTGAGGCCTGTGGCTGATGGTTTTCCCCCACTTCCTTGGTAACCCGTGTGATTCAACAGAGTCAGCCATAATCCCCGTAGGCACATGATTCCATTGGCCTGGGAACCACAGCCCCAACCCCACAGCAGCTGCAGCAAGCCCCACCCAAGGATACCCTAAGATGAGACATGCCTAACCCTGCCCCCACCTGATGTTTTTTCTCTACCCACCCTGGTAACAAAAAACAAAAGACATAATCCCTTGGGAGCACTATGTTCCCACCTACTGCTTGATTCTCCCTATATTACCACAGCTGATGTGCTCTTGAAAGTATCACCTCCTTGCTGGCGGGTAACCAACACAAAACCAGTGCCCTTAACAAAAATACAACCAAGGACTCCCACAGAGTCCACTTCAATCCACTGCTACCTCCACCAGAGCAGGTGCTGGTATCCACCGCTGAGAGACCTGAACATGGATCACATCACAGACTCTTTGTAGACACTCCCCACTACCAGCCTAGAGCCTAGTACCTCTGCTGGGCGGCTAGACCCAGAAGAGAAATAACAATCCCTGCTGCTTGGCTCTCAGGAAGACCCATCCCTAGGGGAAAGAGGAGGGCCCCATATCAAGGGAGCACCCAGTGGGACAAAAGAATCTGAAAAGCAGCCCTTGAGTTCCAGATCTTCCCTCTGACATAGTCTACCAGAATGAGAACGAACCAGAAAACGATTCTGGTAACATGGCAAAACAAGGTTCTTTAACACCACCAAAAGATCACACTAGCTCACCAGCAATGAACCCAAACCAGTGAAATCTCTGAATTGCCAGAAAAAGAATTCAGAAGGTCAACTATTAAGCCAATCAAGGAGGCACCAGAGAAAGGTGAAGTCCAACTTAAAGGAAAAAAAAAAAAAAAGATACAGGATATAAATGGAAAAGTTTCCAGTGAAATAGATAGTATAAATAAAAAATAATCACAATATTAGGAAATTAAGGGCACACTTATATAATTGCAAAATGCACACTAAGATAATTGCAAAATGCAAAACGCGATTCTATTGCTGGAAAGTCTCAGCAATATAATTGAACAACAGATAAAAGAACTTCAAAGCTTGAAGACGAGGCTTTTGAATTAATTCAACAAAGACAAAGAAAAAAGAATTAAAGAAAATGAACAAAGCCTTCAAGAAGTTTGGGATTATGTTAAATGAGCAAACCTAAGAATAATTGGTGTTCCTGAGGAAGAAGAGAAATCTAAAAGTACGGAAAATATATTTGACAGAATAATTGAGGAAAACTTCCCTGGCCTTGGTAGAGATCTAAACATCAAAATACAAGAAGCTCAAAGAACAACTGGGAAATTTATCACAAAAAGATCATTGCCTAGGCACATAGTCATCAGGTTATCTAAAGTCAAGACAAAGGAAAGAATCTTAAGGGTTGTGAGGCAAAAGCATCAGGTAACCTATACAGGAAAATATATCAGATTGACAGCAGATTTCTCAGCAGAAACCCAACAAGCTGGAAGGAATGGAGTCCTATCTTTAGCCTCCTTAAGCAAAACAATTATCAGCCAAGAATTTGTATCCAATGAAACTAAGCTTCACAAATGAAGGAAAGCTACAGTTTTTTTCAGTCAAACAAATGCTGAGAGAATTTGCCACTACCAAGCTGGCACTACAAGAACTGCTAAAAGAAGCTCTAAATATGGAAACAAATTCTTGAAACACACCAAAATAGAATCTCCTTAAAGTATGAATCTCACAGGACCTTTAAAACAACACAATGAGAAACAAAACAAAACAGAAATGTATTCAGGCAACATATAGCACAATCAATAGAGTAGTACCTCACATCTCAATATAAACACTGAATGTAAGTGGCCTAAATGTTTTACTTAAAAGATACAGAATGGCAGAATGAATAAATATTCACCAACCATGTATCTGGTGTCTAAAAAAACTCACCTGACACATAAGGAATCACATAAACTGAAGGTAAAGGCATGGAAAAAGATATTCCATGCAAATTGACACCAAAAGCAAGCAGGAGTAGCTATTGTTATATCAGACAAAACAAACTTTAAAGCAAAAGCAAAAGAGGGATATTATATAATGATAAAAGGACTAGCCCAACAGGAAAATATCACAATCCTAAATATATACATATATGCACCTGACACTGGAGCTCCCAAATTTATAAGATAATTACTACTAGACCTAAGAAATCAGAGAGACTGCAGTACAATAGTAGTTGAGGACTTTAATACTCCACTGATAGCACTAGACAGGTCGTCAAGACAGAAAGTCAACAAAGAGACAATGGACTTAAATTATACCCTAGAACTCATAGATTTAACAAATATTTACAGAACTTTCTATCCAACAGCTGCAGAATATACTTCTATTCATCAGCACATGGAACATTCTCCAAGATAGACCATATGACAGGCCACAAAACAAGTCTCAACAAATTTAAGAAAATCAAAATTATAGCAAGTACTCTCTCAGACCACAGTAGAAAAAAAATTGGAAATGAACTCCAAAAGGAACCCTCAAAACCATGCAAATACATGGAAATTAAATAATCTGCTCCTGAAGGATCATTGGGTCAACAATGAAATTGAGAGGGAAATTAAAAAAATTCTTACAACTGAGCAATAATAGTGACACAGCCTATCAAAACCTTGGGGATACAGTCAAGGTGGTGCTAAGAGGAAAGTTCATAGCATTAAATGTCTACATCAAAAAGTCTGAAAGAGCATAAATAGGCATTCTAAGGTCACACCTCAAGGAGCTAGAGAAACAAGAACCGAAGCCAAATCTAGCAGAACAAGAGAAATAGCAAAAATCAGAGCAGATCTAAATGAAATGGAAATAAAAACAATACAAAACATAACTGAAACGACAAGCTGCTGCTTTGAAAAGATAAATAAAATCGATAGATCATTAGCGAGATTTACCAAGAGAAGAAGAGAGAAGATCCAGGCAAGCTCAATGAGAAAGGAAATGTGAGATATTACAAGCAATACCACAGAAATACAAAAGATCATTCAAGGCTACTATGAACACCTTTCTATGCACAAACTAAAAAACTCAGAGGAGATAGATAAATTCCTGAAAATACACAACCCTCCTAGATTAAATCAGGAAGAAATAGAGACTCTGAACACACCAACAGAAAATACCAAGATTGAAATGGTAATTTACAAAGTTACCAACCAAAAAAAAAAAAAAAAAAAAAAAAAAAAGTCCAGGACCAGACAAATTCAAATTCACAGCTAAATTTTTTCAGACATTCAAAAAATAATTGGTACCTATCCTACTGACACTATTCCAAAAGATAGAGAAAGAGGGAATCCTCCCTAAATCATTCTATGAAGCCAGTATTGCCCTAATACCCAAACCAGTAAAGGATATAATTTAAAATGAAAACTACAAACCAATATCCCTGATGAACATAGATGCAAAAATTCTCAACAAAATACTAGTTAACCGAATCCAACAGCATATCAAAAAGGTAATCCAACATGATCAAGTGAATTTCATACTAGGGATGCAGGGATGGCTTAACATTCAGAAGTCAATAAATGTGATACACCACATAAACGGAATTAAAAATTAAAATAACATGATTATATCAGTAGATACAGAAAAAACTTTTGAAAAAATCCAGCATCTCTTCATAACTAAAACTCTCAGCATTCCCTCTGAGAACTGGTACAAGGCAAGGATGCCCACTCTCACTACTTCTATTTAACATAGTACTGGAAGTCTTATCCAGAGCAATCAGGCAAGAGAAAAATATACAGTGCATCCAAATCAGTAAAAAGGGAGTCAAGCTGTCACATTTGCTCATAACATGATCTTATACCTAGAAAACCCTAAAGACTCATCCAAACAGCTTTTAGAACTGGTGAATGAATTTGGCAAACTTTCAGGATACAAAATTAATGTACACAAATCAGTAGCTCTGCCATACACCAACATTGACCAAGCTGAGAATCAAATCAAGAACTCAACCCCTTTTACAGTAGCTGCAAAAAAACAAAATACTTAAGAATACACCTAACCAAGGAAGTAAAAGACCTCTACAAGGAAAACTACAAAGCACTGCTGAAAGAAATCATAGATAACACAAACAAATGGAAACACAACTCATGCTCATAGATGGATAGAATCATTATTGTGAAAAATGACCATATTGCCAAAAGCAATCTACAAATTCAATGCAGTTCTCATAAAAATACCACCCTCTTCCTTCACATAACTAGAAAAAAAAACCCTTAAAATTCATATGGAACCAAAAAGAGCCCATGTAACCAAAGCAATACCAAGCAAAAAGAACAAATCAGGAGGCATTACATTACTTGACTTTAAACTATACTATAAAGTTGTAGTCACCAAATCAGCATGGCACTGATATAAGAACAGGTGTATAGACCAAGGAACAGAGTGGAGAACCCAGAAATAAATCCAAATACAGTCAACTGATTTTTGACAAAGCAAACAAAAACACAAAGTGGGGAAAGGACACCCTATTAACCAAATGGTACTGGAATAATTGGCAAGCCACATGTAGAAAAATAAAACTGGTTCCTCATGTCTCACCTTATACAAAAATCAACTCAAGATGGATCAAAGACTTAAATCTAAGACCTGAAACCATTAAGATTCTAGAGGATAACATCAGAAAAACCCTTCTAGACATTGGCTTAGGGAGAGACTTTATGACCAAGCAAATGCAAAACATTTTTTTTCTTGCTTCAACAACAACAAAGATAAATATATGGAACTTCATTAAATTAAAGAGCTTTTGCATGGCGAAAGAAATAATCAGCAGAGTGCACAAACAACCCACAGTCTATATTGAGACTAATATTGAGACTCTACGAGGAACTTAAACAAATTGGCAAGAAAGAAACAAACAATCCTATCAAAAAGTAGGCTAAGGGTATGAATAAGCAATTCTTAAAAGAAGATATACAAATGGTCAACAAACATATGGAAAAAAATGCTCAACATCTATAATGATCAGGGAAATGCAAATCAAACCACAATACAATACCATCTTACTCCTGCAAGAATGGCCATAATCAGAAAATCAAAAAATAATAGATGTTGATATAAATGTGGTGAAAGTGAACACTTTTACACTGCTGGTGGAAATGTAAACTAGTACAATCACTATGGAAAACAGTGTGGAGATTCCTTAAAGCACTAAAAGTAGATTTACCATTTGATCCAGTAATCTCACTCCTTGGTATCTACCCAGAGGAAAAGAAAGATATTATACAAAAAAGGTATTTGCACATGCATGCTTATAGCAGCACAATTTGCAATTGTAAAATATGGTACTAGCCCAAATGCATATTAATCAACGAATGAATAAAGAATATGTGATATACATACACATCATAGAATACTCCTTAGCCATAAAAAGGAATTAAATAATGACATTTACAGCAACTTGGACGGAATTGGACACCATTATTCTTCGTGAAGTAACTCAGGAATGGAAAACTAAACATCATATGTTCACAATCATAAGTGGGAGCTAAGCTGTAAGGACACAAAGCCATAAGAATGATACAATGGTCTCTTGGGGACTTAGGGGAAAGGGTGGGAGTGGGTTGAGGGATAAAATACTACACATTAGGTACAGTGTACACTGCTCAGGTGATGGGTGCACCATAAATCACCACAAAAGAACTTACTCATGCAACCAAACACCACCTGTTCCCCAAAATTATTGAAATAAACAAAAAATAAAATAAAATAAATGAATATTGAAATCAACATCTAAAAGTCAGGTGAAAGTTAAATAGTATGTACTATATATGCCTGATGAATATTATAAACTTAAAAGTTATGTTTAGGACAGTTTTATTACTAGTAGTAATGTTATAACAATATAATGAAAGGATACAAAATTGCATATTCAAAATAAGCAGGCTATATAAAATAACTTGAGTTTTGTGAATAGTTTTAACAAGGTTGACAATGATTATTTTTTCATTAATTTTTTCTTGTGATTTTTAATACTTAATTTTTTCCCCTATAAGCATGACTTATTTATGACAAAATGAGAAAACAAGCACAAGTTTATAATAAAAATTTATTAAGCATTAATTTAGCAAAAATATGAGATTGATTTTAGCCTGGTATTTGCAAAAGGTGGAGAGCGAGCAGTTTGATACAAAAATATTCTTAATCAAAAATTGACCTTTTCATACAGCAGATTCATAGATACCATAATGCCTTCATTTTCCTAGAGAAAGTAGAAGAAAAGAACATGAGTAATTTGGCTATTAGAGGTAAGATGTAAATATAACTAATCTCTACTGTGAGAAATACCTTCACAAAAGGGCTATGAACCTGTCATCCCCAAATGGGAAGATCTGTACTAGGGCCTCATTGCCTCAGCATAGATTTAGCAGCTAGTCTAACATATGGTACAGGAAAACCTCATCACAAACAGAGGAGAACATGGCTCAGTAAAAGCGACTTTTGGGTGAAGAGAGACAAACACTGGATATACATCACATTTCCAATGACTTTTCTTTCCGCGTACATCATTATCCAATATTCCCCACTCGCTGAGTAGTTCCTTGAGAGAAATTAGACATAAAGGATTTTCTAGCTGACCGCTATTGGGCTACCATTACTTACACAACCATTATGCTATGACTGATGTAATATAAAACCAGGGTTTCACTGGGGTTCACTAAGAAAAGGAAAATAACACAAGCCTTCTCTGTAACTAGCGGGCAGCTGACATGCCATCATTATTCTCCATTCTATCCAGACTTTCTGAATAGATGAACAGGGAGCACCCAAATCCACTTCTAGAATATATTTACCTGAGTTGCTTTTTATGAGTTTTAATTCCCAGGAAAGAGATAGAAATATCGTGTCATAGATAGTCTTTCAATGGTGGGCAACTGGGTCACTACATTTGGTGTCTCAAATGAACGTTGAACCTAAAGTAGTAAAGAAAGCCTTTAGAGATGTTCTAAAAGGAAAACCTGACTCTTTCAGGAGTGAGAAAAGTCATGGTGTGTATTAAGGCTGTAGCTAGGTAATGTAAACAGAAGGTATTTTTAGCTTTTCCTTAGATATAGCACATACACAAATGAATTCTTACTCTAAAAAGAATTCCCTGGGTGAGCAAATCTATCAAAGTCAGGTTATTGGGAAAACCCACACTGGTTCTATGTAGCATTTTGGAAGACCCCATCTTTGAATAAACTTGGAATACAGGAAGGATTGTCGAGATGAATTAAGAGCTTTGGGATTTCCTATAAAAATTCACAAATGGTTCTCCAAAATTTTCTGGGGCATAACACTGAAAATAAAGGAAGACCCCTACCTTTCGAAAAATTTCTTCTAGATGATGACTCCAAGAATACTCTTTGAAGTAGTAGATAATTTGGGAAATGAAGACAGAGCCACTTATTTCATGCCTCCAAGAAACATTATCTGCAAATAAAAGGCATCAAAATATTGGAGGATGTGATCTTTAATACATGTGGAAGATTCCTGGAGCAATACCTTTGGGACAAAATCTGATTTTGTTTCTTCGGAGAAGAGAGGAAAACCAATGCTAATAAAGATGGTATCTCCAGCTTCCATGGCAGACCCGGAAAAAACCATCATGGACCCTCACTCATAAATCCCCTTGACTTTTCTAGTAGGCTAGACTGAAGTGATATCCTCTGGGTTTGCAAGTGGTGGAAAAGAGTGTAAGTCCTTTCAGCACTAACTACATAAGAGAAAAATAATACAGCCTTGACATTCCTTGATTCTGGGCCCTTTCTTCATCCTGACTTGTTTCATACTATATATTTTTGTGTACTTTTTGTTATGTTATATAAAAATATTTTCAATGACTGCTTCTGTTTACCATTTCAATATGACCAAGTTGCTCCTATAATTTAGGAAAAAAAGGCAATACTTCTCTAACTACTGCTTTAGTTGCAGCCAGCTGCTGATTTCTCCTTACTTTTTAAAGTCAAAATTCCAATTCTGTCTATATTCATCATTCCATTTCCCTTATCCTGCTCACTCCTATTAGGCTTCTCCTTCCTATACCTAACATCAACTTTGCCAAATGGCTTTCCCCAAGGTCACCATGACCTCCAAGTTACTAAATCTAATAGTCATTTATCAACCCTTACCTAGATCTGATCTTTCATTCACATCAGAAACTGTTGGAACTCCAACAGATTCTTTGTTGGTAAATCTAGCAACGCATACTCCTTATGTTCTTTCTTATTCTCTGATTCTACTTTGCGAGTCAAATTTACTGGTTCCTATTTCTCTAGTATTAAACTCTAGGGTAATTTTAACCTCCATTTCAAGGTCCCCTCTTAGGCGATTCTCAATTCTTAGATGATTTCATCCATTTTTAGGATATTAAATATTATCCTTAGACCAGCATCTCTCAAAATTTTATCCCACATGCAAATCTCTCCTCTGAAATATACAACTGTGCAGCTCCCTACTCTTCATTTCATCTCAAAATATGCCAAAGCACCTCAAAACTTCCTGCAAAACTCCCATTTTAACTAATGCCCCACCGTTTACTTGCATGTTGGAGTCACTTCTATCACACCTTATTATTCACCTACCATATATTCACCAAACCACTGGATGGTCAGTCATATTATTTTTGTATACTAATTGCTTCTTAGATACAAGAACTTATTGCATCCCAAGACTATTAGTATCATCTATGGCTTAATATATTGTGCTAGCATTTAACCTGTCCTCATATATCGACTCTTGCTGTACTATAATGTATTCCACACTGAACCTCCAGAATGATCTTCAGAAACAAAGATCTTATCATTTAATTGCTTACAGCCTAGTTGAGTTTCCTATTACTATTAGTATGGAGGACCATATAAGGCCTCAGGTGTTTCAGTGCCTGCCTCACTCTCTAGACTCTATATTAGCATCTCTCCTGATGCTGTGTTCCAGCCGCCCAGCCCTCTCTCCTAAGCTTCTTTTTTGTCTGTAAGTTCTCCATACGCACTGCCTTTCCTGTCTAAAAAGTTCCTCTCTTACCCTTGATTTGTTAACTCCTTCATTTCTCAAATGTGAACACATATTTTTTAAGGCTTTTACCAGAGTTAACAATTATTATTTATTCTTGTTAAGTGCCTGCCTTTCTGGGTATAAGCTCCATGAAGTTCAGTAACCATACCTGCTTTAATTGTGCATCGTATGTCTTGCACTGAGCCCAGGCCTAGCACAAAATTACGTGCAGAAGAAAGAAAAAAGAAAGAAAGAGAAAGAGAGAGAGAGAGAGAGGAAAGAAAGAAAGAAAGAAAGAAAGAAAGAAAGAAAGAAAGAAAGAAAAGAAGAAAGAAAGAAAGAGAAAGAAAGAAAGAAAGAAAGAAAGAAAGAAAGAAAGAAAGAAAGAAAGAAAGAGAGAGAAGGAGGAGGGAGGGAAAGAAGGAAGGAAGGAAGGAAGGGCAGGCGGGAGGGAGGAAAGGAGGAAGGGAAGAAGGGAAAGCGAGAAAGAAAAAGAAAAGAAGAAAGGAAGAAAGCAGGAAAGAGAAAGAAAGAGAGAGAAAGGAAGGAAGGAAAGGAAGGAAAGGAAGGAAGGAAGGAAGGAAGGAAGGAAGGAAGGAAGGAAGGAAGGAAGGAAGGAAGGAAGGAAGGAAGGAAGGAAGGAAGGATTTTGCATATTGTATTGTATTTCCCCAAATAAAATCTAAGTAATACTTTCAGAATACTTGTACACAGGGAAGCCACTTGAGTTGTTTATTCCCCAGGATGGACTCAGAGTGTCCTCTAGCCCCTCAGTGCTCACATGCAGCCACAAACAACAGCCCTAATCACAACAAAGCTTTTAAGAAAGGCAGAAAGTCAGGCCCCACCCCAGATTTACTGAATAAGAAATCTACTGCATAAGCAAACTACTGAACAAGAAATCGAGTGATTTCAATGTTCATTAAAATTTGAAATCCATAAATTAGAGCATTTAGAACTGTGAACTGTGCAAAGGAGTATTTAAAAATTGCTCCTGTTATCCAAATCATTGATAGAATAATATTGTGGGTGATTGTTAAAGAAATCTGCAATTTTGACCATGAGTGATAAAGAATATTCTCTATTTTTACATTGCATTGTGACTTTCCAGCCAAAGGACTGATTTTTTATTCATTGACTTCATTATCCAAAATTAGTTAACATTTAGGCATTTAAATGTTAACTAGTTTCCTGAAACTAGATTAATAATGATAGGCCAAGAGTTACTGGGATGTGTGAAGCAAGCATAATGGTTTCAGTGGTTGGCTTCTTTAATTGCTGGTAAGTGACTGTGGAGCTACACTGTGAGAAAATGATACCTTTCTCTGCCATTGCTACATTCAAAAAACAAAATCAGATAACACCTCACTTTTTGTAGTTAGATTATTCCAGGTCTGGATGCTCACCAAAGTCCTTCCAAAGTCCTGTTAACTTTGAACGTTTCTTCCCAAATCAAGATTTATAGCTTTCTAATTATGAAAGTCTCAGCATTTTAAATCTTTTCTCCACCTAAAATATCCTAGTAATTAAAGAAATGCTCTTATCAGTGATAAGATATAATCATAGCCAAGTCGACTATCTAGCAGCCTACAAAGAAATCTAGAAACTATTCTCTCTGAAATCACTTACGTGGTGTGGAAGATTTGAAAGCAATGAAGTCCTTTTCCACATGAGCCTTTGTGACAGCATCATTACAGATGCTACTTTGCAAGAGCTGACCATGTGTATCTGCACTGGCTTTTCCGCTGTCAGTGGTGAACCAAACAATCCCAGCACCACCTGCGAGAGACATTATGTCTTATGAAACATGAGGTATTTATAAATACACATATACATATGCAAACACAAACACACATGCATACACATACACATATGCACACACATGCCCATGCACATACACACACATACACATACACATATGCATATACATACACACATATACACATATGCATACGCATACACATACACATACACAATACTGTCTCTTTTACCATAATACCTTTACTTTAGTACATTTTCTCATGGCATTACTTAAAAATGCAAGTACCTTACTACTAGAAATACTGCCTCACTTACCAGGAACAAAACAGAGCCCACTTGAGTTTAGAACAACCATGTTGACAACATCATCCCAGATGATTGGGATGTTTCTAATTATTCTACTTATAGTTTCTTTAAAAAACGGTATGGACTTAATACAATTTCGAAGTGCACCGGACCTAGGAATAGTACTGAAATGTTGTTTATCTTGCTTATCCCTAGGAAAATGAAGTATAAACACCAGGCTAATTTTAAAAGTGCACAGCCACTCCCGGGGGTCTCAAAATCAAGATTTATAGCTTTCTAATTGGAGACTCACTGCCTCGGCAGGCTTGCATGATGATGACCTTGGGTTTGTCTCTCAGACTGCGGCAGTTACGGTTGTTGAAAATTTCGAAGATGGTGTCATCGTGAAGAACATCTGGCTCTTGATCCCAGTGCTTAGTTCCACAGATTCCATTCAGGATGCCATGTGACATGAACACCAGGAATGTGCTGTCTGAGGACTGGTGCTCTGGGCGAGCAGCAAACTGCCTTAGGGCTGTTTCCATTTCCTGAAAGAGACCCTTGAGTCACTATCGAGGAAGTCTCCACATGTGTACAGTTTGTACTTAAATAGTAGGTGGGGTTCACAAAAATGAGCCAGTACTAAGGAATCAGATGGTTTAGACTGAATGGGATTGTAAGATAAATAGTGTTCTGACATAAAACTAGAAAATTTAACTGTATAGAATATTAAAGCTAGTAGGGTTTTTATGTAGTATCTTGCCCAGTGGTTTTCAGTAAAACCTTAGGTTTCTGAAGATGCTGGGAGATGGAATAAAATGAAGGCCAAGTGAGATGACAAGACACCAACAGGGCCACTTTGCTATAATCTGTTTAACAATGGTGTTCTTGTAAGAACACCATTTTATTTTAAAAGATAAAATTGACAAGTATTAAAAATATGAAATTCCTTCACTATGGAGCTGCAGAAAGTTAGTTTAAAATGGTCTAAGGTCATGCAAAACAGAGCTAGAATCACAACTTTTTCATTATATATTCGTGTGTGTGTGATTTTTTTCACCTATACCTGCCTTTACATTTAGACACTTGCTATGGACATTTAAAAAATCTCACAAGCTAATTCTGTAGGAATCAGACATGGCAGCATGGCAGGGTGTGGGGCTTTTGTCTTAACCAGACCATCTAGTAGTCTCCCAGATTGTGAACATCAGAAAGACCTAATATTTTCACTAAAACTCTGCTACATAGAATTTATCTAATCTCACACACACACACACACACACACACGTACGTACATGTTATAAGATGGTGCATTAGAGAAGGCTGAAATCCATGGGATCCTATTCTGGAGAAAATATAATTCCTATAATATCATACGTCTTGCTCTTGTAGCTACCAATTAAGAGGTTGAAAATTATCTAAAGGAAAAAAAAAGAAAAAAAAATGGAAAGCTTGTTCTGCTCTCTGGAGCCATTACCTGAGCTGTGAGATTCTCTTCTATAACCACTGAGTATCCAAGGTTTTCAAGTAGATCTTGCATCCCCAAAAGGTCAAGTTCAGAACCATTTCGATTAAGAAGATAGTGGAATTCTTTGTTGCAGATGATGAGGGCCAGGCGTGTTCGGCCCTCTTTCTTCATCACTGGATATATCTGCAATTAATACACATAGAATGACTTTCCCCAGGCCTTTTCCTTTTTGCCTCCAAAGTTCATACACAATAGGCCAGTATAAATATATAGTAAGTGACACAAAGTTTCTGCATGAAAATACACCCTCGTGAGGAAAGAGGCAGAAAACCAGACTGAAAGCATGTACGAGGTGCAAGTGTTCACTGTACAAAGTTGGCTTCAGTTAGGTGGTGGAGAGGAGTTTAGACTGTGTCCCAAAGTGAGATTGAAGAAACAGAAAATGTAATGTGAAGACCAATCAGTTAGATTATTTCCTGATCTTAAGGCCTTTGTGACGAGAATTAAAGCATCCCAGTAAGTCCCCAGTGTCTTGTCTGAATGAGTAATCTTATGACTCCCTATTTCAAAGCATATCACCTCATCCGCCCTTTTCGTCTTCAGTTCATGGAAATGAGCATGAGGGCAAAGCTTTAACCTGCCACTGGGTTGGGCACCCTGGATTTCCAGAGGAGCTGAAAGAGAAAAAATTGTGTAGCTCATTAAGCAGTAATGTCTGCTGCCTTGCAACCCTGCAGACCCTTTTGCTAGGCTTTCATTCCTCAAAGCTGCTTGCTGCCAGTCCATGAAAAAGTTTTACAAAATGAGAAAATTGCTTCATATTTAAAATGCCTATAACAAAAATATTGAGTACATCCCTATTTTCTTTCTGCTTCTTACTGCCTCGTTATAAATTTCCGTGTTTTTGTTAGTGCTCATGGCATGGACTAATCTTTCAGACCCAACACATTAGCATTATATAAATACAGCAACTAAGATTTGGAAGGAAGTTTAATGTTTATTTAGCCTAGTGGAATCACTACTCAGATATTTGAATGTCACTTGAAATATCCTTTCTTTATTATTACCATTCTCTGAGACATCTCCCCTTTGATGGAACGCAAAACATTCCAAGGCATTCTTAAACTCTTATGTATGTAATAAAATGTGTACCTTCTAGGTATTGATATGTATTTCCCACCTCAGAATCATACAGAAAACATTTAATTCATTTCCCTGTAAAAGCCCATGAATTCTTCCATGACCAATATGTCTTTCCCTATTTTTCATTCTTACATGAAAATACCCTCTACATAAACAACTATTGCATTGTACTTTAATTGTGTTTACTTACTATAACCTTAAATAGGATAGAGAAGTCGACTTTTATATTTGTATTTCCAGTATATAGAATTGTATCTGGAAAGATTGCTAGTTTATAAATTTTGTTAGTGAATAGTTGTCCTCAAATACTTGAAAATAGCTACAAGGTCTCCCCTGCTTCTTTGTTCCCTTAGGGCAACAAACGTATATCTTATCATAGTTTTGCATAAGAAATATTTCCCCTTTTAACCATCAAATCCATCAGTTTACCTACATCTCTGCTCACCTGTTCTACTTTCTCTTTTACTGCATAAAACATGTGTCCTTCCTCCTATCAAAGGTCACTGCCCCTACCTGAGTTCTGAATTCCATCCTCTCCTACCCACGAGGGTTTTTATCAGGTATTTATTCTGCCTCAGGTTCTATGTCATCAATCTCTTCCTCTTTTCCTACAGACTTATGCCCATTGGCATCAGCATGCCTTAATATCTATAAAGGTTTATTTTTTTCTTTTTGAAAAAAGCCTTCCTGTTTCCTTGCCAGGTATTGTCCCATTTCTCTACTTCTCTACATAATGCCTTAAAAGCAATCTTTTTTTTTTTTTTTTTGGCTATTTCAAATTTTCATGTCTTATTTTTTTTTTTTTTTTGTATGCAATCTAATCTGGCTGTTATCCTCAATCCTTAAATAAAATACTTATTATCAAAACTACCACTGATCATTTGTTGATTTCTTAGCATGGCATGGTTGAAAATATACTCTTTCTTAGAAAACATTCTCTAGGCTTCTGTAATGCTGCATTTTCCAGCCATTCTTCCTAAATCTGTCTGTCTTAGTCGTTCGTTCTTCCTCTCCCACAATGTCTCCAAAAGTTGTGTTTTTCTATGCCAGACACTCTGTTATTCTCTGTCAATGCTCTTTCTCAGGTGGCATCTTCCAGTCTCAATCTCTTAAATACTATCTACATGCTGATGAATCTCCAGATTTTTCCCAGTCCAGATTTCTCTGTGAGCCCATCCATTTGCCTATTCAACGTCTGCCACTGGAGGTAACACGTGTTCCAAACCAAACATTCAAAACAGGACTCCTGATATTGTGCACTCCTTCAAATCTGTATCTCCTGCACACCTGTTTTCTCTGACTCAGTAAATGGCACCATTCACCCCAGTTGCCAAGCCAAAAACCTAGTCATTATTAATTATTTCTTTTCTTTCACATCCCATATCCAATTCATTAGTCAGTTTCCATTGATTCTGCTGCCAAAACTAGTGAGAGACAGGACTAGCTGGATTTCCTGGGCTGACTAAGAATCCCCAAGCCTAGCTGGGAAGGTGACCACATCCACCTTTAAACATGGGGCTTGCAACTTAGCCCACACCCGACCAATCAAAGAGCTCACTAAAATGCTAATTAGGCAAAAACAGGAGGTAAAGAAATAGCCAATCATCTATTGCCTGAGAGCACAGCAGGAGGGACAAGGATCAGGATATAAACTCAGGCATTGGAGCCTGCAAGGTCAACCCACTTTGGGTCCCCTCGCCTTATATGGGAGCTCTGTTTTCACTCTATTAAATCTTGCAACTGCACTCTCTTCTGGTCCGTGTTTTGTTACAGCTCAAGCTGAGCTGTCTTCACTCGCCTTCCGCCACTGCTGTTTGCCCCCATTGCAGACCCGTCACTGACTTCCATCCCTCCCGATCCAGCAGGATGTCTGCTGTGCTCCTGATCCAGCAAGGCACCCATTGCCACTCCCGATAGGGCTAAAGGCTTGCCATTGTTCCTGCACAGCTAAGTGCCTGGGTTCATCCTAATTGAGCTGAGCACTAGTCCCCGGGTTCCACGGTTCTGTTCCATGACCCATGGCTTCTAATAGAGCTGTAACAGTCACCACATGGCCCAAGATTCCTTTCCTTGGAATCTGTGAGGCCAGGAACCCCAGGTCAGAGAACACGAGGCTCGCCACCATCTTGGAAGTGGTCCGCTGCCATTTTGGAAGCGGGTGCCACCATCTTGGGAGCCCTGGGAACAAGGACCCCCGGTAACACTAGGTCTCAAATTTAACAACTTTTTATCAACTCTATTGCCATAAAGTCAGTCTAAAAGCTATTGTCTTTCTAACTGAAATATTTAAACCACTTTCAACTGACCTTTTTGATGGGATGCTTATCCTATCACTCCTCGTTTAACAACTTCTAAGTAGTGTAAATGAAGGCAAGATGCATCATTTATCATTTTTCTGCTGTGACATTAGGTCATGTCCTTGCAGTTGCAATTTACTTGGCATTATTAGTATGTAATGATTTCAACATGGGCAGGAAGATTAAAGGGAGAATTGAGAGTACAGAGTGAAGTAAATGAAAGGAAGGAGAAAAAGAACAGAGGAAAAAAAGAGAAGAGGGAAAAAACAGAGGAACAAGAAAAAGAATTCAATGGAAAGAAAATGAAACAGTTGGTAAGAAAGGGGAAATGAAAGAAATGGAGAGAGAAAAGTGGGAGATTAACAGCTGTCTTTCACTTTGAGGGTTGTTATTTAAAAACCCTCAGTTGGAAACACCTTATTTACATTTTGGTTAAAGGGAGTACCAAATTCTTACACAGAGAGGTCAATTTATTATATTTATATTGCTTTTGCTTTTTAATGTCAACTATTTTATGTAAACTAAGATAAACTTACGTAAGTTTAAGCACTTGTTTTAGGAATGCACATTAACTGTAATAGATGGCTAGGAAGAACAGAGGCTATGCAACACTCCTGGAATTTGTAAGGATCGTCAACTACTAATAAACAGTTGTCCTAAAAAACAAACAAACAAAAAAACCCTGCAATGTTTTCTGTTGCAAATAAAATTCCTGGCATGAATCTTTAATAGCTCCACTTACACTACCCCTAATTTCCTACTCTGCAGTCAGATTGGCTGTGACCCTCTTACACAACAAGAGCGTTACTGTCTCAGGGTCCTTGCTCTTGTTTCCTCTTTCTAGAGAACACTTGTGTTTCAGAGTTTGGCACAGCTCCTTCCCCACAGCTCAAGTATGTACTGAAATGCCACCTCTGGGGAGAGGTCATGACTAAACAAACACCCTGGCTCACTGGTCTTCCCTTGACCACCCCTGGCTGACACACACACGACGTGCACACACACACATACATAACCACCTCTTTCTATGACCTAATCCTCCTTTATTTTATGCATTCTCTGAAATCACACCATTTATTATTTACATGCCTTTTATATACCTACTTCACTACATTGTAAACTCCATGAGAGCAGGAGCTTTGTCTATCTCGGTTACTGCTATACACACAGTACTAGACAGCATGCAGTAGGTTTTCAATTAATATATACTGAGTGGATAAAACCATGATAAAAGGTTGAAAAGTTTTTATTCTTTTTTAAGTTTGTTCAGAACTTTTGAAAATATGGCACTCGGAAGACAATACTATCTTTTATGCTCATCCTGTCATTCTAGACACTACAATTCTTTAATGTAGCTCGATAATTGATCAGTTTCCTTGGTGACTGCATAGAATGTGTGACTCATATGCAGTTTTTATTATTTTTTATGTGCTTTTCTTAACCATTTCCTTATTCTGTTTTCTGCAGTTAATAGTTTCTTATATATCTGTAGTTTTACACATTTTTTAAAGATGTGATGAATTCCATTTAAAAATGTGAGTGTCAGAAAGGTGGCGATATTTACATCAAAGCACATAGTCAGTGGTAGTGGTGGGCTCACCATATACAATATTCTTAGCTTTTATTCCAGTTCTCTTTGCACTACCCCGTAAGACCTTTAAAAGGTCTGCTTTATCTCAAATAATGTCATTATATGTCCATGGATAGATATCACCTGTCATTGTTAAAGCTGATGCTTGGACCAATACAGCATTCTGCTCAGTTTCTTCACTTTCACTTTCATTTCTGGGTTCTGAGGAGAATTGAAGAGCAGGGATGTAGGTGCTCATCTTGCTTTTGAGACACCTTGTTACAACAGGAGGTGAGAAATAACTATGTTGTCTGAACCTCAATGCAGTGGTGTTTCCTCTGTAATATAGGGCTCATTCTAAGGCTATCTTACCCCCAAACGATGCCTGAGGGTTCCCATGAACCACTTTTTTGGTAGCAATTTACCTGTTGGAGGAACAGCCATTGAATGAGCTGATGCAGCTCTTTCTTCATCTTTGCTTTCTTCATTTTCTTCTTCTGATTCTGCAGTAGAATGAAGAAAAGGTTTAGGATCAGTGCTCTACTCTGAAAGCCATTTCCAAGGATGAAAATTGACTGAGAACACAGGTTTCCCAGGTCTTTACTGGGATACCTTCTCACAATAGAGGCCCAAGAGTTTTCTTTTGGAATCTGGCATTTGGAGGCCGTTACCTGTGGAAGAGGAAGATGATGCAGAGCTTTCTTCAGATTCCTGGTCCTCACTCTCACATTGATATTCTGAAACAATATAAAAAAACAGATTTGTTTGCAGAACTAAGTTTCAAGAACCTACACACTTTACACTCTTTCCCTTTCACTAATGAGTAGATGACTATGCTAGCATGGGGCTACTGTATGAAGCATGAAGATTTGGCCCATTCACTAAGCAACAAGTTTGTTCTAGAGGAATGTAGCCTTCAGCCAAGTGTAAAGGGAGGCCGAGTTTCTATAAAACAAAGGGGAGCTTGTTATCTGTCTGCTTATAGAATTCAATTAATAATCGAAATCTTTAATCAAAGTTTTTATGCAACGGCGTTGTTCATTCTGAGCAAAGAAAAGTACATCTATGTATAAAAATTATCTACAACAAAAATAATTCCAGATGCATGTCCAAGAATTGGGAATATACTCATTTATATATTACAGTCTGGAATAGGAATCAGCAAACCACAGCCTGTGGGTCAGATTCAGCCCGACACCCATTTTTATAAATAAAATTGTATTGGGACACACATCAACACACCCATCATGTACTTATGGTCTACGCTGTTTGTGAGCTGCAATAGATGATTTGAGTCATGACAGAGGCCACATGGTCCAGAAAGATTAAAATATTCATTATCTTTCAAAGCAAAAGTGCAACAACCCGTGCTACACAGAGAAAGAAACGTCTGTACCCCACCAACCCATGAATTCCCTATTACTTCCTTGAATAGAAATCTACATTTCCAGACATTTCTTTCCGGGACAAAGCCACAGCTAAGCAAAAGATAATGGATATCCCCTATTGTACATTCTGTATCTGGGAACGACACTAAAGTCCACATTGTGAAACCAGAGTATCCCAGAATAGCTAAAGGCTATCAGCCTTTAATAATGTCTCCAGCACCATATGCGTATTTAACAAATATTTACTGAGCACTTATTATGTGTCAGGTATCATTTCTATGTATTTAGGATATGTTCATGAACAGGGCAGACAAAGATCCCCCACATGGTGGGGCTTACATTTCAGCAGAGGGAAACATAATACTATAATGAATCAGTAAACTGAAGGGAGTGATGAGGGTGAGGATTGTTAAAGAAAAAGTAAACAGCAGTGTAAAAGTAATTGGGGTTAATCAGAGTATTATGTGGCATAGACAGGAGGCCGGGCCTGGTGCCTCATGCCTGTAATCCCAGCACTTTCGGAGGCTGAGACAGGAGGATCACCTGAGATCAACAGTTTTAGACCAGTCTGGACAACATGGTGAAACCCCATCTCAACTAAACACAAAACAAAACAAAACCAATTAGCCAGGCATGGTGTAGGGTGCCTGTAAATTCAGCTACTAAGGAGGATGAGGCAGGAGAACTGCTCTAACCAGGGAGGTGGAGGTTGCAGTGAGTCAAGGTTGCACCACTGCACTCCCACATGGGCAACAAAGCGAGACTCCATCTCAATTAAAAAAAAATGGTGAAGAAGGTGCTAAAATGGGGATAGTTTATTCTCCACTTGGAGAAGGGAAAAGTAAAGAAGACAAAAACTGAATAAGAATAGTAGAGAAAGAATGAGTTACTAGCTCTTAGTACGACAATACTCACCTAAACTCAGCTGTTTTGGGTGACTCAATAGGCGGTCCTTAAGTATTTTGCCTGCCATTTGCGCTTTCTCAGTGATATTATCAACTAGGTTTCCAGCGTTGTTCACCATGAAGTTCAAACCTTTTCCTAGACTGCGTAACTCTTCCGTATTTAACACATTATTTTCCATCAAGTCATCAAAAATGCCTTCTAGAACATTCCTGGCCAGCAACTTCACCATGTTGACTGGATCCTCTTTGGATGGTTTCTTATCTGTGAGAATGACAGAATCTTAAATATAGGCAGAACTTTAGACAGCCCATTCTCCATCAAGTCATCAAAAATGCCATATAGAACGTTCCTGGCCAGCAACTTCACCATGTGGACCAGATCATCTTTGGATGGTTTCTTGTCTGTGAGAATGATAGAATCTCAGATATAGACAGAACTTTAGTTAGCCTATTCTAGGGTAGTGGTTCCCAAATTTTAATGTGCATAAGAATCACCTAGAAAGCTTAGTAAGCAGCGCTTCCTGCACCCTAGTCCAAACAATTTTCATTTCATAGGTGAGAATGGGCCATGAATTTTCCCTTCTAACAGTTTCTCAGGTGATGCCAAAACCTCTGGTGCAAGGACCACACGTGGAGAAGCTCCTGTCTTGTTCACCTAGCCATTTCCATAGATGGTGAAATAGGTTCAGAGAAGCAAAGTGAATTCGCTAAGGAACTTAGTGACAGCTGACTCAGTTTAGTCTTTGCATCTCCTACGATCTCTTCATTGTCTTTCACTTTTATCAATAACTAGTTTGAAAAACTAGTTTGAAAAGACATTATATTCAATATGTGCAGCAGTAAAACATAAATGCATTCATCTGTAAAATAACACCTTTTTTATTTCCTTTATCAAGGCTGACAGGGAAGCTCGGCATGCCGAGACTGAGAGTACATATTGTAGCTGACCCATTTGCTGCTGTATTTGAAAGTTCACACAGAGAGTAGAAATATGGAGGAAATGCAAGTTACCCTGTTCAACCGTCTGGCTTCTCACCCTCACCGTAACAGAACACTTATAAAATGGGTGAGAACTGCAGGTCAGTATGAGTTAAAAGAAGAGTCTAAAAATCAAAGGAAAAGTTTAAGAACAGAGATCCAGATGTGTCTACATTTCTCTTTTTTTTTTGAGACGTTGTAACATATTCATGAAGACACTTGGTTTGCATTTTTAGTGCTGTGACCAAGCTCACATATCTCCCGCTACACCCAGAGTAAAATAATTAGGTCTTGGGAGAACCCTCTCCAGTCTGCCTTCTTCTTTCCCTTGAACTATAGTGTTCTCAAAGTACAACCATAAACAACAGAAAAACTGAAGCCACTCACCAGCCATGGCTGCTACTGCTCCCTGGAAAGGAAAAAGCTACGAAAGTGAAAGCAATTTCAACAGGCTTGCTCTCCTCTGAATGGACCAGCTTGTTGATACCACCCTAAATGGAAAACTACAGGTCCTCAAATTCTCTTTCTCTTTGCCAAGATACAATTAGACTCCTGATCTCATATATGTATAACGGCTTTCTTTTGGAAAAGAGAAAGCAGAAGGTGTTTTTTGTATTTGATATAACAAAGTGATCAGAATGAAACCATGCACACTTGCATGAGAACACGTCTCTGCATTCTGTTTTTTCTCATCTATTTTTAGCCTGTTAATAAATCAAATTAAACCTCCGTTTGTCTCTCTGCTGCCATCAGCCTCGAAATGGTCAGGAGTCTTTGCTTCATTGATACTTCCTCAACCCTGGAAGTGTGATTTTGGAAGGTAAGTGAAAGAGGTTGACTGAGGACTGGCAAATGGTGATACTCCCTTTACTGTTTGAAAAACCCACGTAAGTTATCTCTTATCTTCTCTTTCCAGATCCACTCACTTTTAAATTGGGATGTTGTTTATTCATGAGATTAATGTATTTTCATTCAATAAATGAACAAGAGACTCACTTATTTTTGAAATAGATATATGTGTGCCATTAAAATCGAACAAGAAAAGTTTATAAAATGGAAAAAGATCATCTAGGTTCCTTAATGTCACTTGACAATGTAACCACAGTTATATGCGTACCTTGCATCTTTGTGTGTAATTTTTTCTATAATTTCATAAAACACTTAATATGACACTGATTTTATTCATGCCTCTAATCATTGGCCTCCTAGCCTTTTTGGCCTTCACTTTAATTGTGAACTAACCTCATGACTAGGTTTTGGCCAACATGAAGCAGCAGAGCGATCTGATGGAGTTTCCAGCCTGAGTTTTACAAATCCTTGTGCCCTTCTCCCTCTTGAACACCTGAAGCTAAATGAGGATAAGCCTGGGCTAGATTGCTAGCTGAATAGAGACCTCGTGTGGAGAAGAGCCCAGTCATCTCAGCCAAGGCCATCCTAGACCAGCCTCCAGCCAGGTGTTTTCCCAACCTATGAGATATCCCAGCCTTGTCAGCAGAGATGCCTACCCTACACACAGATGGTCTCAGACACAATCCCAGCAGTGATGAAAAGAAATATTCAGCTGACCGGCCACCTTGTAACAATAATAAATGCTTCTTGTGTGAAGCCACTGTATTTCAGGGCGTTTTGATACTCAACACTAGATAACTAACAGACACATAATCACCTACAGATTTTTTTTCTATAGTGGCAGTATCTTAAAATTATATTGCTGATAATTTGCTCAATTTAACTTCCACAATATGTGACAAACATTTAAAAAACTCAACACATCAAACACTATCTGATTTTTGATGGCTGTATACTATTTAAAATGTGGATAGATTATAATTTTAAAAAGTTTTGTCAGTAGTACAGAAAAGACTGCAATAAAAATCAGATTTTTATGATTTTTATCTTTGGTCCCACAAACGAGGTATAATTTCTCTAAGTTATTTGCCTTACTTTTTAATGACAATCTTTGAAACAACCAATAATGCCTGTTTGATCTATTTCACGATATAAAGATTACAAACAATGCTATCTGTCTCATATGAAAAATGAAATGTAGCTCATTCACACTGCCAGTTCTTTCTCCTATTCTATCTAATATTTGATAATAGTGTGATTTCCAATTATTTCCTTGATTCATTTTGAAATATAATAACTCACACTTCTTCTTTCATCAATTTTGCATAGTAGCTTAATTCTCCTCTGTGTAAGTTGATCAGAGTTTCCCAGGTACAATTTACTCCATCTCTTCTCACCTCTGCACCATTTTTTCCCAATTTCCTATTGTAGTAAAAATACATACTCCCAAATTGACCATCTTAACATTTTTACACGTAGTGTTTGGTGATACTAAATATATTCATAATATCATAACAGTCACCCCCATCTACCTCCAGAATTCCTCTTTATCTTGTAAAACTGAAATTCTATATCATTAAATAATAACTCCCCATTTCTTCCTCCCCACTGTCCCTGACTATCACCATTCTACTTTCTCTCCTTATGAATAGGATACCCTAGGTACCTTATATGTAAGTGAAATCATTCAGTGCTTGTTTTTCTGTTGCTGCCTTATTTCACATAGCCTAATGTTCTCAAGTTTCATTCATATTGCAACAAATGTCAGAACTTCGTTTTCAAGGCTAAAATTCCATTATGAGTATATACCACATTTTGCTTATCCATTTATCATTTATTGGTTAGTTGTGTGGCTTCCACATTTTAGATATTGTGAACAATGCTGCTATGATTGTGGGTGTATAAATACATCTTTGAGATCCTGCATTCAATTATTTTAGGTACGTACCCATAGATGGAATTTCTGGATCATAGGGTAACTCCACTTCTGATTTGTGCAGAACCATCATACAACTTTCCACAGTAGCTGTACCAATTGAAATTCTCACCGACAGATCATAGGGTTCTAATTATTCTACATCCCTACAAACACTTGTTATTTTCTGTTTGTTTGTTTTGATGGGAGTCATTCTAATGGGTACGAGGTGCTATGTCACTATAGTTTTCGGCATCATCTGGTTTCATCCTATTGTTGGGGCTAAGTCGCAGTCGGTTTTCTTAATTGGATATTATGCGAGCCATAAAGATAAAAACTCCAGTTAGCTTCTTCCACTTCATTTAGACTCACCCACCATTTTCAGTGAAATTATATTCTCTATTAGAAAAAGAAAAAGACACAGTTCATTTGTCTTCACCTTTATTGAAATACAAAATGTTAAGCATGCAATCTGTACCAGTAAAGGTGTTTCTTGAAGTTGATAAAGGAGGGCTTGGCTGCTTGTGGTTTCCTGCTGGGGAGAGAAAGAACAGAAGGTCAAGACGGTCACCCCTTGCTTCCTTCTTCCCATTCCTCATCATGATTCTTCCATCCTCTTCCATGTGCTCTTGACACTTCCCTTGACTTCCATCTGTGACCTGTTAATCTTTTCACTAAAATGTGATCTTCATAAAATCTAAGTAAAATTATGTTACTTCTTTTTTCTAAAGCACTAGAAAGGCTTCTTGTCTCACTGAGATAGTAATTTTTAAAGGTTTACCATGTGATAACCAAGAACCATGAGATCTGGCTTCTGACTGCTTCTCCTAATTTGTCTGTGCCATTTTCCCCACTCACATTCTCTTTTGGTCACACTGTCTCCTTGCAGTTCTTTAAACATGTTTAGTGCATTGCTACCCTAGGGCATTTGCACTGGCTATATTCTGTGCTGGGACGCTTTTCCTGAATAAGAACCATATGATTCACTTTCCAACTCTGTCCATTCTTTGTTCTCATTTCATTATTTCAAGGAAGGCTTTCCTGAGTGCAATATCTATAGGAGTACAGCATCCATCATTTTGTATGTTTCTTTGTCTTCATTTATTTTTCCTCTTATTTTATTTACTTATTTTATTTATTTATTTATTTATTTATTTATTTATTTATTGCATCTAGCTTGTGATATATTTACCTATTTATGTATTCAGAGAATGTTTCTCTTCACTAGTATATAAACTTTCTGAGTGTAAGGAATCTAGCTACTTTGTTAACTGGCATATTCCAAGCATCTAGAACAGAACCTGGTACATGGTTAATGTTGCAAATATTAGTCAAACAAACAATTAAACGTACAAATGTAGCCCCATTGGATGGATTAAGCACTGAAAACTCTTATGCTGAAATGATGCAATATTGTGACTGGAGTGTCAGAAACCAAGAGTAAAAGAGTACGTGGCAAATATTGGAAGTACTGAGAAAACCTTTACACAGTTGAGTATAAAATATAGGCCAGGCGAGGTGGCTCACACCTGTAATCCCAACACTTTGGGAGGCCGAGGCGGGCGGATCACTGGGTCGGAAGATCGTAGCCATCCTGGCTAACACGGTGACACTCCGTCTCTGCTAAAAATACAAAAAGCAATTAGCCAGGCCTGGTGGCAGGCGCCTGTAGTCCCAGCTACTCGGGAGGCTGAGGTAGGAGAATGGCGTGAACCCGGGAGGTGGAGCTTGCAGTGAGCCGAGATCGCGCCACTGCACTCCAGCCTGGGTGACAGAGCGAGACTCCATCTCAAAAAATAATAATAATAATTTAAGTATGTATCTGAGATGGAGATTGATAATAGGCTTATAATATAGTGTTAAATGAAGATGCTATGAGTGAATAAACTACTCTTTTGGTCCAGATTCAATGTACCCAATCTATAACATTTTGATTAAAAGAACAAAAATAAAGTATATCTATTAACATGAGAGCTTGAAGGAACTTCTGGAAAGGGCTGAGGGTCTGAAAACAATCTCTGAATGATTTGTGATCTGTGTTGTGAGAGCATTCTGAGAACGAGAGACTGGATCAACACAAACTGTACACTGTAGGGTTTATTTTGTACTATCTGATAAGGGTACCTGAACACCAGTAATGTGGTATTTGCTGTGGTATCCTCACTCAGAAAATCAACGTACTGCTTTCTGCAGAGTTAGTACCTCTGTTTTCTCATTTTTGTTCAGAGTTTGATGCAATGTTTGGTAACTCTCTGTCTCTCTCTCTCTCTCTCTCTCTCTCTCTCTCTCTCTGTCTGTGTGTGTGTGTGTGTGTAAGAAAAAGAGAGAAAAAGATAAGGATAGAGTATGAGATGTAACTGAATATAAATAGTAATGGATGCAGGAGTATGTTTCTATTTTAATAAATGCTACCCTGGGCTTTTCATTATCACATTCAGTCTTGATTTTCCTTACGTCCTTGGTTGATTGATTGCCTAATTAATTGTAGAGTTGGGGGAACCCAAATGTAAAAAAAAAATCAAATAAAAAAATACCAGGTAATCACCAGACTGCATCAACAAGGTACACTAATTTGGCCGTCCAAGTACTCAACTGTCATTGGTCATCGGACCTCACCTCCAATATCACACTCTCATTTATTTCATACACCACCAACAACTCTCAATACTTAACCATTTTCAATTGCCAGGAAAGAGGTAGAAATATATTGTCACGAACACTTGTTCTATGGTGGGCATTTAGACTGTTGTCTCTGGACTTTCAAACGCTTGCTGTACCTGAAAAAGAAAGTAGGTTGTAGATAAGACATAACTCTTTTCGAGTCTCAGAAAGCATCTTGCACCGTGAACCAGGAAAGTCCTGGAATGAAGAGAGCTTGCAGGTTTCAAAGGACCAAGCCCGTAGATATTCTATCTTCTCAACATTGTAGACTACCTCTTAGAATTGACCCTCCATGTCAGACTGTACCCTTTACATCAAAATAAACACCTCATGTCTAATCCAAAAACTTTCAACATTCATTTCCTCTGTTTTCCATTTCTGACCTACAGATCAGACAATCAGTTATCCCTTGGAAGTTGTTCATGAGACCAGGATAGGGAATGACTCTTTGTTTTCAACTCCCACGAAGGCTGATTCCTCCACTGAATGAGAATTAAGTCTCAATACCTTAACCTTGACACTTGAACACTGAACAACTTTCACTTCTTCACTACCAAGCTGATCTTGTAGTCTTTTGGATGAACCAATTGATGAGATGCTGAGATGCTGCTTACCCTAAATCCAGAATGTTTAGCTCTTTTTTTCTGAGAATACCCTTGAAAGTACAATGTCTAATTCCTAATTATCCTAAAACAATTATCTTCTTAGGTCTTTATTCACAGAAACTCTGTCTCAATTTATGCTGCAATCTTCTCATACTCCTTCTTTTTTATTTTTTAATTTTTTGAGACAGAGTCTTATTCTGTCACCCGAGCTGGAGTGCAGTGGCATGATCTCCACTCACTACAACCTCGTCTTCTGTCGCTCAAGCAATCCTCTCACCTCAGCGCCCAAGTAGCTGGGATTACAGGCGCCCACTATCATGCCCAGCACAATTCTGTATTTTATGTAGAGACGGGGTATTGCCATGTTTCCCAGGCTGGTCTCAAATTCTTGGACTCAAGCAATTGGCCCTCTTCGGCCTTGCAAACTGCTGGGATCGCAGGTATGACCCGCGGTGCCAGTCCTGGATGACTTTCTTCTTTAAACGTCGCAAGTTTATTCTTCTTTTCCCACAGGAGTCATAGTGTTCTCTACAGGTTTTACTTTATAAACAACCACACTATTCTGTTTTAATACCAATCCTTTTTTCTCTTTAAAAAATAGAATATATTTAGATTAGATAGAATAGATTCTCTATTAATTTATGCTTCTCTTTATTCAATGATTTATTGAATATTTACTGTATGCCAGGTTTGTTGGGGTGCTGAGCAAATCCCCATCATCCTGAAGTTTGCATGTTAGAAAGTAAGTACGGGTAAAACAACAAACAAACAAATACATAAACTATTAATATATGCTGAGTGCGGGAAGGTAATAACTATGGAGAAAAATATCATGGGAAGCAGTGGGAATAAGGAATGTCCCAAGTTGGGCAAGGAGGAGCAAGCCTTTCCTTCTGCAATTCTCCATTGAAAGATTGACTTTTTTTATTCCCTTTCACATGCCTTTATGGATCATATCACAGTCTGTAAACACATATTTGTCCATTAACCCACATTTTCAGTATCTGTATCTCCCACCAAAATGTGAGTCCTAGATAGGCTGACGTCATGCATGCCTCATGTACCCTTCTGTCACCAGGATGGACCCAATGACCTAGCAGACCGCTCTCAGTTTTTATTCATTTCATAAATGAAGTAAGTAAAATTATTTCAAAATATTTTTCATTCTCTAAAACTTAAGAACGTATAGCTTAATACGTAAAGATTATGGTTGGCATTATTTTGTTTTACTTTGATCTCCTGGAACTGTTTTTTTTTTTCCCCCTAAACCGTATTTTAAACACTTGAATGACAGAAAAAACTAGGTATCTCTCTACTTTCGCTTGACTGACAATGATTGTTTTTTTCCTCCTTTTCCTTTTCCTGCTCTGTGGTCCCCATACCTTCTTCTATCCATCTGTCTCTTCTCTTTTTGATCACTCAGTTTTTGTTTCTCTACTCACATAAAAACACAAATTCTGAAGGAGTTTAATCTAACAAGCTTCCTTTTATTTCCTCATAAGAATTAACCAGATAGTTTGTATTTCCTGTTTAAACTGTGTTATTGGGTCCTGACGGTGCCTTCCCCTTTCTGTCTCATTGTTGTCTTAACCTTTGGTGGAGATAGTGCTGAAGAAACCCTCTTCTCTACTCCATGGCATGCTTTCCTTTAGCTACCTAATATGGCCATAATATTTAATTTTTACAAAGAGTGAAACTTTACCTCTGCTTTTTGATATTCCCTGAAAAAAGGCTGATTGTAGAAGCAATCTCAAGCTGTAGTAGAATTAATGTGTGATTGTACAAAAGAGATATACCCAGAAGAATAATTAGTAAAAGGAGAAAGTAAAAGACAGTGAGGTGTTGAACTCTGAAAGTTTTCAAGAGGTCAGAAATTCACCTTAACTTTTTTGAGTTTAGGATTAGTAAAGGCTCATGATTGCGACCAAACTGGTTGTTCTTCCAGTCCTTCAAAATCTTCACAGCACTGAGTGACTGATTTGACCCTAAACTCTTTTTCCTTGCACAATGCAGGTGATGCAGGTGCATAATTTTGCATTCAGTACACTGTAGTGTTTCCTCAGAGTTGTATGTTCTGTCTGCTAATACTTCTATGTTTGTTGACTGTTATACCTTCTCAAGGAGACTGTGAGCTATTAGGGATCAAGGGTTTAATAAAAATTTACTTAGTATTTCTCAATTCCCTTAGCTAAAGGTACAAATATGCAGATTCTCTTCATGGATTTTTCAATAGTAAGCTCTGGTATTTGGGGAAAAAAGATCCCCTTTGCACATCATGCTGCCACTGTCATAACTGTCTTTCTTCTCCTCATCTCTCCTGCCGAGTTCTAAATTCTTTGAAGTCAGGTACCTGCTGTAATTTATATCTGTGTTCCTAAAAGAGAAAGCCCAGAAAATGGTTTATTAAGGAAAAAAAATGGTGCTATTAGCCAGTTCAGGTCTTAGGAATCAACCCTAAAGACTAAATCCATAACCCATTCTACGTTTCAGCTCCTGTTTTTCCAGGCGGTAAAAAACAACAACAAAAATGTAATTTATAGATTCAGTGCAATTTCCATCAAACTACCATTGACATTCTTTACAGAATTAGAAAAAAACTACTTTAATTTCATGTGGAATCAAAGAAGACCCTGGCTAGCCAAGACAATCTTAAGCAAAAGAACAAAGCTGGAAGCATCATGCTACCTGAATTCAAACTCTCCTACAAGACTACAGTAACGAAAACAGCATGATACTCATACCATAAAGATATATAGACCAATGTAACAGAACAGAGACCTCAGAAATAACCCCACACATCTACAACAAATCTGTCAGGTTTGTCTACAAACCTGACAAACACAAGGAATGGGGAAAAGATCTCCTGTTCACTAAATGGTGCTGGGAAAACTGGCTAGCCATATGCAGAAAACTGAAATTGGACCTGTCCCTTACCCTTCATATAAAAATTAACTCAATATGGATTAAAGGCTTAAATGTAAAACCCAAAACAATAAAAACCTTAGAAGAAAACCTAGGCAATGCCATTCAGGACACAGACATGGGCAAAGACTTCATGGTGAAAAAGCCAAAAACATTTACAACAGAAGCCAAAATTGACAAATGGGATCTAATTACACTAAAGAGCTTCTGCACAGCAACAGAAACTATCATCAGAGTGAGCAAGCAAACTACAGAATTGGAGAAAATTTTTGCAATCTATCCACCTGACAAAGGTCTAATATCCAGAATTTACAAGGAACTTACACGAATTTACAAGGAAACCAACAAACAACCCCAGTAAAAAGTGAGCAAAAAATATAAACAGACACTTCTCAAAAGAAGACATTTATACAGACAACAAACACGAAGAAAAAAAAACTCAACATCACTGATCGTTAGAGAAATGCAAATCAAAACCACAATGAGATACAATTTCATGCCAGTCAGAAAGGCAATTATTAAAAAGTCAAGAAACAATAGATGCTGGTGAGGCTGTGGAGAAATAGGAACGCTTTTCCAGTGGGAATGTAAATTAGTTCAACAATTGTAGAGGACAGCATGGTAATTCCTCAAGGATCTGGAGCCAGAAATACCATTCAACCAGGCAATCCCATTACTGGGTATATACCCAAATGAATATAACTCAATCTCCTCTAAAGACATATGCACACATATGTTTATTGCAGCACTATGTATGATAGCAAAGTCATGGAACCAACCCAAGTGTTCAGCAATGATAGAGTGGATAAAGAAAATGTGGTACATATACTCCATGGAATACTATGCAGCCATTAAAAAGAGTGAGATCATGCCCTTTACATGGAAGAAGCTGAAGGTCATTACCCTCAGCAAACAAAAACAGGAACAGAAAACCAGACACTTCATGTTCTCAATCAAAAGTGGAAGTGGAACAATGAGAACACATGAACACAGGGTGGGGAACGACACACACCAAGGCCTTTTGGGGGGTGGAGGGGAAAGGGAAGGAACATAGAAGACAAGTCAATAGGTGCAGCAAACCACCATGGCACATGTAT
Source organism: Papio anubis (assembly GCF_008728515.1). Classification (NCBI taxonomy): domain Eukaryota; kingdom Metazoa; phylum Chordata; class Mammalia; order Primates; family Cercopithecidae; genus Papio; species Papio anubis. Next base: position 29,416,724 of record NC_044987.1, on the reverse strand, counting down.
ACCTATGTAACAAACCTGCCCGTACTGCACATGTACCCCAAAACTTAAAGTAAGATTCAAAAAGAGCCCTCTATGACAAACTTATAACCAAATTCATAGCCAATCGTAGTGAATGGACAAAAGGTGGAAGCATTCCTCTTGAAAACCAGCACAAGACAAGAATGGCTTCTCTCACTACAACTATTCCACATAGAACTGGAAGTTCTAGCCAGAGTGATCAGACAACAGAAGGAAACAAAAGGCATCCAAATAGGAAAAGAAGTATATCTTCCAATATACAAAATTTGGTAGCATGCATGTAATGTATCTTCATAATAGAATGATTTATATTCCTCTGGGTATATATACCCAGTAATTGTCCATACTATTCTTTACATGTGATATTTTCATCTGGTTCTGATATCAAGGAAATATTAGTCTCATCAAGTAAACCAGGAAGTGTTTACTCCTCTCATAATTTTTGCAAAAATGAAAGTCAAAACAGAATGAATGTTGGCAAGATTGTGAAGAAAAAGGAATGCTATCCAGCATGATGGCTTATGCCTGTAATCCCAGCACTTTGAGAGGCTAATATTTTGCATACATTAACTCATTCAATCCTTAGAACAATGATATCTACATTCATATCTATTAGTAAGGAACTCAAAGAAAGCCCAGAGAAGCTAAGAAAAATGAAATCAACTTACCAAGTAATAGATGGTTGTGTCAGTCTATAAAAGCAAAGTTAGTACACCAAAGTTCACATTTAGAATTATTCAGATATATTATGTTTTATGTACTTCATACTTCTAGGTAAAACCCACTTTAAGGTAGGGTTCCAATGTGCTTCTTTTGCTTTTCTGCTTCTCTACCCTCTGCTCCCACTCTTCAATAAATACTTGAAGTCTGGGCAAATTGGACTGCTGAATGATCCCAACATTGCAGACCTTTTCTATGTGGAGTCAGATTCTAATGTACTCCAGCATAGATCATTTTCCACCAAATTCTCTATTGTTGCTCACAGTTTAGGGAAAATATTTTGCACCTCAGAGAAATTCAATGATTACTAATTCAGTGAATATATATATAATCTCCTTGGATAAAGGGAATTGAGTTTATAACTTGGAGCCAAGCTTCAGTTGGTCTTCAAAAATCTTATCTAAAGTCAACACCAGTATCTGTGCTCTAGCGGGTGAGTGTGTGTTTCTGTATTGATAACCCCAACAAAAGATATCCTGTGTAGAAACTCATTATCTGGTATAAAAGAGCAGAAAGAAATAAAATCCTCCTCTTTGTGGGCTTTTTTAATAGCATCATTCTGAAAGTCTTCTAGATTTGGTCAGCTTGTGTTTCCAGAGGCTTCTATTGAATCTTTTAATCACACAACCCCACGGTTCTCAGGAAATACAAGATTTGTCTTCTACAACTAGCAACTGCCAAGAGAACCACATTCTCCTCTTAACCTGTGTTCAATCGTATTTATTAAAGTGTTGACTTTATCATTTATTCATATGCCCCTAAATACATACATCCCAGTAACAATCTTTTCAACAAATTTTACCTTTTCTAATCCTCAAATTTTAACAACATTCCAACATCAAAGTCTCAAATTTAAATACTGTGATGGTTAGTATTGAATGTCAACTTGATTGGATTGAAGGATGCAAACAATTGTTCCTGGGTGTGTCTGTGAGGGTGCTGCCCAAGGAGATTACCATTTGAGTCAGTGAACTGGGAGAGGCAGACCCATCCTAAATCTGGATGGGCACCATCTACTCAGCTGCCAACACAGCTAGAATAAAGGAGGCAGAAGTTGGAAGGACTTGACTTGCTGAGTCTTCCAGTCTCCATCTTTCTTCCATGCTGCATGTTTCCTGCCCTCAAACATCAGACTCCAAGTTCTTCAATGTTTGGTCTCTTGGAGTTACACCACAGACTTGCCAGGGACTTTTGGGCCTTTGGCCATGGACAGAAGGCTGCACTGTTGACTTCCCTACTTTTGAAGTTTTGGGACTCGGACTGATTTCCTTGCTCCTCAGCTTGCTGACGACTTATTTTGGGACTTCACTTTGTGGTCACATGAGTTAATTATCCCATAAAATCTCATATATATATATATATATATATGGGGTATATGGGGTGTGTGTGTGTATATATATATATCCTATTAGTTCTGCCCCTCTAGAGAACCCTAATACAAATATAGAACAAACATCTCCCAACCAGCAATATAATTCACAGAAGCCACATTATTGTATACTGACGGTATGTGTTCTTTCACATTAAGCATCAAACATAAAGAAAGGGAAAAATCCTGGATGCATACGGATGAAGTCAGTATTTTAATGTCTGGTGTTCTCAAAAACATCAGCACTCACCACCACGGCAGGCCTGGATGATGATCACCTTGGGTTTGTCCTTCAAACTTGGACAGTTCCTGATATTCAACATTTGAAAGACTTCTTTAACTTCTAATAGATCTGGGACTTGCTGAGACTACTTCTTCCCACAAATCCTTCCTGAATACCATGAGACATGAACACCAGGAAGGTACTGTCAAAGGTCTTGTGCTCTGGGCAATGAGCAAATGTCTTCAGTTCTGTAGTCATGTCCTGAAAGAGATCCATACTACTGATTTTGCACTATGTGATTCACTATTATGGCACCTTAGAAATCAAATAAATAAATACCTAAGGGATTTCTTAAGGAATTCCATGACAAACAGCTAGTGGCAAGGAAAATTCTAGTCTTAATTTAGAGAAAAGTAAAGAGAGTGTTACAGAGATCATCCTGAGATTTCTTATAGAGAGAAGGTGGGACTATTGAGTTAATAAAACATTTCCCAATTAAGTTTTACCAAGCTCTTGCTGAATGACTCTTATGTTGCAAGAGAACATGTAGCATCCAGAACCCTCCACTGGCAAGTTTGGATTTTAGATTATCAAGAGGTTACATTTCCTGATCATACAACTAAGCTTTCTAAGATTATTTAGGAATATGAAAGCCATTACCATTGTCTCTATGTGTGATAAAACTTACTGAAGCAGTGACATTTTCTTTCATATCCATGCTGTACCCCAGAGTTTCCACCAGCGTCTTTATATCTCTGACATCAACTTCAGTTCTGACCCTCCCAGGAAGAATGGCATTCCTCATGGATAATGGCATTCTTCTCTGTCCCACTTTGTGTTTCTTACATCATCATCTATGTGTGAAGCCGTAAAGAAAGAGGTACATTCTTAAGAGGACAATCTTGATCTAGTCATTAACACCACTGAGTGAATTCACTGCTAATGGAACACATTCCAAGCCAGAGGAGATTTCCAGTGGTGCAACGCAGGCATCTACTTTCATATCTTAGAATCAACATTTTTACAAATATTGTAGAGAAAAAGAGAGCTTTCCAAGGCCATGCATAATTAAACACCCGGAAAACACTAAGATATAATTTAATGGAAGTAGTACTTAATTAAATGTTTCTTTAAAAAATATATGCTTGCCTATTTATTTACTTATTAGTCATGATAGCAATCATTAGACATTGTTTTAATGAGCCTTCGTGCCAACCTTTAGGATTTCTTCTTAGTACACATCAGTTATTTTAACATTGTCATGTTGCAGATTATCAGAGCCATAGAATAGAAGAGGTCTAAGCTTCTGGGTTGAGAAGACCTGCCTATTAGAAAAGAATGACGATTTTAGAATTTTCATGAATGAGAAATAAGTTTCCACCATATCTGAGCCATTATAAATGTTTCACCTTTTTAAAACATCCTGCATTAACGGATACAGGCGTGTGTAGTCTCATTTATATCCCTAAATTATTGGAATGCTTTAATTTCAGGATAGATATTTTTAATTACCTATTCATTAATGATTTATGTATTCACGTGAGTGCAATAAAAATGGAAACATTGTTTATCATATTCATTTTTCTCTATCTAGTCCATAGAACAGGGTACAGAATACAGTTGGCATGTGATAATTCTTTTTCTAGTGGCCTAGTAAGTAATATTAATTCTAATGAAATTATTTAGTAAAGTGTTCTTTTAACAAGTATTTATTGAATGCATACTACGGGCAACTAACTGTTAGATGAGACCATACCTATGAATAAGTCAGACATTTAAAAATTTTATCTTAAAGCTTAAAGTCTAGTGGAGGAAACTGAATTTATTTTTTAAATTACCAAAACATGTAGTAAAAGTTATAGCTAAGGAATTATAGGGCATTTCAGGAATAGGGGCTCTGAAATATAGTAGTAGAAGTAGAAATGGAGAGAGAGATCCCAATTTGAACAATAAATCCATAAACTTGGCAAAAGCTTAAATGTTGGACGACAGTGAGAAGAAAGCTCAAGATGAGTTTCGGGTTTCTGATTTGAATAACTGGTAATGGGGACATCATTAACCAAGATAGGAGAAACTGAAAGAGAAGCAGCATGGGGGAAAAATGGCACATTCAGCTGTGGGAATGTTCAGACAAAGGCGTCTCTGGGAGATGTGAGTGAATATGTTCAGTAGACACTTGAATTGTAAAGTCTGACACTTAAGTGGGAATCAGGATTTAATATACAAATTCAAAATTTGTTCATATAAATGTGTACACAGGAGTAGTGAAACTTTCGGAATAGCCTCTGGAAACAGAATAGATTAAGAAGAGAAAAAATAATATGGTCAATCCATGAGAATTACCCATAACTCTCTTACCCTGGGATTATCCTATATGAGATTCAAAGAGCGCTATTTCCTTAGAAGCACCATTAACTAGGAAGGAGAAAACACTGCTTGAGAGTCTTGTGTGTTAAGGTAACTTCCTAGTGGACCTAAAGAAAGATGGACATTGAAATAACATACTCTCTACTAAATTTTTTTCCACTTACTTGACTGATTGATAATAAATCCTGTTCAAGATGTAAGTCACTTGAAACCACATACATCACTTGGGAAACAAGAGGGTCTTCACATGAATGACTGGACAGTTATTTAACAGCTAAGGCAGAATAGATAAGTATCTGTGAGTGACACCTTTGATCTCTGCTTTGTATGGTGAAAGTGGAATTGAGACATCGTCAGATATAGAATTAATAATTCACTTGACATGTGTATGTCAAGGTGGCTCCTGAGGCATCACAGGTGTGTGAAAGTAAAGTTGCCTAACTCAGTTTGGTTAACACTCTGGGGGAAAAAAAGACATATATGCTTGGACTCCTAGTTTTGCTAAGATTTATCACAGCAGAAAGTGGTTAACAGTCTCATATGAAAAATGAAATGTAGCTCATTCACACTGCCAAATTCCTCTCCTGTTCTACATAATATTTGATGGTGGTGTGATTTCCAATTATTTCCTTGATTCATTTTGAAATAATAAATACTATAATCTACTCTCATGTCTTCTTTCCTCAGTTTTGCATAGTAGCTTAATTCTCTTATGTGTAAGTTGATCAGAATTTCCTGGGTGCAATTTATTCCACCTTTTCTCACCTCTGATTATCCCCTTTTTCCCCAATGCCTTATTGTCTTAAAAATACATACCACAAAATTGACCATCTTAACATTTTTAAATGTAGTATTTGATGCTAAATCCATTCATAATGTCATATAACAGTCACCCCCGTTTTCCTGCAGAATTCCTCTTTATCTGGCAAAGCTCAAATTCTGTATCATTAAATAATAACTCCCCATTTCCTCCTCCCCACAGTCCCTGGCCGTCACCCTTCTACTTTCTGTCTCTATGAATTTGAATACCCTAGGTACCTCATGTAAGGGAAATCATACCGTATGAGTTTTCTATTGCTGCCTTATTTCACATAGCATAATGCCAAGGTTCATTCATATTGTAACAAACGTCAGAACTTCCTTCTCTTTTAAGGCTGAATAAAATTCCGTTATGTTTATATACCACATTTTGCTTATTCATTCATCAGTTATTGGATAGTTCCACATTTTAGATATTGTGAACAATGCTGCTATAAATGTGGGTGTATAAATATATCTTTGAGACCCTGCTTTCAATTACTTTAGTTATGTACCTATAGGTGGAATTTCTGGAGCATATGGTAACTCTGCTTCTAATTTTATGAGGCACTACCATACAGGTTTCCATGATGGCTGTACCATTTGAAATTCTCACCAACAGAGCACAGGATTCCAATTGTTCTACATCCCTGAAAACCCTTGTTATTTTCTGTTTGTTGGGGGTTTTCTTTGATGAGAGTCATTCAAATGGGTATGAGGCAGTATCCCACTATAGTTTTCAGTAACATCTTGTTTCATCCTGTTGTTGGGGGTAAGTCGCAGTCAGTTTTCTTCATCAGCCAAGTATAGATATTTCATGAGCCATAAAACTCGAAAATCCAGTTAGCTTCCTCCATTTCCACTCACCCACCATTTTCATTGAAATTATATTCACTATTAGAAAAAGACACCATTCATTGGTCTTCACTTTTATTGAAATACAAAATGTTAAATATGCAAGCTGTACTAATGAAGGTGCTCCTTGAAGTTGATAAAGGAGGACTGGGCTGCTTGTGGCTTCCTGCAGGGGAGAGAAAGAACAGAATGTCAAGATGGTCACCCTTGTTGCCTTCATCCCATCCCTCATCATGATTTTTCTTGCATCCTCTTCCATGTGCTCTTGCCACTTCCCTTGATTTCCATTTGTGACATCTTAGTCTATTTACCAAAATGTGATCTTTGTAAGACCTAATTTAAAGCATATCACTTCTTTTTTCTAAAGCACTAGAAAGGCTTCCTGTCTCACTCAGGTAATAATTTTTAAAGGTTTACCATGTGATAACATAGAACCATGAGATCTGACTTCTCACTGCTTCTCCTAATTTGTCTCTGCCATTTTCCCCAGTAATGTTCTCTTTTGGTCACACTGTCTCATTGCAGTTATTTAAATATGTTTAGCACATTGCTACCCCAGGGCATTTGCACTTATGCTGGAACACTTTCCCTGCATAAGAACCACGTTATTCACTCCCCAACTCTCTCCATTCTTTGTTCTGATTTCATTATTTCAAGAAAAGCTTTTGAGTGAAATATCTATAGGAGTACAGTATCCATCATTCTGCGTTTTCCTTTCTCTTCCTTTATTCTTCCTTTTATCTTTTTTTGCTTTCTGACCTGTGATGTATTTACCACTTTATGTTTTCAGATTCTGTTTCTACTCACTAGAATATACGCTGTCTGAGTGTAAGAAATCTATTTACTTTGTTAATTGGCATATTCCAAGCATCTAGAACAGAACCTGGTGCACAGTTAGTGTTGGCAAATATTGGTCAACAAACAGTTCCATGTCCAAATGTCGCCCCATTGGATGGATTAGGCACTGAAAGCTGTTACGCTGAAATGATGCAATATTGTGACTGAAGTGTCAGAAACCAAGAGTAAAAAATTATGTGGTAAATGTTGGAAGTATTGAGAACAACTTTATACAATTCACTATAAAATATAATTTTAAGTATGCATGTTGGAGAGAAACTGATAATAGTCTTATAATCTAGTGTGAAATAAAGCTGTTATGAGTGAAGAAAGTAATCATTTGGTAAAGACTCAATGTACCCATTCTATAACATTGTAATCAAAATAACAAAAGTTACGTTGGAGCTTGAAGGAACTTCTTGACTGTGATTGAGGATTCAGAAGCCAACTCTGAGTGATTGGTGATCTGCATTGTGAGAACAGTCTGAGAACCAGAGCCTAGATCAGTACAAACTCTACAGTGTAGGATGTATTTTCTACTATCTGGTAATGGTACCCAGATGTCGGTAATGTGGTATTTGCTGTGACATCCTCACTCAGAGGATCAAAATGCTGCTTGCTCCAGAGTTAGCTCCTTTGTTTACTGCATTTTGTTCAGGGTTTGATGCAGTGTTTGGTTACTTAGTGTCTCTCTCTCTCTCTCTCTCTCTCTTTCTCTCTGTCTCTCTCTCTGTGTGTGTGTGTGTGTGTGTGTGTGTGTGTGTAAGAAAGGGAGAGTAAAAGAGAAAGACTATGAGAGATAAATTAATATAAATAGTAATGGAAGCATGAGCATGTTTCCATTTTAATAATTGTTATCCTTAGTTTTTCATTATCACACTCTGCTGCAGCTTTTCTTACTTCCTTGATTGATTGATTGCCTGATTAATTGTAGAGTTGGAGGAGTCCAAATGCATATAAGTCAGAAAAAAAGTAGCAGATAATCACCAGACTATATCAACAAAAACACCAATTTGACCATCCAAGTACTCAGCTGTCATTTGTCATTGGACCTAACCACCAATATCACTCTCTCATTTATTTCACACACCACCAACAACTCTCAATACTTAACCATTTTCAATTGCCCGGAAAGAGGTAGAAATATCTTGTCATGGACAGTCGTTCTATGGTGGGCATTTGGGCTTTAGCCCTTGGAGTTTCAAATGATTGCTGTACCTGAAAAATAAAATAGGCTGTAAATGAGATAAGACTCTTTTCAGGTCTCAGAAAGCATCTTGCACCATGAACCAGACAACACCTGGAATGAAAAGAGCTTGCAGGTTTCATAGAACCAAGCCCATGGGCATTCTAACTCCTCAACATTGCACCCTGCCTCTTAGAATTAACACTCCATGTCAAACTGCACTCTTTACATCAAAATAAACACCTTGTGTCTAATCCAACGTCTTTCAACATTCGTTTTCTCTATTTTCGATTTCTGACCTACAGATCTGACAATAAGTTATTCCTTGGAAATTGTTCATGAAAACTGGATAAGGAAGGACTCTGTACTTTCAATGCCCACCAAAGCTGATTCCTCAACTGAAGGAGAATTAAATCTGAGTATCTTACCTTTTTTTTTTTTTTGAGTTGAAGTCTTGCACTGTCTCCTGGGCTGGAGTGCAATGGTGCGACCTCAGCTCACTGCAACCTCTGCCTCCCGAGTTCAAGCAATTCTCCTGCCTCAGTCTCCCAAGTAGCTGGGATTACAGGTGCCCGCCACCAAGCCTAGCTAATTGTGTTTTTATTGTATTTCTAGTAGAGACGTGGTTTCACTATGTTGACCAGGCTGGTCTCAAACTCCTGACCTTGTGATCCACCCACCTCGGCCTCCCAAAGTGCTGGGATTACAGGGGTGAGTCACCGCGCCCAGCCCCAGTATCTTATCTTTAAGACCCAAACACTGAACAATTTTCATATCTCCACCACCAAGTTGATCTTGAAGTTTTTCTGCATCAACTAATTGGTAAGAGTCTACTTATCCTAAATCCAGAATTTTCAGTTCCTTTTTCTATGAACATCCTTGAAAGTACGATGTCTATCTTCTAATTATCCAAAAAGATTTAAAAGATTTAACTTCCTAGATCTCTAGTCACAGGAACTCTGTCTCAATTTATGCTGCATTTTCTCCTCCTCCTCCTTCTTCTCATCCTCCTCCTCATCCTCCTCCTTTCAGCACTTTTTTTTTTTTTTTAAGACAGGGTCTTACTCTGTTGTCAAAGCTAGGGGGTCATGGTGCAATCTCAGCTCATTGCAACTTCTGCTTCCTGGGCTCCAGTGATTCTTCCACCTCAGCTCTCAGGTAGCTCAGATTACAGGCTCTAGTCAATATGCCTGGCTAATTTTTGTATTTTCTGTAGAGACGGGTTTTGCCATGTTGCCTAGGCTGGCCTCAAATTCCTGGATTCAAGCCACTCCACCCTCCTTCGGACTCCTAAAGTGCTGGGATTACAGGAATAAGTGACTGTGCTGGTCCTGGATGATTTCTTCTTTAAATGCCAAGGTGTATCTTTCTTTTCCCATAGGAGTTTTACTGTTTTCTACAATTTTTACTTTACTAATAATTATACTATTCTATGTTAATGCCTATCCCATTTTCTCTTTAAACAAGAGGGAGCATTTATCTATGTATTTATGCATCTATTTATTCAATAATTATTAGTTGAATATCTGCTACATGCCCGGTTTGTTGAATTACTGAGCAAATCCCTGCCATCCTGAAGTTTGCATGCTAATGAGTAAATACAGGTTAAAAAAAAACAGACACATAAATAAACTATTAATATATGCTGAGTGGGTGGAGGTACGAGCTATGGAGAAAAATAATATAGGAAGTAGTGGGAATAAGAAATGTCCCAAGTTGGGCAAGGAATAGAAAACCTTTCCTTGTACACTTTTATTGAAAGAATGACTTCATTTTGTTCCCTCTCACATGTCTTCATGGATCCTATCACAACCTGTAAGCGCATATTCATTGGTTAACCCACATTTTCAGTATCCATATCTCCCACGAAAATGTGAGTCCTAGAAGATAGGCTTACGTCACATAGGCCTCATTTACCCCTCTGTCACTAGGAGGAACTCCATGACCTAGCGGACCACTCAGATTTCATTCATTTAGTAAACTAAGTAATAAAAATTATTTCAAAATATTTTTCCTTCTCTAAAACTTAAGAACTTATAGTCCATAACATAAAGCTTAGGGTTGACATTTTTTTTATTTTACTTTGATCTTCTGCTGGGATATATTGGAATTGTCTTTTCCTTAGCCATATTTCAAACAGCCGAATGACAGAAACTAGGTACCTCTCTACTTTCATTTCCCTGACAAAGATTGTCACTGTGAAGTGAAAGGCGAATCATGACAAATTCTTCCTGAAGAAATAAATGAATAACTAGAAAAGAAAGGGACACTTACCTTCCGAAATACTTCCTCTAGGTGGCAGCACCAAGAATATTTCTGGAAGCATGTGATGAGCTGTGTGATGAAGACAGAGCCCATTGTGCTGTCTCTCCAGGACACGTTATCTATGATGATACAGATGGATATGCCTTAGGATATGACTTTCAATATGTTTTTGTTTATATTTTCATTTTGAGAATTTTTAAAAAAGAAAAGCATAGCTTAGGAATTATCTTTACAGATTTGTAGGAAGCACTTACAACCTGACATTTACCCACTTTCCACAGAAAGTAAACAGAAAACCTAGCAAAAGGTGACCAAAAGTTGCAGTTCGTAAGCATTGCAAGAGATTGTGTAATGAATGAATTTTGATTCTTGGGTTTGACTTTCTACTACAAAACTCATGCTCATTCTCTCGGCTTTTATAGCAGCTTGAGAAATAACTAGAATTATCCCACTTTACAGAGGAAGGAACAGAAGCTCAGAAAGATGAAGCAACTTCCCCATGTTCACACATTGAGTAACCAACAAAAAATTGCTACCAGGCTCTATGGTTGTTTGCAGATTATGCCACGCTGTCTTTCACCATAAATAAACAAAATAGATGAACACATGACAAGTTTCAGTTATAGAAGATGAAAAATGTAATAAAAATCTGCTGTACAGGATGGTGCCAATAGTAACCAATACTGTTTTATGTACTTGAAATTTGCTAAAAGAGTAGATTTTATGCTGAGTATACTTCTTACAATCACGGAATGATGATAAAAATAAAGAGAGAAGTGGAAGAATCTTTTGGAGAAGAGAGATATGTTCATGGCATAGATAGTGGTGATGATTTCAGGAGTACATACATATCTCCAAACTCATTAAGTTGTACACATTAAATATGTACCATTATTTATGTCAATAATACCTCAATAAAGTGGTTTTAAAAAATAAGATTTAAAAAATTTACAAATCAAAAACAGTTGAATGTACGCTCCTTAAGATAATTACCTAGAAGTGAAATACTGACCAATGTTCCCTGAGATTAGACCTAATCAGCCCCACAACTTTGGAGCCTGGTAGAAATTTTTTGTTGCTTACTCACTGTGAACATTCGGGAGTTCCTTCATCTTTCTGAGCTTCTATTTCTTCCTCTATAAAGTGGGATAATTCCACTGAATTCTTCTACTTGTTTTAAAGGGTATCCACAGTTTTAGAAAGGCATGCAATGGCACTGGTCATTGTAGAATCACATGGGAAATATGGAGAAGAAGACTTGAAGTTGATCATTTGGGAAAGAGAAGTCATTCCTGGAATCCATAAAAACACTATGTAAAATGTTAAATGGGCTTAATAAAACAAAAAACAAAAAACAGAATTCATCATATATTTAAATGGTGAGTGGTGAATGGGTTTCCATGTATTGGGTTGCTTTAGTATTTGGTATGCCTCTGACTGTAAAGTGTAACACTTACAATAAAAGTACAATTTTCAAAAATGTGTGTTTTGGAGGGGGTAGGAATCTGTTTTCATATCACACATAAGATCATGTAAAATATGTAGAGAGCACACAACATTCTCTCAGATCATTGTTTCATGGGGATTCTTGATTTTGTAGATTCATTCAAAAGGTAGCCTCAGGCCCACAAATCCCTTACTGCCACTGAAAGATACATACGTGGGGTTGAAGAGCAGAAAGCAATGAAGTCCTTCTCCACGTGGGTCTTGTAAACAGCGTCTTCCTCCAGGTTCTCAGGTGACTGTGAAGAGGCCACTTCCAAGGATGCTGGAGAGTCTCTGACCCACAGTTCCCCACGGTTTGCTGTAGAGACATTAACTTTCTGCACACTGCTGTGCCTCCCACAGAATGGCTATCACAGTTGCCCACCTTGTTCTTTTTGAATATTCATTCTTACTAGTTTCATACATACAGAGCCACACAGATACAAATACACACACACACACACACACATACACACACACCCCACTTTGCTTTCTCTCCAGTGTCATTCAACAATGTGCCTACTGATAGTGAAATCATCTTGAATTTACCATTTTTAGAAAAAAAAATCTGTTTTCTTTCGAAAAATAGCTTCCAAGAGCTATGAGACAATTGGTCTCAAATTCCTGACCTCAAGCCATCCTCCTGTCTTGGCCTCCCAAAGTGTTGGGATTATAGGCATGAACCACCATCCTCAGCCAGCCATAAGACAATTGAATCTCTGGAGCAAAATTGAACTGCAGCATTCTAAAGTTCCCTGACTTGTTTACTAATATCCCCCTCAATAATTATAAGAAAAAGGGATGCTGTTTTACATAATGGCCCCAGTTTCAAATGAAATCTTCTCAAACCACACAATGTCCAAATGTCTGTAAAACATTTACAAATCAAGCTACCATGAAAATGATTCCATTCCAAAGTTTCACTATTTCTGTTTAACTTTGATTAAGGGATTCTGGTGATCTCCCTCACCGCTTACTGTGGATAAAATTGTACAGAAATTTCTCCGCTGATGAGACAATTTCTCATTATTACAGACCCTTAGGTAGAGTTTTTTTAGAATTCATTGTACTTTGTTTGCACTGGATGGGGTCTAACATTGTTTCCCCTAAATATAAACCAAACATCACAATCCTCTGCATACACCTTCGTAACTGTTAGATGTTCAGTCTCAGCACTCACCGCCTCTGCAGGCCTGGACAATGATGACCTTGGGTTTGTCCTTTAGACTGAGGCAGTTCCGGTTGTTGAATATCTGGAAGACGGTGTCATAAAGCAGCACATCTGGGTTTTTCTCATCATGTGCAGTTCCGCAGATTCCCTCCAGGATGCCATGAGACATGAGCACCAGGAACGTGCTATCGGAGGACTTGTGCTCTGGTCGGGCAGCAAATGCCCTCAGTGCTGACTCCATATCCTGTAAAAGAGCAATGTCTAACTTCAGTCAGAGAAGCATCACAATTAATAAGACGTCCTAGATTTACCATGAGTGAAACAAGAAACATATGTGACATCCAGGTCATGGTGCTTCACATAGTGCTCACTCAGTCACAACAGCTGTTTTATGGTTTTATTTTTCCTTCTCTATGGGGCTGTGGGTTCCCATTTTCTCTTCCTGCTGACATACTCTCTTCTTAGTATATTGTATATTGTTATGTGTTACTCATGTTACTTTTTCTTTTCCATCTCAATCTTTTCTCTCCCTACCTACCAAGATTCATGTGTTATAAATGCAACACAGCACTTTCTTTGTAAAATCCATCCCACTATGCTTAGAATAGAATCAAACTTCTGGCCTGACCATACTCCACCCTCATACTGTGTCCATTCTCCTTCAACCTCTAGTCACACTGGTCTTCTCTTTGTGCTTCTCATATGCCAGGTTCATTTTCAGCTCAGCTCTTTCACAGTAGCATCTCCTACTTTGATGGCACTGCATTCGTGTCTTTCCAAAGCCGTCTCCAACCAATCCGAAAACATGGCTCCCCACCCTGCAATTCTGTCTCATGTTTCCTTTTTCTTTTCTTTTTGCTTACTTTTGGCTGTCTTGTCACTGTTTTATAGGCACACACATGCACACCTGGTGCTTGAAGTTGCCTTTTTTCTTAAAATTTCACTGTTTCTCTCCACTGTAACCTAGATGAATGCCGGCTGGGAGCTTCCTGTCTCATTTACAGACCTATTCCCAATGTTAAGAATAGCTCTTGGCACCAGGTTTAGGACTCAATATTTGTTTTACAAGTGTACTCCCATTTAGCATTCATTAGTCTATAATTTTCTGGGGATTCTTGGGGCTGCATCCCAATCACATGATTTTGGAATTCAATAAGAAACGTGAAAACATGTGCCAATCATGTTTAGTCTAGTTTTCCAGAATTGAGGATATTTGGAGGACCAAAGAGACATAGATTTACCAATCTAGTACTCTCATTTTGCATACACACACACACACCCACACACACACAGGTTGTTAAACTTTGTTGAGCTCGTTGAAACTAAGTAGTTATTAGAAGGATGTGTGTTGAATACGTATGTGTTTGTGGCGACTGAGGGGTTCTTACCCTGGCTGTCAGATTCTCTTCTACATCCACACTATAGTCCAGACCCTCAAGCAGCTCCTTCATCCCTGTGATGTCAAAGTCAGCTCCATTCCTTGGAGGCAGATGATCAAACTCTGTATTGCATATGATGAGAGCCAGGCGTGTGCGGTCATTTCTCTCCTTTATTGGATAGATCTGCAGGATATGGAGATGCAGTAAATTTAATTTACTCAAGTCTTCTTTCAGCCCCCTTATGCCTATCAATGTTGCTTTTTAAGTCTTCATGCAGCTGCTTTCTGCTCTAACTTGCATCAAAGACACTGACTTTCTCTCTCTGAGGAACCCAGGGAAAGAACCAGGACATATCTGAAATGGTTATTCGAGAATCTTGAGGAAACTAGATAATTTCTACCCCTTTTCTTCTCTCTTTTCTTCTTCAACTACTCCAATCTTTCTTAGCATTCAAAGTTCAGGTCAAATTTCATACAAAGCAAGAGATGTTGTCATTGGCTCCATTGAAAAATGAATACAGCAAAAGTCTTTGCCTTTGGAAGCATAGCTATTTTGTTACTATTTTTAACACATAAATGTATACTGTTTTTCAAGCTTTAATTATATTTCCCAAGTATCCTTCATGTCTAGACTTTTCAACTAGAGTGCAACCAATTACTAGTCAGCTATCTTATCTTGTAAATATGTTTATTCCATGACTAATGCTACAATTTTCATAAAATCCAAATAATTACAAGAATAAATACATGAGTCATAGAAATACCAATTTTCTCTCAACTCGTGATAAAATGATCTGCATTATGGGTTGAGAGAGGATTGGTATCATTGTGAAGTCACATAATCTTTCCCTTACTAGAAGCAGTATTGCAAATGGTTACTACCATCCCCACCCCCAATCATTTAGTGCTGTAAGAAATGGTGCACTGAAGAAAAGCAATGATTTCTCTTCTTTTTTGCTGTTTAATGCAGATAGTATAGCACCTCTTCAGCTCTTTCTTTACATAGTCTCAGGAACTCTTCATGAGGGCAAAGCTTGAGGGCATCTGCAGATTCTCCTGACTCAGGTGGTCTAGCCTCCATATTCAGATGAGCTGCAGGATATCACATAACATAAATTGTGATTTCTGCCTCTGTGACCCAATTTATCACCTAAGAAGCTCGAGAGAGAAGACGTCCTGGGAAGAAGATTTCTTTACATACAGGGGTTTTAGTGGTATCTCATATCTAGTATTCCACATCAGGAGATGTATTGCTACTGGAAAAGATAGAAAAGAAGATCTACCCAAACATGTAATCATAGATTCTGATCATTCTGGGGAAAACATTTCGATGATGTTGGGGTTAAATTTGGCCTTTCTTTATACGGTTGAAAGAATTTGATTTTTCCAAAGGTTTTACTCCGGGATACTCATTTATCTGTGTGGACTTTGTATTGTGTCTGTGCAAGAGTATACTGAGCAAATAGTTGTCAGAGTGCTATCTACTACAAATTTAATGTGTGTTCCATGTCCAATATTTAATTTCTACTATCACACGTAAAAGGTAAAATTAAACAGGTAACATTAATTCTAATAACATTTATTTAACATAACATATAAAAAGTATTATTTTAACATGTGTTTTTAACCACAAGCCAAATGCTTAATAGTTATCCCATAGAGGATGGAACAAAATCCCATTTTGGAGTAATCGTCCCCTCCTAATCCCCACTACACATACTGATACATACATACACCAAACCACAGAATATTGAATCTTGTATTTTCAAGGCATTATTTTTTAGCAACTTTGCTGTTAATTTTTAATGATTCTAGAACAAATGAACTTCAATTATCCCTGTGCAAATTGTAAAGCCAGCTATTTGTAAAGCCAGCCAGTCTGAGCTCTGGAGATGTAACAACTTGTAAGAGTGTCTATGAATGTCAAACCTTCTGAGCATCTCTTTTCGTAGATTACACAGTAATATATGACCTTTGGTCCTATTTCAGAAAATTCTGCCAATGTGAAGACATGCTGGATCCTTGGATATTCCCTGGTTAGAGGGTATGTTTTCTAGTCCAAAGTTTTCTGTTTCCAGTTCACTTACAGGTTTGGAGAACTTCCTAACTTAGTCATCTCCTAATGATAATTATGTGTGTATGTGTAGATACAGTGTTTTCGGGTAAAATTAAAAATGAGATAGAATTTCTATCTTACATCCAATAGTAAAATTAGCATGAAAGCAAATCATTTCATTACAAGATAGTACATATTTTAGTACAGACTGCTGCCCAAAGAGAGCTGGGTACACTGTAGTTACACTGGCAGTGTACCTAAATTTTTCTGGGATCACTCTGGAGACTCCATCTGAAGATAGAGCCCAGGGAGCTACTAGACCCCGCCTGTGAGGGGCTGCAGCTGTCTTATTCCTGCCACAGCCTCTGCTCATCAGATAGGTTACTTCAGTTTAGAATCGAATGCTCATTGTAATATCTGGGTTTGCTAAAACCATTCTGAAGCCTCTATTACTTCTACTCTAATTCCCATTAGTTGCACTATCACTGACTTTTTGAAAACGGAGATTGTTTCCATGCCATCCCAGGATTGAGAAAAAAACAAAACAAACAAACAAAAAGCCCTGCGAAGGGACCAGTTTAAATATGAATGAGGATGCTACCTTCTTATAATCTTGAACAACTGTCATGCTGTCACGTGCTCCCTGTTGGTAGCAACACCCCTTCTTCACAGAAGAGTGCTGATTGAAAAAGCTCATTTGATATGGTGAGGTCTCAACAATTTATATTTCCTTTTGTTTATTACTATTTATCATTATTGGTAATCTGTAATACTTCATGGCTCAATCTTTAAGCTTAAATTCTGGGGGGGAATTGAGTCTGTCTCTGGTGAACTTCAATGTGAGAATGTTTAACCTCTAATAATACATAATTCAATCTGGGGCAAAAGTTCTGAAAAGAAGTTTTAAAATTTTAGACACTTTATAGAGATTCTCCTTATCATATTTTGTAACTTGCAGAAATAAGTAAGCACTGGAAAAGTCTAGTTCATAGCATCCACATAATAATTATGAAAACTAATATTTATTGAATGCATAATACTTTATTTATTCATCCTATGTTATTTAGGCATCCACTATGTGCCAAGAAAACTACTGATTACTGTTATTAATTGGTGAAGAAACCAGTTGTGTTCTGGTAGGAGAAACTTGGTAGATGTTGTTTCTGTTTACTGAGATGAAAAGGGAATAAAAATGCAACAGTTTTATTCTGGAGAACAAAGTGTATAGTTTTAGCTGTATTTGTTTTGTGATGCCAGCAAAACACTCAAGTAGACCTGTTGAATATACTGCTAGAGCTAAATGAGTCTGGAGTTCAGAGGAGAGAGTTCCAGATGAGAGCTAATATCTTGGGAGTTGTTGGCATGTGGTGCCTGTCATTATAATGTTTCTAGGCCTAGATGATCTTATGAGAAAGTACTGGAATTGTCTTCATTTCACAGATGGTAAGACTAACAAATAGGGAGCTCGGGAAGTTAAGCAACTTGCAGGAAGTTGCATAGGTCACAGGTGACAGAATCTAGGTTTAGTTCTATGTATCTCTTACTACAAGGTGTGAACTATTAACTATTTTTGTACAAAATCTAAACACAAGGACTCAGCCTTTTATGTGATTGTAAACTGGATTCCACCCTACAAAAGGTGAAGTGGTCTCTAAAAGGACAATGATAGGTTTAGTGAAAATGATAGTTGAGGAAGGGAAAGATAAGGTTATCACAGAAGACACTGCTTAGGCCTTGGAGTTAAATAGATTCTGGAAAAATTGAGACATTCATTGTAAAAGACCAGTCTTACCTTTTTTACTGGGGGATATTTGGTCTATGTTAAAAAAGGTTTGAAGAAGCATTTGACCTGCCATACGTTGTTTCTCTTGGATAGAGTCTGCCATGACCCGAACTTTGTCTTCAGTTTTTGCATCATAATACTTCTTTTTTTCCTCTTCCTTCCAGTTCAGCACATTCTGTTCCACCAAGTTATCCAAAACGCCTGTGAGGAAATCTTTGCCCAGGGATTCCAACATCTTAAGTGGCTTTTTTCTCCGGTTGCCCTCTGTTAGAAATAGAAAGACTCCTTTAACTATGGGCGCAGCTTAAAGAGTTTCACCGTCACTTTAGATGTAGTTCTACAATGTGAAATGCTTCTGAAAGTATGTCCTACTTCACCATCTGTCTTCCTGTACCCGTAGATTTCTGTCATTCATCAAATTCCCACCCGGTTGTTTAACAATTTATTGCCACTTAATACTTTTTATTTTCTTTTTTTTCCTTTTTCTTTTCTTTGCTTTTAGCTTCTCATCTTCCTTCTGTGGCATTGGACCTCATGCTAACTTCCTGGTCATCCACTGCATTCATTTTTCTCTTTTACTGGTTCACAACCCATAGTGATAATGATCTGCCTAAAATATATATTCCTGGGAAAGTCAATGCTCTTGTCTAGAATATAAATTCTTCCTACTAGACTATATGATTTTTACTCTTTTCTGTATTTAGTTTTCTTGGTGAAAGAACTATATATTTGAATTTGCACTTTTTAACATACATCCTATACCCCCATCTTTATATTCAAAATGTTTAAAAGTACTTAATATGCTTGTTAAATACATAAATTAAAGAATAAATGGATGAGTGCATCCATACTTATAATTCTTTCAAATCTTGCTGTCAATGAAAATTTAAAATGGAAAGTAACCTGATTACTAATCTTCCAGTGTAGTCGATTAATTTAATTTGACACCATGTTAATGTATTACTCCTTACAGTAATTTGAATATTTATGAGGAAATATAGATATCAAAATAATACACCCTTTATTTCAATACAACAGATATGATTTTGGCAGATTGTACAGAGAAATGCCGGATATCTTATCAATTCTCAATCAATGCTATGAAGACAATTATACAATCCGTGTAGATGTAAGGATAGTGTTGACACAAAATGACATCTAAAGAAATCATGTCAGGACATTGCACAAAAGCTTTGGCACAGAAGCACCAGCCTCATTGTCTGGGTTATCTTGAATTCATATTTTCATAAATGTTTATTGGGCAACTATTACGATAAAGACATTAGATATTACAAACCAGGAAAAAAGTTACCTAACATAAATTAACTTAATAAAGGGTAACATCTCCCATGTACTTATTATAAATAAAAAATGAATGCATATAAAGCAATATAAATCATCATTATAATTATAATTATTATTTACAAATCACTGTACCAAGGGTTTTACAAATTTTAATATACTGGACCCTCACAGTAAGCCAGTGGGGTAGTTATTACATTCCCTATTTTATATTTACCATTTAAATAATAACTTGCTTCATATCACATGAATTAGGATTCAAATCTTGGTTTTTTCCACCATATTCTATATAGTTAATCATGATATGGTTCAATTAAAATAGTTAATATTCATTGAGTCCTCATCATGCCAAGTGCATTACTGAAATTTCACAAAAATTCCATGTAAAACATATATTAACCTCTCTTATATGGAAAATGAAAGGTAATAAGTAATTAACTCAAATAATGTGAAAGAACACCGAGTATATAGTAACTGGGAATAAGAATTGAAATCTAGTGATTCAGAATCCAGAGCCCCCATTCTTAATTCATCAAACTACATTGCCTGACAGTTGGTGAAGAGCTTCTTAAGAGAATGTAGACAGGATGTTTAAGGGGCTCAGTAAACATTAGTACATTCCAACAGGTGAGATCACAAAGGCTTCTGAGAACAGGTAGCAAAAATATTAGTCTTGCAACATCATGTACAGATGTTGGAACACAGTGTGATTTGCAAACAGTACACAGATTAGTTTGTGGGATATCCAATCTGCCTGAGTTCTGGGCTTCTGTTTTATTTATTTGTGTGCTCAGTAAACTAATATAGTGTTGACTGAATAAATGATATGTGAAGAAATATAATAAGCAATAAAATTGAAGAGCTTTTCACAGAAAATGCCACGTATGACAAACACACAGCTAACATACTCAATGGTGAAAAGTTGAAAACCCTTTCTCTAAAATAGGGAAGAAGACAAAGATACTCACATTCACCACTTCTATTCAACGTAGTTCTGGCCAGAGCAATTCGACAACAAAAAATAAATAAAAGGCATCAAAATTGGAAAGGAAGAAGTTTAATTGTGCCTGTTTAAAAATGAAGTGGTCTTATATACAGAAAACCCTAAAGGATCCACAAAAATATTTTGGAACAAATAAACAGATTCAAGAAAATTGCAGGATAAAAAAATAAACATAAAAATCTGTAGTGTTTCTGTATAACAATAAACCATCTTTAAAAATAAATAAATTTCTATTTAAAATTGCTACAAAAATACTTAGAAATCAATTTAACCAAGTGGGTAAAAAAAAAAAAAATGTACACATAAAAGTATAAAATTCCAACCTGATCAACATGCTGAGACTCTGTCTGTATAAAAAATTTCAAAAGTTGGCTGGCCATCGTAGCAATGTGCCTATAGTCCTTGCTTCTTGGAAGTCTGAGGTGGGAGGATTGCTTAAGCCCAGGAATTTGAGATTATAGTGAGCAATAATTGTGACACTACACTCTAGTCTTGGCTACAGAACAAGAACTTGTCTCAAAAATAACAACAATAATAACAAATCTCAAAACTATAAAATATTGATAGAAGAAATTGAAGAAGACAAAAATAAGTAGAAATATATTTTGAGTTGATGGACGAGAAAATTACTATTATTAAAATGTCCATAATACCCAAAGAAATCTAAAGATAAAATGCAATTCCTATCAAAATTCTAATGGCAGCTTTTACAAAAACAGAAACAAATCCTAAAATTTATATGGAATCACAAAATAAAAACCCTGAATACGCAAAGGTATTTTGAGTAAAGGGAACAAAGATGCAGGCATCACACTACCTGAGTTCAAAATAGACTACAAAGGTACGGTCATCCAAATAGTACGATAGTGGCATAAAAATAGAAACAGAGAGCAAATGAACAGGACAGAAAACCCAGAAATAAACCCAACTATTTACATTAATTTGACTTTTCAACGAAGGTTTCATGAACACACAATCAGGAAAGAACAAATTCTTCAATAAATGGTATTGGAAAAATTGGATAACCACATGCAGAAGAATAAAAATCTCTAAACATATACAAAAATAAACTCAAAATGAGTTAAATATGTAAATGTAAGGACGCAAACTGTGAAACTACTGGAAGAAAACAGAGGGGAACAACTTCATGACATTGGTCTAGACAATAATTTTTGGATATGACACAAAAGGACAGGAAACAAAAGCTAACATGTGCAAATGAAATTACATAATAAACTAAAAAGCTTTTACACAGCCAAAGAAACAATCAAAAGATTAAAGAGATAATCAACAGTATGGGAGAAAAGATTTGCAAACCATACATCTGAGAAGGAATTAATATGCAAAATACAAAGAACACAAACAATTAAATAGAAAGAAAATAAACTGATTTAAAAATAAGCAAAGGACCAGAATAAACATTTTTCAAAAGAAGACATACAGATAATATGTATATGAAAAATGATCAACCTCTCTAGCCATCAGGGAAATTGAAGCCACAATGAAATACCACTTCCCATCTGTTGGAATGGCTATTACCAAAAAGACAAAAGATAACAAATGGTGGAGAGGATGTAGAAAAAAAGAAACTCTTACACCCTGTTTGTAAAAACATAAATTAGGCCCTGTGTGGTGGCTCACGACTGTAATCCCAGCACTTTGTGAGGCCAAGGCTGGCGGATCACCTGAGGTCAGGAGTTCTAGACCAGGCTGGACAACATGATGAAACCCTGCTTCTACTAAAAATACAAAATTAGCCGAGCGTGGCAGTGGGCACCTGTAATCTTAGCTACTCAGCAGGCAGAGGCAGTAGAATGGCTGGAACCCTAGAAGTGGAGGTTGCAGTGAGCCGAGATTCCACGACTGCCCTCCAGCCTGGGCAACAGAGTGAGACTCTGTCTCAAAAAAAAAAGAAAAAGTAAATTAGCATGGTCTTTATGGAAACCTATATGGAGACACCTCTGAAAGTTAAAAATAGAGCTAAAGATATGATCAAGAAATCCCACTATTTAGTATACATCACAAATTTGAAAATAAGTGCCTCAAGGAGATATCTGAACTTCTATTTCCATTGCAGCATTATTCACAATAGCCAAGATACAAAATCAACCTAAATGTCTGCAGACAGATGAATAGATGAAGAAAATGTGGTTTATATACACAATGCAACACTATTCAGCTTTTAAATGGAAGCAAATCCTATTGTTTCTGACAATATTGATGAACATGAAGAACATTGTATTAAGTAAAATAAGCCAGGCCAGGCACCAAAAGACAAAATATCACATTATCTCGCTTATACGTAGAATCTAAACAGGCTAAACTCATAAAAGCAGAAGGTTGCACATAGAAAATACATACAATATTTATTTGTCAAATAAAAAAATAAATAAGTAAAGTAAAAGTATGGCCTGAGGTATAATCTGCACATTCTGATGGCATCCATTATATGCTTAAAATAATAAATAAATCATCCTCAAATTTATGGATTCAGCCCAGATGTGGATGTCGGTATTGAAGCCCATACATCCAATATACAAAGAGGTATCTCAACTACATCTCACAACCTCATTCAACCCAACTTACAAAGATGAACTGTTCATTTTTTCATTTCCATCCTTCATTCTCTTTTCCATATACTAGTAAATAATACCTATACTCCATGTACAAAAAAAGCAGCAAAAGCTGGTGATATTCAACCTCTTTGGCCTTCCCTGTATCTTATTTCCCTTCTTAATTCACATTGCATCAATTTTATTTGCTAAATATTTTCAGAATCTGACCACTTCTCTCAATTCTAATTGTTCATTACTTCTATTCAGGCCAACATCCTTTCTTTCTGAAGAAATAAATTCATAAGAACTTTATCAACCTACTCTCCACCCTTTCTACTCTTCACAATGAGGAGTGTTCCAATATCTAGATTTGACCATGAAAACTTTCAGCCTGTTCTAATCTAGGCCTTCTCATTCACTCATCTTCTGATACTGTTCCCACTCTGCTCATTACATTCAAAACGTTCTGCCTTTCATTTAGTTTCTAGAAAGCTTCTATTTAGGGATCTCTAAATAGAATTTCCAGCCCCCACCTTCTCATTCCTTCTTGTTTTCCTACTGCTGTCTGTCTAACCTTCAAGTCTCAGATTAGATGGCTTTTTATTCCAGGTAATCAAGTCTCTTCTTAGGGATCTGTATATTTTCAGCAACCCCGTTTCTAATGTCTTCCGGTTTTTGTACTGTTCTCTGTCCATCCTCCAAGTATCACATTAGATGGTATTTTCTTAAAGGAATCCTCTCTGATTCTTCCAGAGGAGACATGGTCAGAGGTATATGCCCCTAGGGCGCCTTGTATCTCCTTAGAGTAGCATATTTTTTTCCATTTATTTATTTATGTATTTATATATTTTTGTGAGACAGTCTCACTCTGTCACCCAGGCTGAAGTGCAGTGGTGCTATCTCGGCTCACTGCAACCTTCGCCTCTCGGATTCAAGCAATTCTCCTGCCTCAGCCTTCTGAGTAGCTAGGACTACAGGTGCATGCAACCACGCCTGGCTAATTTTTGTATTTTTAGTAGAGATGGGGTTTCACCATGTTGGCCAGGCTGATCTCGAACTCCTGACCTCAGGTGATCCACCCATCTTGGCCTCCCAAATTGCTGGCATTGGATTACAGGTGTGAGCCACCACGTCCAGCCTTTTTTTTTTTTCTTTTCTCCATTTAATTGTGATTCCCAGCCTACTTATCACTATCCACTGTTAGATTTTATGCTCTGTGAGGACAGGGGCCATGAAATACACCTGCATTATTTTTGGCATTCAGGGGATATTTATTAATTATTTACTGAATCAGTAGTCAAGGCAATGTAGGAACAAATGAATAAAATTTAAGTATGGTTCAACTCTTGAAGAATATGAAAACCACTTTTGCAAAATTATAACGGAGGAAATTACAACAGTGAAAGAAATCAGACTGGGAAAGCCTTTATGGCTACCTGTCTGCGGTTTGGTGCCTCCTGTCCAGCGATGGATCCAGAAGCTAGCCCAAGTTGCCGCCTAGTTCTCTTGGACTAGGGGCTGGCTCTGGTACTGTCTCCACTGGCAGGCACTGCCAACCCAGTGTGCATGCATTTAATTGCAGTGGAGAAATAATCCTGGATAGATGTCCTCTAACTGTAGCCCTATCACAGGGTTTCTGTCTGTAGTCACATTGCAGGGTGTCTGGACTGGTGAGTAATCTAGGTGCGCCAATGCCTCCTTCCTTCTCCTTACTGGTTCTGTGACACCATAGTGGGGTGTCTGTCTGTAGCCCCATTGCAGGGTGTCAGAACTGGTGAATATACTAGGCATTGCTAATGCCTCCTTCCTTCTCTTGACTGGTCTGTAGCTATATGATGAGGTGTCTGTAGCCCCATTGCAGGGTATCTTTTGTCGCTCCACCACGGGGTATATGTATGGCTCCACTGGGATCTCAGTTGGCTCTAACTAGTAGGAAGAGTCTTGGTTCAGGAGACTTCTCCTCAATCAGGAAGATTTTGAGATTTCTCAGACAGAGAACAGGAGGATAGTTTGGAAGGGATACTCTTAGAGTTCCTGGTTAGGGATCATCTGATTTGGAAGGCCCCCTGTCTGTCCCATCTTTGTGCGTGTTTGTATATGTGGAGGGAATCTCAGATGGAATTGCTGGAGGAAGTCCAGCAGGCCTAACTCAGAGAACTCTTCTTACCTGTTACATTTGATGAGCCCTGGAGAAAGCTCAACAGGCCTGTCTCATGGTGACTATCTGCTCTTTGCCTTACCCAGAGACTCCATTGTGAATTGCTGTTCTGAGGTCATCCCTCCCCATCTGGAGTGGATCAGAGACAACAGGGACCAACAGGAAAAAGTTTGACCTTTGCCAGGTTGGTATTGGGTGCTGAACGAGGTGACTAGTGTCTGTTTTGTTATGTGAATTCTGCTGGGATGGAAAGTGTTAAACAGTTCCCCATGCAGCCGGTTGGGCAGTATCTTGCATTTTAAGAATCTTGCCTATGGTTCCATACGATAGAAAATGGTGATTTTCTCTTGTAAAGTGGCTTGAATCCCACAACCATCGTGAGGTGAGCAGGGTGATCAGAAGCCATTCCATTCTTCTGGAAGTTGCAGAGGAAGGGAACCCAGAAATCTGGTATGCCAGCAAAAAGAGTAAGAAATTCTTACAAGCTAGGTTTCTGGTCTCACTCTCTTTCTCCATCTGTGTAAACAGTAAATATCACTCTTTGTCTCTCTGTAAGGGTTTGATTAATAGAAAAAAGAATTTGCAAGACTAGTCCTAGCCTGTAGCAAATCTGGTGTATTTTCTGCTAAGAATTTGTGTTTCAGTGTTCTGTAACAGAAAGAGGGGTATTGCAGGATATAATATGGGTTTAGCTAGTTCAGCCATTATGGAAAACAGTATGGCGATTCCTCAAGGATCTAGAACTAGATGTACCATATGACCCAGCCATCCCATTACTGGGTATATACCCAAAGGATTATAAATCATGCTGCTATAAAGACACATGCACACGTATGTTTATTGCGGCACTATTCACAATAGCAAAGACCTGGAATCAACCCAAATGTCCATCAGTGACAGACTGGATTAAGAAAATGTGGCACATATACACCATGGAATACTATGCAGCCATAAAAAAGGATGAGTTTGTGTCCTTTGTAGGGACATAGATGCAGCTGGAAACCATCATTCTTAGCAAACTATCACAAGAACAGAAAACCAAACACCGCATGTTCTCACTCATAGGTGGGAACTGAACAATGAGATCACTTGGACTCGGGAAGGGGAACATCACACACCGGGGCCTATCATGGGGAGGGGGGAGGGGGGAGGTGGGAGGGATTGCATTGGGAGTTATACCTGATGTAAATGACAAGTTGATGGGTGCTGACGAATTGATGGGTGCAGCACACCAACATGGCACAAGTATACATATGTAACAAACCTGCACGTTATGCACATGTACCCTAGAACTTACAGTATAATAATAATAATAAATAAATAAATTAAAAAATATATATATATGGGTTTAGGACCCCTTTAAACCTGCTTTTCAAGCCAGCTCAGCAGGCTGGACAATTATAAACTTTGCTATGGGTCCCTGAAACCAATACTGTATGGAATTTCTGTCTTGTTTGGTCTCCTTAAGATCTTAATCTTGTGACCAAACGTGGATACTTTCTTTTGGTTTACACCATCCAGCCCTAAAAATTTTTCTTGAGCAGTTAAAAACCTTGGTAACGTTAAAATGGCTTCTCTAGTATCCTTCTTGGAATAGCAATGGAAACTTCTCAAGACTGTAACTCAGTAGCTAAGACTTTGCCTTTTGACAATAGCTGCCCAGGTTCTATTCTTGACTTCTGGAATGATTTCTTTCTGGCTTGCTATTTGCATAACTTTGCCATTTAATGAGGTTCCCCCAAAACTCCATGGATAGCTTCTGATTTCCTCTCTTGAATTTTCCTTTCTCTGAACTACCTTGGGGAAATTCTAAATCTTGTAAAAAGAAACTGCTTACCATGTCTTTGAAGCACCTGGGAGGTTACTTTTGGTAAAGTTCAAAAGCCAGAAATATTGGCCGCATGGCTAAAGTTGGGTAATAAGAAATTTAAAAGGATTTTTTTAAGAGCACTATGGTTAAAAGTCAGCTTAATTAAAAGTGAATAAACAAGTTATGGATAATTTTAAAAGGCTTTAATGTTTTTCTCTTCTTGGATCTCATTTAGCCATAAAATGTTTTTTTCTTCTTAGTCAACTGAATTATTTTTCTCCATTTTTTTATCTTGCCACTCTTAATGCACACATGAGAGGCCCTAAGATAACTTCTGATAGCCTAGGACTCCTTGGAAAAAACAGAGGAGGCACCACAGACCCCATTTCGGCAAAAACAAACAACAAAAAACAAACAAAAAACCCTCTGTTTTCTTCATGACACCCAAGGAATTAAAAGTAGATAGATCCCTCTCAAAATCAAAGGCTCTGTTCTGTTTTGCATTGTGTTATCTGACAGTTTGAGTTTTGAGGAGATCAGAAATTACTTTGCATTATGAGAGAGCTTTGGTATGTAATAACTAGGTAGGAAATATACTTTAAGGGATGGCTAATTGTATTTTCAGAGGGATACTTGGCTCTTTGCACACTTGAATCAGAGAAGCATACTCCGGGCCACCTGGAAGATATGGAAACATCCCCATAACTGACTGAGAGATGAGACTTCCTTGGGGGATGGCCTGATTTCAAAATGGGCTGATTGGCTTTAGGTTGCCTTGCAATAACATGCAGGTTAGAAGCACTGTTCTCTCTTCTCCAGTAATATTTCCCTCCTTTTGGGGATCAAGGGTCCAGTATAAAATGGCACCCTTCATTTTGGAGATCTGTCTTTGCCTTCAGCCGTGGCTGCTTATTTGGCTCGGAAAAAAATGCATGCTTTTCTGGCCTCGTTCCTCTGAGGGCTTCCCTCTGAAGCCAGTAATCCGGTTAACAACTGGCAAATAAAAAATCTTTCAAGTACTGAATTTTCTGTCTTCTGTGTATTTATATTAACTTCTATAATTCTGATATTATTTAGTGTACATTATTAGTAATTATTGTTATGTAAAAAGTGTTGGATGCCACAGAAGTAAGCAAAATTCCTAGTTGATTATGGCTTTAATAGGGTCTATAGACTTTTGTCATCCACAGACATTTTGTCTTGCTTTGGTCCTTTTCGAAAGGCAGTAAATAATCAGATATAGGACTCTGAGTGCAGGTCTCAGATAACTTTAAAAATTGTGCTATTGGAATAGAGGAAAAAAATGAAACTTCCAGGACTCTTACAGAGAGCTGATGTCTTAAAAGTTACCAATCCTTTTGTTTTCAGAGTCAAGATAACTTATTTCTTTAGAGATATTTGCAACTTTTAACAAGTAGGTAAAATACACTCCTGTGAAAAAATTTTGAAGCATATTTGTTTCTCTCTACCTGATTTCTCCAGAATTTGGAAACTCTTTGTAAGTATTCTCAATTTATGGCAACATGGTTAATTCCGTAAGTACAATAAAAATCTGTTTTCTTTTGTAACATGACACAATTGGAAAAATTGGTTATTTTACCAAGGCTTTGACTGGAATGGCACACTTCCCTTAAAGAATCAAAGTTGATTTATACAGTCAATAAAAGCCCTTTGGGGAATCTGGCCTCATACCTTGTCTACACAGAGTCCTTGTACAAGGTTTTTGATCTGTAGTAAGTAAAGAATATCACTTTCTAACAGGTTCATGAGCTCCAAGTTATCTTGGGACCTTGAGAGAAAAGGAATTTACCCAACCCATCGGTATTTAAGGGTACAAATGTGTGGCTGGGATCAGCTCTTAAAAAGTCTTATCTAAGATTTCTCATGAAACAGAGTTCCATCAAAGCCAATTTAAACAATAAACAGCTTAAATAAAAAATAATTATTCTTATTGCACTTTATGCAAATAGTCAGGCCAAGTACAATAAGACTAAAACTTATTTTGGTAAACACATTAGTTCTATCATAATTTATTTTTAATAAAAATGGGATCTGGAGAGAAAAATTATGCTTCAAAAGAAAACATATAAATACATCTGTTGTTAGTTGTCCTTGAGTTTTTTCTACAGTTTGGACTAAATCCTAAATTCTTTGTGGATTAGAAGTCCCCAAATTAATGCTTTCAAATCTTTGCTTTTAAAATTGAGAATTGTCCTCTTCATCCCAGGATTTGTTATTTACCTTACAGGAGGCTATTGGCTTAAGTATCACAGTAAAACTACAGAGGAGTGTACTAATGTTTTTGCATTGCAAGCATTGGAAACCCAGTCAGTCCTGCATGAGTGTGCTCATACAATTGCAAAGTGGTTCCATTCTTCTCACCTTGAGGTTCACTCTAATTTCCACCATGTCCCCTGTCAGCAGGAAGAAGCCAGAGTGATCAATGGCCTTTTCCCATCTTCATAGCCTACACCTTCAGATTAAGCTATTAGAAAACCCAAACGGAGGGATTGAAAATGCCTTTGCAAAATTATAACTGAGGTAATTGCAACAGTGAAGAAATAAGAGCTAACCGACTCTATCTTGCTTCTATCCCTTAAGCTGTTCTTATTCATTCCTGGGTATAGGCCGAACATTCAGTTCATGGTTTGACTGAAACAAAACTGGTAACAGCCTTTTCTCGAAAACACTCTTCTTGCCTGGGGTCCAGTCTCCCTTTGCAGGACTAACAAATTAGCTACAAGATTAAAAATTACTATTTAAGGGTCATGCAGCCTCTGGCTCCTAGAGTCGGAACGTCCCCCTTGTGCTCCCAGGGATAATATCACTTTTTAAAACCTAGTATCAGCACTTAATATATTTTGCAGACACTGTACTCAGTGGATCAGCTGACACCACCCAGAGCAGTAATCTAACCCAAACAGTTCTGCCATCGTACCCAGGAAGAGAAGACAGCAAGAAAACCTCACTTTGACACCCTATGATTCTAATCAATAATCCCTACTTCCCAAGCCCCTACCTGCCAAATTATCTTTAAACACTGTGATTTCTGAATGCTCAGGGAGACTGATTTAAGTAATAATAACACTTCCGTCTCCCGAACAGCCGACTCTGTGTGAATTATTCTTACACCATTGCAATTCCCCTGTCTTTATAAATTGGCTCTGTCTAAGCAGTGGGCAAGGTGAACCCGCCTGGCGATTACAAATTCTTAATAGCAAATCAGGTAAGTTTGATTTCATTTAACAGACGATAGTTGCATATTGGACGTTTCAGCAGAAGGAAGGCATGTTCATTCCCCTGTCCATTCAGGTACATTTAATCAGCATAAATTCTTGAAACTAACTCTGCTAGTATTGGGGGTACCACTTTTGAAGCATGTTTGTACACTTTAAAGTTTGCAGTCAAGTGGGAAAATAGATATGCAAGTAAGTAAAGTGAAAAATATTATAAGAATGTAAATCATTAGCAGAAGCTCAAGAAAAGCATAAGCAAAGTGTGACTCAGGTAGAAGATAGCTTTCCAGAGAAGGCAGGGCTTGGCACTGAGACCTGAAGGACTGGTAGGAATTTGGCCCTTGGAAAACTAGGGGCTGGTCTCTTGGCAGAGAGCAGTGAAGAAAGAAGCACAAAGACGTGTGGGTGTACGCTGTAACCAGAAAACTGGAAGAGCTGGGCTTTAGAAAAAATAGAAATATGAAGCCAGGACTGAAGTGGCAGTGATCAGAGACAGGGCAAGTATTTGAAGATGTTTGCAGAAAGGTAGAGTAATAGCAGAGTTTGAGAGTCATGCCCACCTGAGACCACTCCTCCTAACAGACTTTTGACCTAAAGCATATTTTGAAGGCATTCTCTAAGTATCCCCTTCAACTATAATATGGCAATAATAGCACAACTGTGTTCATTGATTTTAAATATTAAATCAGAGAGAGTGCATGAAATAGCTATCATACGCTAAGTATTTTTTAAAGAGACGGTTACTATAGAATTTTTTTTTTGTTATTATAATCACTGAATGAAAGCAGCAGTGATAATAAAAATGGAAGGAATCAATTAGAGGGAAAAACTCATCAGTACCACAGTTTTGGTTCCAGGTAAAGTGAAGTAATACTTAAACATATTATAGGATACAATTCCTCAGGAGTTTAAGGTAGCAATAACTGACTACATTTGGTTGTTTATAATTATCAAACCACGACTTGTTTTTGACTAGTGGCTTTCAATTTCCCCTATCTTTATCTAATGATCCCTTGATTCCGGAGCTTAAGTTAAATGTTGTGAAGTGAGACATAAACCTCAGAGAGAATTGTTCTACAGGGAGAATCAAAGGAGTAAAGAAACTCAACAACAAGGTAATATAAGTGAAGTAAATACAGTATTTTTTTATGAAGCTGAAATCATGCTTTACAAAGATTAGTGGAAAAAATGGATACACATGTTTCAAAAGGTAGAAGAACTTGTCTGAAAGTTCAAATATTTTTTTAAAAAGGCAATAGAGAGCCACTGTATGTCCCTGAGCAAAGTTAATTAATTATATTAATAGATCACTAGCAGGTAAGCAGAGAGTGTTAACTAACTGGTCAACTTTCCTAATAACACTAATCTGTACACAAACCTATGTCAAGTCAGTTTCATAAGAATTATGTGACAATCTTCAAAGGTAATAAATGCCTGCAGGGTATTTAAGATTGAGCTATTCACGGTGAGAAAGGGGGTAGTCATCTGACTTTTTTATATGACTACAGATTACTGTGATATGTTAGAAGGTTTAGAATCCACTGATCTAGTCCAATTTCTCCCTTTGCCTACGAGGAGAATGAAGCCAAAGAAGCATATTACCTGCTGCAATACTAGCTGCCTAAGTAACTCATGACTCTATCCCTTAGGCTTTTTCAGCTTCTGTGTATAAGACAGATGACCTGAAAGTTGTGTGCAGAATGGATTGGAGAGTTAAGTCCTGGAGAGAAGGAGATCAGTTAAAAACGACAACAACAGCAAAACAAAACAACAGTGATATTAATCCATGAAATATTATATTAAAGTAGTCAGTACCAGGAACAAAGAGAAAGGGGAAAAATTGAATCACTTTAAACAGAGAAAAAATGTAATTCACAATAAGAGATGTCAAAGAGGGTAACACTTCAGAGGCTCTCAGATCTGATTCTGGGAGAAAGGTTTATGATCTGGGCAATTAATTTGGAATCAAAAGAAATATTTCAGAATGCATTTTGAAACTTCTAGAACACACAAATAACTTCCTCTGGCTTTCTTTACCCTCCCTTTGATTACCAGAAACTAAAAGAAAAGAATGATTACCAGAAACTAAAAGAAAGGAATGATTACCAGAAACTAAAAGAAAAGAATTAACTTCTTTCTGGCTAGAAGACATCTGGAAAACATATGATCTCTCTAACAACAGGTCCCATGATTCAAACTACACACAATCAGTAAGAAAAGGAATTCAGAATGTGTGCTAGTGGCACACTTCCTTTCTTGTGTTTATTACAGAGCAATAAATCAAGTGTTTTCTAAGATCCTACTCCCAAGCTGCTAGTCAGAAAAGGACTCACCCGCCATAGTTAACAGCCTCTGTCCTTTTCTACAGCGTTGAAAAGAGCCTCAGACTCAAAAATGAAAGTAAACTATGTCTTTCCTTATTGTAAAGGGCGGAAACATGTAATTACAGATTGTGAAACTGCCGTTCAGACTTCCAGGCTCATTATCAGGAAGTGCCTTGTCGTCAGCAAATTGGCATGCAATTACTGGAATTTAGTTTCTGACGTGGTGAAAAAAAAAAATGATAAAACATTGTCCTGTGGTTTGACACCTTAGCCTGTTTCTTGTTTCCTGTGGCCACTCTAACTTCTTCTATCCAACTGTCTCTTCTCTTCCTGATCTGTCAGTTTTTCTCTCTCTGATCACATAAAACCACAAATCCTGGAGGAGTTTAATATAACAAGTCTCCTTTCATTTCCTCATAAGAATTAACCAAATAGTTCATATTTCCTGCTTAAACTGTGTTGATGAATCGTCACGATGTCTTCCCCTCTCTGTCTCCCTGTGGTCTTAACCTTTTATTGGAGATGGTGCTGCAAGAACCCTGTGGTCTACTCCCCGGCATGCTTTCCTTTTACTACCTAAGATGGCCATAACATTTAATTTTTACTGAGGGTGAAAGTTCACCTTTGCTTTTTGATATCCCCTCAATGAAAGCTGCTTGTAGAAGGAAGCTCAGGCTATAGTAGAATTAATGTCTATAGTAGAATTTTACAAAGGTGATATGTCTGGAAGAACAGTTAGTAAAAGGAGAAAGAAAAAGGTGAGGATGGCCAAGTAGAAACAGCTCCAGTGTGCAGCTCCCACAGAGAAAAACACACAAGGTGAGTGATGTTTGCATTTTAAACTGAGGTACCCAAGTCCTCTCATTGGGACTATCTAGGCAGTTGGTGCAACCCACAGAAAGCAAAGAAAAGCAGGGTGGGGTGGCAGTTCGCCCAGGAGCTACATGGGACAAAGGGACTTCCTTCCCTCAGGCAAGGGAGACAGTGAGGAACTGTGTTGCCCTCCCGGGCTACTGTGTTTTCCAGGATTTTGCAATCCAGGGTTCAGGAGTTCCCCCTCGTGAGTGTACACTATCAGGGCCTTCGGTCTCAACACAAAACTGGACAGACCCAGGTCTGCTGTTCTGGTCGGCGGCTGTTTGGGCAGGCACTGACTGAGCTGCAGGAGTTTTTACATAGTCCAGCAGCTCCCAGAACTCTAGTGAGGCAGAGTCCCATCCACTCCCATGGAAAGGGGGCTGAAGCCAGGGAGCAAAATGGCCTCGCTCAGCAGATCCACTCTCACAGAAGCCTGCAAGCTTAGATCCACTGGATTAGCATCCCCTCTAGCCAGCAGAGCAGCCTGGAGTGGGCCAAAGATGACCGAGTTCCACAGGGGAGGGGCGACTGCCATTACTGCAGCTCTTGTCAGCGGTTTTCCCCTACCAGTGCTATGGAGGCTGGGCAGATTGGATTGGGCAAAAGTCTTCACAGTGCAGCACAGCCACTGTGGCAGATTATGGCCAGACTGCTTCTTTAGGTGGGACCGAGATCCATCCCTCCTCGCCCGGCAAGAAATCGTTGCAGGAATTCCAGAAACTCCAGCCAGGAGTTTACAGACAGAGCTCTCATTTCCCTCGGACAGAGCACCTGCGGATAGGGGTTACTGTGGTCTCAGGTTCAGCCAACTCAATCTTCCTGCCTGCTGGCTCTGAAGAGTATCAGTGATCCAGACAAGGGGGATTCCCCCAGCCTAGTGCACTAGCTCTGCTAAAGGATAGCCAGACTGCTTCCTTAAGTGGGTTCCTGATCCCGGACCTCCTGACTGGGTTAGACCTTTCAACAGGGGTTGCCAGGCACCTCATACAGGAGAGTTCCAACTGGCATCAGGTTAGTGCCCCTCTGGGAAGAAGCTTCCAGAGGAAGGAGCAGGCAGCACTCTTCGCTGTTCTGCAGCCTCCATTGGTGATACCCAGGTGAACGGTGTCTGGAGTGGACCCTCAGCACACTGCAGCAGACCTGCAGAAGAGGGGCCTGAATGTTAGAGGAAAAACAAAAATCAGAAAGCAACAATAACACAACATCAACAAAAAAGACCCTACAAAAGTCCCATCCAAAGGTCAACAGCTTCAAAGATTAAAGGTAGATAAATCCACAAAGATGATGAAAAATCAATGCAAAACCATTGAAAATTGCAAAAGCTGGAATGCCTTTTCTCCTCAAATGATTTCAACACTTCTCCAGCAAGGGCACAGAATAGGACTGAAGCTGAGATGGGTGAACTCACAGAAGTAGACATCAGAAAGTGGGTAATAACGAACTTTGCAGAGCTAAAGGATTATGTTCTAGCCCAAGGCGAAGAAGTTAAGAACCATGATAAAAGATTACAGGAACTGTTAATTAGAATAACCAGTTTAGAGAGGAATGCAATTGACCTGATGGAGCTGAGAAACACAGCATGAGAGCTTCATGACGCAAACACAAGTATCAATAGCCAAATCAACCAGGCAGAAGAAAGAGTATAAGAGCTTGAAGACTATCTTGCTAAAATAAGGCAGGTAGAAAAGACTAGAGAAAAAAATAAAAAGCGTGAACAAAACCTTCAAGAACTATGGGATTATGTAAAAAGACCAAACGTATGACTGATTGAAGTACCTGAAAGAGATGGGGAGAATGGAACCAAATCAAAAAACACACTTCAGGATATCATCCAGGAGAACATCCCCAACCTAGCAAGACAGGTCAACATTCAAATTCAGGAATTTTAGAAAACCGCAGTAAGATACTCCACAAGAAGATCAATCCCAAGAAACATAATCATCAGATTCTCCAAGGTTGAAATGAAGGGAAAAAATGTTAAGGCATCCAGAGAGAGAGGCCAGGTCACCTACAGAGGGAAGCCCATCAGACTAGCAGTGGACTTCTCAGCAGAAACCCTACAAACCAGAAAAGACTGGGGACCGATATTCAACATTCACAAAGAAAATAATTTCCAACCCAGAATTTCATATCTGGCCAAACTAAGTTTCATAAGTGAAGGAGAAATAAAATCCTTTTCAGACAAGCAAATGCTGAGGGATTTTGTCACCACCAGGCTTTCCTTGAAAGAGGTCCTGCAGGAAACAATAGTCATCGAAAGGAAAATCTGTTAGCAGCCACTATAAAAACACACTAAAATACACAGGCCAATGACACTATGAAGCAACTACATTAAAAAGTCTGCAAAATTAACCAGGCAACATCATGATAACAGGATCAAATTCACACATACCAATATTAACCATAAAATAAATGGGCTAAATGCCCCAATCAAAAGACACAGAATGGCAAGCTGGACAAAAAGACAGGACTCATCAGTGTGCTGTATTTAATAGACACTGTTGGTGAGAATGTAAATTAGGTCAATGATTGTGGAAGAGTGTATGGTGATTCATCAAAGATTTAGAACAAAAATACCATTTGACCAAGAAATACCATTACTGGGTATATACACAGAGGAGTATAAATCATTCTATTATA
Organism: Papio anubis; assembly: GCF_008728515.1. Lineage (NCBI taxonomy): Eukaryota > Metazoa > Chordata > Mammalia > Primates > Cercopithecidae > Papio > Papio anubis. The sequence continues at coordinate 29,380,327 of NC_044987.1, read as the reverse complement.
AAGATACATTACATGTATGCATATGTTCATTGCAGCACTATTCACAATAGCAAAGACATGAAATCAACCAATATGCCCATCAATGATATGCTGGATAGAGAAAATGTGACACATATACACCATGGGAATACAATGCAGCCATAAAAACGAATGAGATCATGTCCTTTGCAAGGACAAGGATGAAGCTGGAAGCCATTATCCTCAGCAGACTAATGCAGGAACAGAAAACCAAACCCTGCCTGTTCTCACTTACAAGTGGGAGCTGAGCGATAAGAACACATGGACTCAGGGATGGGAACAACACACATGGGGGCCAGATACGAGGATGGCAGATGGCGGAGAGCGTTAGAGAAAAGAGACAATGCCTGCTTGGCTTAATAACTAGGTGATGGGTTGGTCTGTGCAGCAAACCACCATGGCACACGTTTACCTATGTAACAAACCCGTACATCCTGCACATGTATTCCAGGACTTAAAAAAAAAATTTTTTAATTAAAATGGCAGTATGAAGTTCAACATTGAATGACTGCAAGAGGTAAGAAATTCGTCTTCACTTTTAATGAGTTTGGGATTAGAAAAGGATCATGATTGCAACTGAATTTGTAGTTCTTCCAGTTCTTCAAAAGCTTCACATCACTGAGTGACTGATTGAACCCCAAACTATTTCTCCTGCACAATGCAGGTGCATCATTTTGCATTCAATGAACTGTAGTGTTTCTTCAGAGTCTCATACTCTGTCTGCTATTACGTTTATGTTGTTGACTGTTATACATTCTTAAGGAGGCTGTGAAATATTAGGGATCAATGCTTGAATTAAAATTTACTTTGTATTTCTCAACACTCTTAGCATAGGTTAGAAATATGCAGGTTCCCTTCATGGATTTGTCAATTGTAAACTCTAGGATTTGGAAAAAAGTCCCTTTTCACATCATGCTCTCACTATCAGAACTGTCTTTCTTCTCCCCACCTCTTCTACTGAGTTCTAAATTCTTTAAAGTTACATACTTTCTATAATTTGTATCTGTATTCCTAAAGCAGAAAGCTCTGAAAATGGTTTTCTGAAGGAAAAAATGGTGCTGTTAGCCAGTTCAGGTCTTAAGAATCAAGTATAAAGATTCTAAATCCATTACATGCTCTAAGTTTCATCTTCTTTTTTTTTTTTCCAGTGTGGTAAAAAATCATAGGACAGTCCTTCATTTTTATATCAGACTTATTGGAATGCTTAAGGAACAATATGTTTTTCAACAGACATGACTCAGAAATTAGGTGCATAATGAGAGAATTCCTGGCTTCCTGTGGGAAAAAGAAATAAAGCAAACACTTTGAAAAGTTCCATGAAAAGATATGCAAGTTATAGTATCATACCACCAATGGGACTATACACATTCTGAAAACAAAAGAGCCCATGCTATATCTAGATATTCCCCTGCTGAAATGAGAGAGAAACACCTATAAGTGAGCATTTGTAATCTTATTACCACCTCAGAAATCAACATCAACTGACCCTCAAAAGGAGTGGTTTAAGCAAAGAACTTTGAGGGAAGAGCAATGTACTCTGCACTGACCAGAAGGAAGGTATTCTTTCAGTATCCCCTGTACACCTTCCATAGAGAGTAAGAGAAAGGTAAAAATGGGGTAGGGGGAGTGACTGGGCATTGGAAAAGAAATACCTAAATGTGCATCTTAAGAGTGCTATTTAAGGACTGTGATTTAAGTTAATTATGGTCTCTGAAATGCAATGGCCTTATCTATACAGGGGAGGATAACAATTTATACACAAAATATATCTGAAGCCCAAAAGTGCATGGGATAATAGAGGACATGTAAGATTCAATCTCTACACAGTAATTCTATTAATAGCTTCTCAATTTATATACTTCAAAAATAATTTTATTTAGAATTAAATAATATTCACCTAAAGTATTTACACAAAATGTTAACTAAATACAAAAATGGTACAACAGAATGAAAGTACAAATCTAGAATAGATTGATAAGGAAAAAAATTACATGATATTAGGAGAAAGGAGTTCTTATGGAGAAAAGAAATATTAAAGAAGAAAGATTAATTATTACATAGTTAACACAGTTTTAATGAAGACATATAAATATTATACAAAGGAAGGTGTAAGAGAAAAGCAGTAGCAATAGCTCTGTATATAATCATGAACACTTTGTTTAATCCAATCTTTTAGTCAAAGGTGACAGTAATAAAATATATTGAATAATAAATTAAAATTATATTTAGAACCTTAGCTATCTCAGTTAAAGAAAGTCTTTAACTAAGTCTTGTTCCAATTAAAGGAAGTAGGTAAGAGATAGGATAGAGACAGGTGTCTCTACAAATGTTTTGTGAGACTGAGGGAATAGATGGTTATTTTTCTTGAGAGCACGATGATGTGCTTGGAATTTATGCAGTGGAACATGGAGTTAGGTGTAATATGGGAGTTATTGATAACTAAATTGGTGTTTCTGATAGTCATCTGGAAATGTGGGATAAGGAAAGTGAAAGAAAAGAAAGAGACAGAAATCACCAAGATTGGTGTTGAGAAATCAGTGACCTACAGTGGGCTATAGTGACATAGACAAATGTCATATGGAAGGCTGGGCTCAAAGGATTTTAAATAACAGTTCCATCTAATATTACAGCCTATTAATTCACTCAAGCTGGAAATGTATGGGATTTTAGTGTGGTATTGTTTTTTTATCATGGAAAAAATTAATTCTACCTTAGGATATGGTCGGCACAATGTGGAACCAGTCTGTCTCCTGAGGGAGGGCATCTCATTATAGACAATATGTAATTTAACTATTTAAGCAGAGCCAAGACCTTCAGACCAAGGTGACCATGAGAGTGCAAGTCCTTAGAAAACTGCCAAACATGGTAGATGAAAAGATTCCAATGGCTTTCATTTAAATATTGATAAGGAAAGTAACTGAGTTAAGTTACAAAGTAGAAACATCTTTAATGATAGCAGTTATTTAGTGCCTTCTTTACTTTGGGTCATGCTAAATATTTTGCATATATTAACTCATTCAATCCTTAGAACAATGATATTTATATTTACATATATTAGTAAGGAACTCAAAGAAAGCCCAGAGAAGTTAAATAAGCGAAATGAATTTACCAAATACTGAATGGCTGTGTAGTCTATAAAAGCAAGGTTCTTACACCAAACCTTACATTTAGAATTATTCAGACATATTGTTTTATATACTTCATACTTCTAGGAAAAACTCACTTTAAGGTAGGACCCAAATGTGCCTTGCTTGCTTTTCTGCTTCTCTGTCCTCTGCTCCTACTATTCTATAAATACTTGATGTCTGGGCAAATTGCACTGCTGAATGATCCCACCATTGCAGACCTTTTCTGTGTGGAGTCAGATTCTAATGTACTCCAGCATAGATCATTTTCCATTGAATTCTCTGTTATGGCTCACAGTTCCCGGAAAGTATTTTGCACCATAGAAGAGATAAATCATTACTACTTCAGTGAATATGTATATAAATGTGGTCTCCACTAATAAAGGGAATTGAGTGTATAAGTTGGAGGAAAGCTTTAGTCGTTCTTCAAAAATCATATCTGAAGTTCAACACAGGTATCCATGCTCTAGTGGGTTGATGTGAGGTTCTGCATCGATAGCCCAAACAAAGATATCCTGTGTGGAATCACATTTTCTGATATGAAAGAGCAGAAATCAACAAAATGCTTCTCCAGCTAGGCTTTCTTAATAGCATCATCTTGAAAGTCTTTTGGATTTGGTCAGCATATATTTCCAGAGGCCTGTAATGAATCTTGTAACCATACAAACCCATGGTTATCTGGAAAGAAAAGATTTGGCTTTGTGAAATCCCCAAATTTGAGACAGGTCTCAGTTAATTTAGAAAGTTTATTTTGCCAAAGTTGAGGATGCTTACACCCATGACAGAGCCTCAGGAAGTCCTGATGATATGTCCTCAATGTGGTCGAGGAACAGTTTAGTTTTATACATTTTAGGGAGACGTGAGACATCAATCAGTATATGTAATAATTACATTCATTTGGTCTGGAAATGTAGGACAATGTGAAGAAAAGGCAGGAAGACTTAAAGCGAGGAGGGGTCTTCCTGGTAACAGATAGGTGAGAGATGAATTTGCACTTTTGAGTTTCTGATTATCCTTTCCTAAGGAGGTACTCAGATGATATACATCTATCTCAATGAGAAGAGGGGTGACTTTGAATAAAATGGGAGGCAGGTTGGCCCTAAGCAGTTCCCAGCTTGACTTTTTCTTTTAGCTGAGTGATTTGGGAGCCCCAAGATTTATTTTCCTTTCACATGCCCCACCCCTCTTTTGAAATAATTTGGAAGCATTTTGGAAGACAATGTGTCTCTGGGCTAGAATTCATCTGATCTCCTATGGTTAGGATGGTTCATTCCTAGACAGTATGTCCTGAAAGCTCATTTTTAGCAGGTTGTGGAGTCTCATGTCCTGTAAACAGAAAACAGGAGTAAGAAGGGAGAAAAACAACAAAAAACAAAAGAACACTCCGGGAAAACTGATATAGGTCACATTACTCTGAAGTCTGTTCATCAGTAGGGAGTTATGAAAGTGGATTGTGTATGTAAATAGGTGACTGTTATTTTCTTCTGAAGTTTAAGTTGTCTAGTGTCAGTTCACAGGGCTTTAAGAAAGCACACCTTAGTTTCCAGTGACTTCCAATTAGCAAAAAGGAAAAAAAGAAAAAAATAGAAAATGTTATTCTGAAGACTTGTAGCCAAGAAAAAATTAGAATTCAATCCAAACTTTAGAAATAATAAAAACTGAAAAACATTAGGCAAGATTAGAATCTAACAACAGTTGTACTTTAGTTTTTGAAACATAATTTTTCTCTCTCCAGTTTCCCATTGTCCTTAAAGACAAATCTTAGTAGGACTGATTTGCTTTATTACATTTGGCTTAATTATTTGTGTACAATGCAGCAAGAATAATTACTTTTTACATAGGTTTTCAAATTGGCTTTGATGGAACTTTGTTTCATAGAAGGAATATCAGAGAAGACATTTTTAAAGCTGATCCCAATCACAGATATGTGCCATCATATATCTAGGAGTTGGGTGATCATCTTTTATTGAGATTCAAAGATAAACTTAGGGCTCCTGGACCTGTCTGAAAGTGACATTTTTTACTTACCACAGGTTAGGAACCCCATACAGGGTCAGTGTGAACAAAGAGCATATTGGCTGCTGAAGTCAAGTTTGATTCCTTAAAGGAAAACACACCTTCCCAATGAAATCCTGGGTAAACTAACCAATTCCTCCAATTGTGTCTTGTTACAAATGAAAACAGATTCTTACGGTACTTATGAGAATAAATGTATTGCCATAAGTTAAGAATACTCACAAATAGATTCCAATTCCTGGAGAAATCAGGCAGAGAGAAACAAATATGCTCCAAATTTCTTCATTGGAGTATACTAAATTGTTAAAAGATGTCAATATCTCAAAAAAAATTTTAACACTCTGAAAAACAAAACAATCAGCAAACATTTTAAGCAAAAAGTTAAAAAGATTAGTTAAGTCCATGCAGTTAATTCCTGTTCTGCATGATACTCACTAATATTTTAGCTCTCCACAAGCCCTGAAAGTTTTTCCTTTATTCTCATGTCATAATCTCCAAAGATACCAGAAATCTGTATTTAAGAGCAATGGTTAGAGTTTTATAACTGATTACAAAACTGCCTTCTCAAGAGGACCACAACAAGGCAACAATTGTCCATGGATGAAAAAAATTTTAAGGCAGCCATAGTCAAAAGACACAAATGACAAAGAAATTTGTTACCACTGAGGCACACAATAATTTTACCATGACAATTATGATTATTACTGATAATATACACTAAGCTATATTAGAATTACAGGAGTTTCCCACAGTTTTGGAACGCATACCATATTTATACAAATACTGCTCAAAGAAAACCAAACAGCATTTCATATTTGACAATGCTTCCTGTATACTTTTTATAGCAAATAAGCCTAATTATGTCATTTTTGGAATTTAAGGTAACTAATATCTGAAAAAGATTAATTAGGTCAGAAAAAAAATAATTTATAATTTGATTTTGAAAAGTTTGGCAAATATAAAAGGCTTAAAACACTCAATATCACAAAATAGGATTACAAATCATTGTAAAGTGATTCATTTAACTAAAGTGATAACTGAATGATTTTTTTAAAAAGAAAAAACCATCATTCTTTGAGACAGGAGACAATTTTCCAAACAAGAAGCCCTAATAAAAACAGAATGAAACCAATTACGTTTGTTCTTCAAAATTTTGTAAACAATCTATAAAATTTAATCTCCATCATAAAATATAACTTTCATAACTCTTTTATAACCTTTATGACCTTTATTAAGGAGTTGGTTAATGCTTCACAAAAGCCTTGTTCATCTTACACAGGGGTTCATATATGGATGTTGTATCGGTGTGCCCTTGACATTCATGATTAACTTATAGAGAAACTGAGTTTATTTTATATTTCAAAATCATCCCTTACAATCTTATGCATCCACCACTTCTGTGAGTTCTTGGGCCTTGAGGAGTTGAATGTCTTTAATTTATGACCCTGTGTCTCAGGAATGCAGTTAATATTTATTGGCATCTTTTACAGGGCCTGCAGATGAGGCTATAATTGCTGTCAGTGTTTAAGATTTAGCAGGATGCGGTGTCCTTTTTAGACCCAAGAGTCAAAGCCCAGTAACTCAATGTCACAAGGACATTAAAAAGCACATACAGAAGGGTAAGTGGAACTAATAACCTTAACTAAAAAAAAAATTAATCTCGGATTTTTTCAAAAAAACCCCAAACTTGATAATAATATGACAATTTGATCATATTAACATTTTTGTTTTTTTCTTGTAAAGCCTCTTATTGTGACTTACACTGCCATTCACGACATACTTGTACTTTTTATTTTGTCTTCAATACTCCTCCTTCTTAAACAACCAGTCATTTTATTTTAGGACCGAATTTATCATACAAGTTTCACATATAAAATTATTCCTCTGTAAGCTTTCTTAAAAAAAAAAACCCTCTTTATTTTCATAACTTTCTTTACATCCTTTTTTATTTCCTGGTTCCTTTTACCTTGTTTTATACATAACCTTTATATAAGCTTTGAATTAGACAAAACTTGTTCAACTTTTTTTTTCAAGGAACATATTTGGTTTCCTTACAATATATATTTATTGGAAAATACCCAAATAATGAAGTATCTATTATTTAATTTAACTTTATATTCTAAATTATGACTAGTTTGCTTACAAGTATGTATCCCATTACATTTACCTAATTATTTTATTTTAATTGTTTACCAAGACGATTTTTGAAAACTGTGATAATCATAATTTAAAGTTATAAAATCACCATCTGCAAAAATATAACTGAGGCAGTGAAAAAGATATGACCTAACCAACTCCATCTTGCTTCTAACCTCCAAGTTTTCCTTGATCATTCCTGAACTTTGGGAGGAACTTAGTTTATAGTTTAGTTTTGAAGCAAAGGTGATAATAGCACTTTCCCAAAACAAACCTCTCTACTGCCTGTGAACTAGATTGTCTAAAGCCACAAGATTAGAAGTTATTGCAATATTACTGAATTTAAGATGCAGTTATTTTCATTAAACCAATATAAAAGTCTTATTTATTAAAATTATGGAAGCAAAGATTATTCTGCTTTGGGCTTGATTTAGAGTTTTATAACCCCTATGCCAAATTTTTATACCTTCCAGTATTTGGCAGGGATAAGTATGAAATTTCCTGATTAATAAATGCAAATGAAAAATGTATGCTGGCAATTCTTAAGTCAAATCTAATTTACTTTACCAATAATTTTAAAGCTAGCTTATTTATTAAAGATTTTACTTATTAAGTTACATAAACTTGAAAAAGCATTTGACTAGTCTTTCCTTTTTTCCTGATAAAATATTTAATTTAAATGCTTATATTAAAGGAGAAGGTTAATAGGAATGTGTTCTTCATCCTAGAATGACAGATATTTGTGCAAAGTCAATAATATTGCCTTAACATGTTTCTGAAATTTTTTCAAATTTGTTTCACACTGATATTAAAAATCTCCCCTCTAGTGAACTAGTGAAATTTCCATGGTCCAGAGGGACTCAAGACACAGATGTTAAATCATTTTATAAGTTGAATGTTGTGATGTACATGAAAGTTACAGGCAAATATGCTGTCAACTTCACTATGTGAATTTCTTGTCCCAACCATTCACTATTCTCTATACTATGTCCTCTATTCCCTACCTATATCTCTATGCCGTATACTATGACACTGCAAGCAAAGTGGAAATTCAATTAATAATAATAACAATAATATGGAGTTAACATTTATTACTCGGTTCTTTTAGGGTTGCCATTATCACCTATGGTTTGCAATATTGTACTAGCACTTAACCTGTCCCCCTATATCCACTCTTGCTGTGCTATAATCCATTCCCCACAGAGCTTTCAGCGTGATTCTTTAAAAATGAAAATTTTATCACTTTATTACTTACAGCCCTCTAGAATTTCTTATCATGATTAGTATGAAGGAACATATAAGGCCTCGGATATTCTGGTCCCTCCCTCACTCCCCAGCCTCCCTGCTGGCATCTCTCCTGACACTGTGTTCCAGTTACTAAGCCCTCTCTCTGAAGCTCTGTTTTGTCTGTAAGTTCCCCATATACACTGCTTCTCTTGTCTAGAATGTTCCTCTTTTACCCTTGATTTGCACTCCTTCATTTTTCAAATGCGAGCATAAATGTTTCCTTAAAGGGTTTTATCAGAGTGGACAATCATTATTTATTCCTACTACATTGTGCCTGCGTTTTTTCTCCCAATTAATGTCTGCCTTTATGGCCTGACTGTAAATACCATAAGGTTTAGTAACCATGTCTCCTTTAATTGTGCATCATATGTCCTGCATCTAGCCTAGTCTTAGCACACAACTACATGTACAAAACAAAAATGAAAAAAAGGAATTTGTTTATTAGACTGTATTTCTGCAACTAAATTGAACAATCCTTCAGAATGTGTATCAGGCTTTATATGCAATTTTAGCTTCCTTTAACAGCTATAAGTATAGAACTCTTCTTTCAGATAAGTTCTAGAAAATATATGATGGGTAATAAGACAGAATATAACTGGGGAAGCTATCTGAGTTGGGAACTAGAAGAAATATGTTTAGCCAGAGCAGAGAACAAATGGAAAGTTTTGCTGTGTATGTGATTATTTTATTTAGTTTTCCTCAAGCAGCTGAGCAGAGAGTGATGCCATCATCAAACTGGGAAAGAATGGGCTTAAGAAGCTTGTTTTGGAAGGACTCAGAGAAAGAAAAATAATGAGAAATTAGAAATTTTATTTTAAATTCCTTAAATTTGAGCTACCAATTAGATATGCAAGGAGACAGGTAAAGTAGAAAATTTTATGTATAAAACAGAAACTCAGTTTTTATAGAGTTCTATATAGTCTCGTGGTTCTTGTGAAGGGTCAAAGATACTTAGACTAATACTAGACGCCCAACAAGTCTTTGATGTTAAAGTGGTTTAAGTAGCCTAGAAAACACTATTATTAGTAATTCACTAGAATAGTTCTAAGGAATAAAAACAGTACTGAAACTATAGGCACAGAAATTATTATTATATGACTTGATTTCTTTTTTACATGAATAAAGGACAGTCACCTTTTGAAAACATTTGGGTAGCTAAATCATAAATTCTACTCTTTATACCTTTCAAGGAACTATATAAACGAGATAAGAGTACTAGTTTCCCTAAGAAATCTATTAGTGAGCGAATGGCACATATAAGATGCATTTTGCTGGCCAGGCGCAGTGGCTCACGCTTGTAATCCCAGCACTTTGGAAGGCCGAGACGGGCGGGTCACGAGGTCAGGAAATCGAGACCATCCTGGCTAACACGGTGAAACCCCGTCTCTACTAAAAAAAAAAAAAAAAAATTGTTTTTCTTAAAGTTATTCTTAATCAAATCAGAAAAAAGTCAGATGATACTAAATACATATTTTTGCTTGTCTTGTTTTAATTTTTGCATTTTTTTCTGTTAATTACATTCAACACTTATAAAATGATTTTGTAGGAACTAATTCCATCACAAAAACTTTGTAAGTATGCCATGCTCCACACTTACATTTAGCGTTTTGTTCTTTATAAAAAGTATATGGCCTTAAAGTGCAAAAATACAGACCTATTTATAGGATACTTAATATCCCAAACAAGTTAAACTATATGTAAGACTAATCAGAGTCTTTGGCAGAAACCATATTTGTGTCTTAGACTTCAGAAACATCTGCCTCAGCCTTGTTCAGTACCAAGGAAAAATTCCACGTTCTGTTATTGACAGATTTAGAAGCCTCAAAAATTACACCTGAGAATGTATCAGTTTGTTATGGCCACAATACTGCCATATAACAAATGGTCTCAAAATTTCAGTGACAAATTTCACTAAGCTCATTTTGCACCTATGGGTATACAATTCAGCTGCAGGAACCTCTTACTTCCCTTGCTGGTCATCTCAGTGTGTCTTTTCCATAACTCTCATTCTCCTTTAAGTCCGGGTTTCTGTCATAGCAACTGCAGAAACTGAGAGGACAAGCCTAATCACTTAAGGATATTTCAGACCTCTACTTGGATTAATCAGTTGGTCATTTCAACTGCAAAGAAGTTGCTATGGAAGATCTAAAACATGTTACTCAGGACAATTTACTAATCCTCTACGTCCTGAAGATTTCTCTGATGAATTGAATCCAAATATTTCCCTCGATTTGATCTCCTGTGGTAAATATTGATTAAGCCATTTAATAAAAAGATGCTTTATATTCTTTCCCATAGGGTATATGCTTTCTGACGTGTAATTTTTTTCTGAGGTTTGAAAGCACCATGAAAGCATGTACTAGAGAGATTTTTCTCAATTTGTATAGCAGATGTTCAGCACAATGCCTTAAATAAATTATTGTTTTTAATAATGGACAAAATATAGAGACTAAAAAAGCATTTTTTTTAAAAAAAAGAATCAGACAATTTTGGTTGGAGTTCTATTTATCAGTAGGATATCAATCAAAATACATAGGCTGCAAATATCACCAGGTTTACTATTAACTTTCTGCCTAATGTAGTCAAAAGGGAGCTCTGATCATTGCAGTTTTTTCGAGAACTGGAATGATGGAAGATCCATTTTGACACATGACTTTACCATGGCAGAGAAATGGTAACTAACAAATGGTGTTCTGGTTTTCAACCCATTCTCTTAAATGGAGGCTCACATATTACCTCTGCTTATGTGGCATTAGTGAAAGTAAGCTATGTAACTATAGAAACCTTGAAAGGAAGTGAGTGCAATCCTACCACATTCTAAGAGGCAGACCCATGAGATGAGTACCTTTATTTCTCCTGTTTTGCAGAAGAAAATAAGACTTCAGGCTGTAGAATAACCTGTGAAATCACACAATTGGAAAGTACCCAAGTTGGAGTGTACATCAGTGTATCTAAGAATGAAAACCTATGCTTCTTGGCACAGCATTTCTTTACCTTTTTGTGTGAAGCAGGCTTTCCAGTAGAGGCTATGTGCTATTGTCTGAATCTTTATTTTCCCCCTAAAATTCATATATTAAAGTCCTAACCCCCAAGGTTATGGCATTTGGAGGTGGGACCTTTGGGAGGCGATTAGGTTATGAGAGCAGAGCCTTCGTAACTAGAATAAGTGCTTTTATTTATTTATTTATTTATTTATTTATTTATTTATTATACTTTAAGTTCTAGGGTACATGTGCACAACGTGCAGGTTTGTTACATATGTATACATGTGCCATGGTGATGTGCTGCACCCATTAACTCGTCATTTACATTAGGTATATGTCCTAATGCTATCCCTCCCCACAACAGGCCCTGGTGTGTGATGTTCTGATGCAAACTATCTCAAGGACAGAAAGTCAAACACCGCATGTTCTCACTCATAGGTGGGAATTGAACAAGGAGAACACTCGGACACAGGATGGAGAATAAGTGTTTTTATAAAAGAGACCCCAGAGAGGTAGCTCTTTACTACTACCACGTGAGGACAGAGTTATAAGATGCCAGACAGAAATTAGAAAGTGGGCCCTCACCAGATCTAGATCTTCCAGTGCCTTGCTCCTGGACTTCCCAGCCTCTAGAACTGTGAGAAATAAAATTCAGTCATTTATAAGCTACTCAGTTTATGGCATTTTGTTCTAGCTGTCCAAATGGAGTAAAATAGTAGGTACTAACAAATACTAACTCTTGTTAACCTTATCCCTTGTTTTTTCTACTGATGATAATGATAATTAAGAATGTAAGAATTAAATAACTATAAAAAACAAAACACAAAAGAAAGAGAAAATTTGATCTTCTTATCCCAATGTGTGTTCATCTCTACCTAAAAGAAGGTTGGTAGACTGTCTTTTTGGAGATATTGCTTGTTAGTAATGAATATGCTATAGTCCGTAATGTAAGGTATGCCCATTTTCAGTGGAGATTTTAACATGCTTAAGAAACCATTATATAAGTCCAAAATGTTAATTTATTTTTGAGAAATATAACTTTTATAAGAAATAGAATAATTGCATTAATATAGTAAGGTATTTTCTTTCAGCAACCTGGCCAAAAGTATAATCAGAAGAATGCTAAGTGGATATGCAGTCAGATGAGGGGGAATTAGATAAATCAGCTTGTAATATCATCAAGCTAATAACTCCAACTTAAAGGAAATACTTCTGCTTATGGATGAAAGTATTCAAAGTCCATTGATTACACAACCCTTTGCATACTTTCACCATCACTAAATGCTTTGTTATCATTTGTCTAAGGCTGTCTCCCACAAGGTGAAGAGGAATGGGTACTGTCACCCCTGCCTCTGTGACTCTTTTTTCTTATTTCAATGTCTGTCTAGACATAGACTTTCCTCGAATGTGTACTTATGTTCCTTCAGTTCGCCAAGTCTCTTAGGCTTCAGACTTGTTTATTAATATCACATTTCATACCTTTGCACTATCATATTTATTGCTGATTTCATATTTAAATTTCAGAATACAGTAGTTCTCCACTGTTTTCAGATTTATCAAGAAAATCTCATATATGACAAGAATAACAATGATGATGATACAGAACCAAGTTTAAATATTGCTTCAGAATTAATTCCAGGGACTTGCAATATCAGTGGATGAAATATGTGTCAAAAATTGGAGTAAAATAATGTTTTTCCAAATTAATAAGTGATGTGTAAACATATCTTAATTAGAAAGACTAAACCAGTCAAAAATAATAACTACAGCTACTTTTCAAGATGTAGACAGTACACTAAGACATCAAGAGAAACAATAAAAAGTTAAAAATTGGGGTGATGCAACTAAAGTGTACACTTTTTATTAGTTTTCTTTTTCCATGGTTGTTTGTTTATGCAATTAGTATTAAGCTGTTATCCATTTAAAATAATGAGTTATAAGATAGTATTTGCAGGCCTCATGGCATCCATACAATGGATACACAAAAAATAAAAAGCAAAAAATTAAATCATACTACAAGAGAAGGTCAACTTTGCTAAAAGCAGTATAAGAAGAAAGAGAAAAAGGAAGATAAGACCATAAAACAAGCAGATAACAAATTTAAAAAATGACAGGAGTAATTCTTTACTTATCAAGAATAACACTGAGTATGACTGGACTACATTCCTTACCATAAAGACATAAAGTGGCTGAATGTATGAAGATATAAGACTCAATGATCTATTGCCTACAAGAAACGTACTTCACATAGACTGAAAATAAAAAGATGAAAAAATATATTTCATACTGGTGGAAACCGAAAGGAAGAGGAGTAACTACACTTATGTCAGATAAAATAGATTTCAAGACAAAAACTGTAAGGAATCACAAAGAAGGTCATTATATAATGATACAGAGGTCAACCTAGCAATGGAGTATAATGATTGTAAATATATATGTACACAACACTGTAGCACCTGGATATATAAAGCAAGTCATATTGGAGCTAAATACAGAGATAGACTTCAATGCGAAAATAGCTAGTGACTTCAACACCCTATTTTCAGCATTTGACAGATCTCTCAGACAGAAACTCAACAACAACAAAAAATTAGACTTCATCTGCACTATAAAGCAACTGGTATACCTACAGGATACTTCATTCAATGGCTGCAGAACACATATTGTTCTCCTAAGCACAAGGATCATTTTCAAGAATAAGCCATATGTTAGGTAACCAAACACGTTTTAAGTTTTCAAAAAAATTGAAATATTATCAAGCATCTCCTCTGAGCACAATAAAATAAAACTAGAAATCAACAACAACAGGAATTTTGGAAACTATACAAACACATAGAAATTAAACAATATGTTTCTGAAAGACCAGTAGGTCAACAAAGAAATTAGAAAGGAAATGGAAATTTTTTTTGAAACAAATGATAATAGAAACACAACATACTAAAACCTATGTGATACAGTAAAAGAGTTACTAAGAGAGAAATTCTGAGCTATAAGTGCTTTGAAATTCTATAAGTGCCTACATCAAAAAAAGAAGAAAAACTTGAACTGAATAACCTAACAATGCATCTTAAATAACTAGAACGGCAAGAGTAAGCCAAACTCAAAATTCATAGAAAAGAAATACTAAATATCAGAGCAGACATAAATAAATTTGGAATGAAGAAAAAAATAAAATCAATGAAATAAAAAGTTGATGTTTTGGAAAGACAAACAACAATGTCAAACCTTTAGCTGGATTAACAGTAAAAGAGAGATGACCCCAATAAATACAAGGGTCAGAAGATAAATTACAACTGATGATGCAGAAATTCAAAGGATCTTTGGTGGTTACTACGAGTAACTATACACCAGTAAATAGAAAATCTAGAGGAAATGGATAAATTTCTAGACACATACAACCTGTCAATTGAGATTGAACCATAAAGAGATTCGAAACATGAACAAGTTAATGAAAAGTAACAAGATTGAAGCTGTAATAAAAAGTACCCCAGCAAAGGAAATCTTGTGAGTTATTGGTTTCACTGCAGAATGTTATCAAACATTTAAGGAAGACCTTATATCAATCCTACTCAATTGTTCAGAAACATAGAGGAAGAGGGAATATTTCTACACTCATTATATGAAGCAGTATTACCCTGATACCAAAACCAGACAAAGACATATCTAAAAAGAAAAAGAAAACAGAAAGCCAATATATCTGATGAATATTGATGCAAAAATACTCAACAAAATACTAGCAAACCAAATTGAACAATACATTAAAGAATCATTCATTGTGACCAAGGCAGATTTATCCCAGGAATGCAAAGGTGACTCAACATAGTCAAATCAATAAATGTGATGCATTGTATCAATAAGATGAAGGACAAAATCCATCAGATTATTACCATTGATGCTGAAAAAGCATTTGATATAATTTATTTTACTTTCATGATAAAAATCCTAAAGAAACTGGGTACAGAAGGAACATACTACAACATAATAAAATCCATATATCACAGACCCACAGTTAATATCATACTGAGTGGAGAAAAACTTATAGCTTCTCCTCTCAGATCTGGAACATGACAAAGATGCTCACTTTCACCGCTGTTATTCAACATAGCACTTAAAGTCCCAACTAGAGCAATGAGACCAGATAATAAAATAAAAGGCATTTAAATTAAAAAGAAAGAAGTCAAATTATCTTTGTTTGCAGATTATATTTTCTTCTTATTTGGAAATCCTAAAGACTCAACCAGAAAACTATTGGAACAGATAAACAAATTTGGTAAAGTTTCAGTATATAAAATCAATATACGAAATCTGTAACATTTCTACATGCAAACACTAAACGATTTGAAAAAAGAAATTTAAACAGTAAGCCCATTTATAGCAGCCATAAATAAATGCCTAGGATTTACCCTCACCAAACAAGGGAAAAATCTCTACAATGAAAACTATAATACATTGATGAAAGAAATTGAAGAGGATACAAAATATAAAATGATATTCCATGCTCATGAATGGAAAGAGCTAATATTGTTAAAATATCCATACTACCCAAAGCAACCTACAGACTGAATGCCATCTTTGTCCAAATGCTATCACTGTCCAATAAAAAGAATGCCCAACAACATTCTTTACAGAAATAGAAAAAATAACTCTAAGATTTGTATTGAACTGCAAAAGACCCAGAATAGCCAAAGCTATCCTGAGCAAATGGAACAAAACTAGAGGAATCACATTATATAATTTCAACTTATACTACAGAACTATAGTAATTAAAACAGCATGGTACTGGCATAAAAACAGATGCATAGACCAATGGAACAAAATAGAGAACACAGAAACAAATTTACACACCTACAGTGAACTCATTTTTGACAAAGGTGTCAAGACCCTGGGGAAAAGATAGCCCTTTCAATAAACGGCACTGGGAAAACAGGATATCCATTTGCAGAAAAATGAAACTACACCCTTATCTCTTGCCACATCCAAAAACAAAATCAAAACAGAAGAAAGATTTAAATCTAAGACCCTAAATTATGAAACTACTAAAATAAAATATTAGGGAAACTATTAGGACATTGGTGTGGGCAAAAATTTTTTGAGTAATACCCCACAAGCACAAGCAACAAAAACCAAAATAGACAAATAGAATCACATCATGTTAAAAAGCATATGTGGAATAAAGAAAATAATCAAAGGGAAAGACAACCAACAGAATGGGAGAAAATATTTGCAAACTCTCCAAATTAAAAGGGATTCACAACCAAAATTTATAAGGAGCTGAAACAACTCTATAGGAAAAAAATCTGTTGATCTAATTTAAAAATGTGTAAAATATTTGGATAGATATTTCTCAAAAGAAAACATAAAAATAACAAACAAGCTTATGAAAAGATGTTCAGCACCATTGATCATTAGAGAAATGCAAATCAAAACTCCAATGAGACATCATCTCACCCCAGTTAAAATGACTTTTATCCAAATGATAGGCAATAACCAGTGCTCGTGAAGATGCGGAGAAAAGGAAACTTTCATACACTGTTGATAATATAAATTAGTGCAACCACTATGAAGAACAGTTTGGAGCCTCCTCAAAAAAATTAAAGATAAAGCTACCATATAATCCAGCAATTCCACTTTGGGGTATGTAGCCAAAAGAAATAAAATCAGCATATTGAGACATCCACACTCCCATATTTTTTGCAGCACTGTTTACATCAGCTAAGATTTGGAAGCAATGTAAGTGTCCATCAACAAATGCATGGATAAATAAAATGTGGTACATATACACAATGCAGTACTATTCAGCCATAAGAAAGACTGAGATTCTGTCATTTGCAACAACACGGGTGGAATGGGAAGTCATTACATTAAGTAAAATAAGCCAGCCACAGAAAGACAAACCTCGCATGTTTTCATGTATTTGTGGAATCTAAAAATAAAAACAATTTAACTTATGAGTATAGAGAGTATAAAGTTGATTACCAGAAGCTGGAAAGGTAGTGGAGGGTTGTAGGAGGTAGGAATGGTTAATAGGTACAAAAAGTTAGAATGACTGAATGAATAAGACCTAGTAATTGAGAGTACAGCAAGTGACTACAGTCAAAATAATTTAATTGCACATTAAAAAATAACTAAAAGGGGATAATTTGATTGTAACACAAAGAATACATGCTTGCGGGTATAAATAGCCTACTTTTTCAAGATGTAATTATTGTGCACTGCATGCCTGTATCAATATATCTCATGTATCTCATAAATGCATTCATTATTTGTAATAACACAAAAATTAAAAGTTAAAAAGCATCTCATACTTTTCTCTGTTGTTATACATATTCTCCAACTAAAAGTGATGGTGGGGTGGGATTATGGATCAAAAGATTACAAGGCAAAAGATTACAGGGACCATGTCTTTAAAACTTTCAAAATACGTGTAAATACTTGCTAATGTGAGTATATGTCAACACTATTTACTTCTCTTTCACTGAAAGGGAAACAAGGAATGCGGTGGATCCTTCTTCTGAGTAAAGGAAAATAGTTTCACTAAATTTTTGTCTTTATTTCGGAAAACGCCTGCCCTTCAAAGCAGATAAGAGAGTTTTTATATATGTATATATTTTTAAGTCTAATGTTCCCCTTTTGAGTCAAATTATTATTTTCTTTTTGGGTGACATTATTGATTATTATTCTCTCCAATGGAAGATAGCTACACAAATGAATGAAGGGAAAGAGAAGTCTCTTGGAAATGAAAGACTAACAGAAAAAAGTACGAATATTATTTGAATCCAATTCATTTTTACTTTGATTTCTAGTTATGAATTCTAATTCTATCCAACCTTAGTTTTAGGAATCTTGGCAAAGAATTGTAACAGGGGCAATTTTGACTTCTTGTATGCCATTCAACCTGCTGTTCATCCTGCAAGCCATCTTTCTTAATTATAAATCTGACTATATATAATGCCCCTGTTTAATAATATTCTAAAATAATTTACACTGTCCCCAGGACAAATAATTACTCCTATATGTTTCATCAGTTCATCTAATCTTTTCAAACCATAATTTAACTTTTACATTGCAACCATACAATTTTTTTCCCCAAATTTGTCTTATCATTTTGCACTCTCAATTGAGAAAAATCTCAATGATTTTTCCTCCCCCTCATAAAATTTTCTTTTGGATATAACAAATCTATCACAATGAAAGCATGCACACTTACACGCAAACGTAAGTCTCTGTGTTCTGCTTTCCTGTCAATTTTTAACACCGTTAATAATTCAAATTAAACTCTTATTTTTCATTGTACCACCACTAGCCTCTAAATTGCCCGGAGTTCTGACTCCACTGATGCCTGCACAACTCTGGAAGTATAAATTTGGAAGGTGAGGGGACAGAGTCTGACTTCAGGCTGCCAGTGATACTCCGTTCACTATTTCAAAAAGTCACATAAGTGATCTCTTTTCTTCTCTCTCCAGTTCTGCTCATTTGTCTATTGGGGTATTGTTTATCTATCACACTCACTTGGGTATTTTTGTTCATTAAATATACAAAAGACTGATACTTAAATCATTTTCAGATAATAAATATAGGTTTGCCACTAAAATTAAACAACAGAAAAGTTTGTAAAGTGGAAAAGGATTATCCACACTCTTTAATTTGACACAAGGTAACCACAGTTATATGTTTAGCTTGCATCTTTCTGAATTTTTTCTATGCTTTTGTAAAACACTTAATACATTACTGATTTTATTGATTTCCTTAATCATTGGCTTCCTAGTATCCTTGCCCTTTGCTTCAACCTGAACTAGTCTTATGATTTGGTTTTGGCCAACATAATGCAGTAGAAGGATCTGGTGCAATTCCCAGCTCAGGCTTTACAAAGCCTGGTGCTCTTCTTCCTCGTGGACACCTGAACCTAAATTAGGATGAGCCTGAGCTACATTGCTAGCTGATAAGACACATCATATGGAAAAGAGGCTAATTGCCCCAGCCAAGGTCATTCTAGACCACCTTCCAGCCATGCGCTTTCCAAACATATGAGAGATCCTAGCCTTTCAGTCAAGAGGCCTACCCCATGCACAGGTGATCTCAGACACATGGATAATCTCAGCAGAGTCAAGAACTACTTAGCTAACTGGTAACCTTGTGAACAATAGTAAATGCTTATTGCATTAAACTACTGAAGTTTTGGGTGTTTTGATACCCAGAAATAAATAACTGGCAGACACATATTTACCTATACCTTTTTCCTTATAGCACCAGTATCATATTATTATATTATCAACAATTTGCTCCATTTGTTTAATTTTTGCTTCACAACATATGACAAACCCTTTAAAAATCCAACACATTAAAATTCAATACTATCTGATTTTTGGACATCTATAAATTATTAAAAGTGTCAATTCAACATAATTTTAAATGTTTTGTCAAAGTAATACATTCATGAGACAGTCCGTAGTACAGAAAATAATATAATAAAAATCATATTTCCCAGTACAACTCGTCCCACCTTCAGTCCCACATACTAGATGTAATTTCCTTCAATAGTTTTTGTTTTGTTTTGTTTGGCAGTAACATTTGGAATTTTCAATAATGACTCTTACAGCTCTGTGTTTCCTGATATATAGAACATAAACAATGCCATTGACTACCTCATATGAAAAATGAGATGCAGTTCACTTACATTGCCACATATTTAGTCTATTCTACCTAATATTTGATGATGTCATGATGTTCAAATCTTTTATTAATTGTGAAACAATTAATAATATATTTAACCTTAATTTCTTCTTTCATCAATGTTGCTCAGTAGCTAAAATTTTCTCTATGTATGTTGATTAATGTTGCTCTCATACCTTCTCGCTTTCAATTTTATCATTTTATTTTCGCAATTTTTATCATAGTAAAATGTCATAACAAAATTACAAGCTTAACAGTTTTAAGCGTACAGCCAAATAGTATTAAATACATTCATAATTTTGCACAACAATCACCCATCTACCTCCAGAATTCTTTCTATCTTGTAAATCTGAAACTTTATAACCATTAAATGACTCTTCATTTTCTCCTGCCCTAGCACCTGGCAATCACCATTCTACTTTCTGTCTCTGTGAATCTGATCATCTAGGTGCCTCATATAAGTGTGATCATATTGTATTTTTGTGTGTGTGAATGGCTTATTTTACCTAGCATAATGTCCTCAAAGTTCCTCTATATTTTAGCATATGTCAGAACTTCCCTCTTTTCTATGCTAAATTACATTTTAGTATATCTATATATGATATTTTACTTATCAATTTTTCAGTCCATGGATACTTTTGTTGCTTCCAGATTTTAGATAACATGAGCAACATTGCCATGAACATGGGTGTATAAATATATATTTGAGACCCTGCTTTCAATTATTTTTGGTATGTACCCAAAGGTGGAGTTTGAATCCTATGATAATTCTAGCTTTACTTTTGTGAGGAATTTCCATACTGTTTTCCACAGTGGTGCCATTTGGCATTCTCACCAACAGAGCACAGGGTTCCAATTATCTACATCCCTGCAAACACCTGTTATTTTCTGTTTGTTTGTATGTTTTGATGGGAGTCTTCTAATGGGTATGAGGTGGTATCTTTCTTATACTTTTAGACACCATCTTCTTTCATCCTATTGTTGGCGGTAAGTCACAGCCAGTAGTCTTCATCAGCCAAGTATAGATGTTACATCAGCCATGAAACTCGAAAATCCAGTTAGCTCCTTCCATTTCATTTCCACTTGTCCACCATTTTCATGGAAATTATATTGTCTATGAGAGAATCTAAAAATATACAGTTCATACAATCTAAAAAGATACCATCTTTACTTTTATCAAAACACCAGATGTTGAATATGCAAGCTATACAGGTAAAGGTTCTCTTTGGTGTTGACAGAGGAGGGCTGGGCTGCCTGTGGTTTCCTGCAGAAGAGAGAAAGGACAGAAGGTCAAGATGGTTATCCTTCACTGCCTTCATCCCATCCCTCATTATGATTCTTCTTCCATCTTCTGCCATATGCTTTTGTCATTTCCCTTGACTTCCATCTGTGACCTCTGTGACTTGTTTAGCAAAAAGTACTTAGGAGTATCTTTGTAAAACCTGAATTAAATTAAGTCACTTCTCTTTTCGAAAGCACTGGAAGGTTTTCCTATCTACTCAGATAATATTTTTTTAAATATTTACCATGTGACGTTCAAGCACAATGTGATGAGGCTCCTCACTGTTTCTCCTAATTTGTCTCTGTCATTTCCCTCACTTGCATTCTCTTTTGGTCACACTGTCTCATTGTAGTTCTTTTTAAACATGTTTAGCATTTATCTGCCTCAGGGCATTTGCCCTTGTATTCTGTGCTGGAACACCTCTCCTGCATAAGAACCTCATGGTTCACTCTCCAACTCTGTCCATTCTCTATTCTAATTTCATTATTTCAAGGAAGGTTTCCTGAATAAAATACCTACAGTTAAGCATGTATTTTCTACTGTCCAATAACTGTGGCTGAATGTCAGTAATGAGAGAGCCAAGTAAAAAGCACTCCCTGGCAGAACCTCCCACCAGCCTGTGCACTGGGAAGAATGTGCACTGGGGTGGAGCCTTGGGAAGTTCATGCCATTTGCAGCAGGGAGAAGCCTGGCCCCTCCTCTTCCTGGGTGGTACCTGGTATTCAAACTGCAAGGCAGAAAGACACTAGCAGGATTCTGGCTCTGTGAAGGGTCCGTTTCCCATTTTTTTTCCTTTTCACACAATAAACCCTGCCCTCTTCACCTTTCAGATTGTCTGTGAGTCTAATTTCTCATGGTCATGTGACAAGGACCCCATCTTTAGCTGAACTAAGGAGAAAGTCAACAACAGTAATGTGATACATGCACTCAGAGGACCAAAGCCTTGCTTTCCCCATAGTTAGCTCCTGTGTTTACTCTGTTTTGTTCAAGGTCTGATGCAATGTTGGCAACTAAGTGTGGCAGATGGGAGAGAAACAGAGAGAGAGACAAAGAGAGGGAGTGTATGAGAGATCGATGAATATAATTAATAATGGTAACGTTTATACATTACTATTTTAATAATTACTAACCTAGGACTTTCATTGTGTATTACATTTTGCTGCAATTTTCCTTACCTCCTTGATTGATTATATAGTTGGGGGAAACTAAATGCATATAAGTAGAATAAAAAAGAGCACATAAATTCTCACCAGACTGCGTCAATAAAGAACTCTAACTTGACCATACAAGTGGTCAGCTGTCATTGGTCATTGAACTTCACCACTAATAGAGCTCTTTCATTTATTTCACCCTCCAACAACTCTCAATACTTACATTTTCAATTGCCAGGAAAGAGGTAGAAATCTCTTGTCAAGGATACTCGTTCTATGGTGGGCATCTGGGCTTTAGCCATTGGAATTTCAAATGATTTCTGTACCTAAAAGAAAAAACAGTAGATGAGATATAAGGGATTTTGGATTCTCAGAAAGCACTTTGCACCATGAACCAGGAAATACCTGGAATGAAGACAGCTTCCAGGGTTGATAGGACCAAGCCCATGGATATTCCAACTCCTTAACGCTGCTACCCTACCTCTTAGAATTGACACCCCATGTCAGACTGTACACTTTACATCAAAATAAACACTGCATGCCAAGTCAAGGCTTTTCAACCTCCATTTTCTCTATTTTCCATTTTTGACCTACAGATGTGGAAATCAATTAAATATCCCTTGAGATATGCTCATGAGAACTGGATATGGAAGACAGTACTTTCAACCCTCACCAAGGCTGATTCTTCAATTTAAGTAGAATTAAATCCCAGAATCTTGCTTTAAGGCCTGAACACTGAACAACTTTCATGCCGACACCACCAAGCTGACCCCTGAAATCTTATGCAAGGACTGATCAGTGAGATCCTGCTTACCGTAAATCCAGTATTTCTAGTCTTTTTCCAGGAATACCCTCAAAAGTACAATGTCTCATTCCTAATCATCCAAAAGGACTTAACGTCCCAGTTCTCTATTCACAGAAACCCTGTCTCAATTTGTGGTACAATCTTCTTTAAACGCCAGTGGTATATATTCTTCTTCCCACAAGAGTTTTACTGTTTTCTACAATTTTTAATTTAGAAACAACCACACTTTCCTGTGTTAATACCAATCCTATTTTCCCTTAAAAAGAGAAGGAACATTTATCTATTCATTTATGCATCTATTTATTCAATATATATTAATTGAATGTCTGCTATATGTCAGGCATATTGAGGTGCTGAGCAAATCCCCGCCTTCTTGAAGTTTGCATGTTAGTGAGTAAATACAGGTAAAAAACAGACACATAAATAAACTATTAATATATGCTTAGTGGGAGGAGATAAGAACTGTGGAGAAAATAAAATAGGAAGGATGGGGAATAAGGAAGGTCCCAAGTTGGGCAAAGAATAGTAAACCTTCCCTTCTGCCCTTTTCCATGGAAAGAGTGATTTCTTTTTTATTCCCTCTTACATGCCTTTATGAATTCTACCACAATGTGTAATTACACATTTTTTTGTCAGCCCATATTTCCAGTATCCATATCTCTCACAAAAGTGTGAGTCCTAGGTAGTCTTAAGCCATGCAAACTTCATTTACCCCTTTGTTATCAGGATGAAGTCCATCACCTCCATCCAGTTTTTATTCATTTAGTAAATTAATCAAAATTATTTCAAAATGTTTTCTATTCTCTGAATTTTAATAACTTACAACCCAAAACATGAAGCTTATAGCTGATATTATTTTGTTTTACTTTGCTCTTCTTCTGGGATATATTGACAATTTCTTTCTCTAAACCAGATTTTAAACACCTGAATGACAGAAATCAGGTGCCGTTCTACTTTTGCTTGCCTGAAGAAGTGTGTCATTTTCATTCGATTAGGGAATAATGATAAATTCTTTCTGAGCAAATAAATAAATGACTAGAAAAGGAAACGGAAGCTTACCTTCTGAAATATTTTCATTAGGTGGTAGCACCAAGAATATTTCTGGAAGCATGTGATAAGTTCCGTGATGAAGATGGAGCCCTTTGTGCAGTCTCTCCAGGACACGTTATCTATGATGATACAGACTGATATACCTTGGGCTACGACTTTCACTATGTTTTTGTTTATATTTTTGTTTTTGTATAGCTTGGGAATTTACTTGATAGATTTATGGAAATCCCTTATAACCTAACATTTACTTAGGTTTCACACAGAGGAAACAGAAAAGCTGGCAAAGGTTGAACAAAAAAGACAGCTTGTAAACATTACAAGAGATTGCATAGTGATTGTATTTTCATTCTTGGAACGGACTTTCTATTATGGACCTCATGTTCATTCACTTTGCTTAGAAAAGGGGTCTTGAGAAATAACTGGAATTGTTCCACTTTACAAAGTAAAGAACAGAAGCCCAGAAGGATGAATAAAGGTTCAGTGAGGAAGCAACAAAAAATTGCTTTCTGGTTCCAGGATTGTTTACAGATTGCACCATGATGTCTTTTACCATACAATAAACAAAATAGATGAACACATCCAAAGTTTCAGTTATAGAAGATTAAAATATCATAGAAAAATACTGTATAATATGGTGCCAATAGTAAATAATCCTGTCTTATACACTTAAAAATTTGTAAAGAGAGTAGATCTTATATAAATTATCTTTATCACACCCTTGCAGAATGATGATAATAATAAATAGAGAGCTGGAGGAATCTTTTGGAGGAGACAGAGATATTTACAGCATAGATTTGGGTGATGATTTGAGGGGTGTGTACTAATCTCCAAACTTATTAAGTTGCATGCATTAAATATGTACAGTTTTTGTATGTCAGTTATGCCTCCATAAAGTGGTTTAAAAATAAGACTTAAAAATTTACAACTTGGAAAGAGTAAAATGTAAAGACCTTTAGGATGATTACCTAGAGGTGAAATGCAAACCACTGTTTCCTGTAATTAGACCTAATTAGCCCCACCCTAACATTTCCTACTTTTTTTTAAAGGGCATTCACATTTTTATCTGGACACTCAATAACATTGCTCTTTGTAGGATCAAGTGGAATGTATGTGGAAGAGGGCTTGAAGTTGCTCATTTAGAAAGACAGCCAGTACTGGGATCCATAAAACTTATATTCAAAATGTTAAATGGATTTGATAAAAAAACAGAATCCATCATTTATGTTTACATGGTGTGTGATGAATGCGGTTACTTGTATTGTATTGCTTTACAATATTTGGCATACCTTTGACTGTAAAGTGTAACACTTATAAAAAAACTACAATTTCTTAAAATGTGTGTGTGGGAGGGGGAAGGAATCTGTTCTCACAGCACACATAAGATCATGCAAAATATATAGAGAGCACACACCATTCTCTCAACTCATTGTTGCCTAGGGCCTATGTTGATTTCATAGGGTCATTCAAAGGTGTCCTCAGCACCCCCACATTTTTTACTGTTGCTAAAAGACACATACGTGGTGTTGAAGAACAGAAAGCAATGAAGTCCTTCTCCACGTGGACTCTGCAAACAGAATCTTCCTCCAGGTTCTCAGGTGACTGTGAAGAGTTGACTGCCAAGGATGCTGGAGAGTCTCTGACCCAGTGTTCCCCACGTCCTTCTGTAGAGACATCAAAGATACATCAACTTTCTTTTCTTTTTTTCTGTCTTTTAGGTTACGTTAAGTTCCAGAATAGAAATGCAGAATGTGTAGGTTTGTTACATAGTTATATGTGTACCATTGTGGTTTGCTGCACCTATCAACCTATCATATAGGTTTTAAGCCACGTGCATTAAGTATTTGCCTTAAGGCTCTCCTACCCCTTCCCCCCGACCTCCCGACAGGCCCCGGTGTGTGATGTTCCGTTCCTTGTATCCATGTATTCTCACTGTTCAGCCCTCACTTCTAAGTGAGAACATGCAGTGTTTGGTTTTCTGTTCCTGCATTAATTTGCTGAGGATGATGGCTTCCAGCTTCATTCATGTTCCTGCAAAGGACATGATCTCATTCCTTTTTATGACTACACCGTATTCCATGCGATATATGTACCACATTTTCTATATCCAGTCTATCATTGATGGGCATTTGGGTTGGTTCAAGAGGCATCAACTTTTTATACACTGCTGTGCCTCCCTTACCATGGCTATCACAGTTGCCCACCTTGTTATTTTTCAGTGTTCTTTCTAACTAATTTAATACATATATACAGACCCACACACATGCAAACACACACACACACACACACACTTTGCTTCGTCTCTAGTGTCATTCAACAATGTGTCAATTAACAGTGAATTTATCATGTCATTACCAGTTTTCAGTTAAGTTATTTCTGCTTTCTTAAAAAACAAACAAAACATACATCCCAATAGTCATGAGGCAATTGGAAGTCAGGAATAAAAAGAGAGAGAGAGAAGATTGACTTAAACCCC
Organism: Papio anubis; assembly: GCF_008728515.1. Lineage (NCBI taxonomy): Eukaryota > Metazoa > Chordata > Mammalia > Primates > Cercopithecidae > Papio > Papio anubis. Next base: position 29,353,330 of record NC_044987.1, on the reverse strand, counting down.
TTAAGTTTCCTTAACTCCCTACTCGTTTTCCTTTCAACAACTATAAATAAATAGGGTGCGTGTCTCACATGATAACTTCAGTTTCAAGTGCAAATTCTTCAGAAACCACATCATGTCCAAATGTCTGTAAAACATTTACAAATCAAGCTACCATGAAAATGATTCCATTCCAAAGTTTCACTATTTCTGTTTAACTTTGATTTAGGGATTCTGGTGATCTCCCTCACCGCTTACTGTGGATAAAATTGTACAGAAATTTCTCCGCTGATGAGACAATTTCTCATTATACCAGACCCTTAGGTAGAGTTTCTTTAGAATTCATTATACTTTGTTTGCACTGGATGGGGTCTAAGACTGTTGCCCCTAAATATAAACTAAACATCAAAATCCTCTGCATACACCTTCATAACTGTTAGATGTTCAGTCCCAGCACTCACCGCCTCTGCAGGCCTGGACAATGATGACCTTGGGTTTGTCCTTTAGACTGAGGCAGTTTCGGTTGTTGAATATCTGGAAGACGGTGTCATAAAGCAGCACATCTGGGTTTTTCTCATCATGTGCAGTTCCGCAGATTCCCTCCAGGATGCCATGAGACATGAGCACTAGGAACGTGCTATCGGAGGACTTGTGCTCTGGTCGCCTAGCAAAAGCCCTCAGTTCTGACTCCATTTCCTGTAAAAGAGCAATGTCTAACTTCAGTCAGAGAAGCATCACAATTAATAGGATGTCCTAGATTTACCATGAGTGAAACAAGTAAAATATGTAACATCTGTGTCACGGTGCTTCACATAGTGCTTACTCAGTCATGACAGCTGTTTTATGTTTTTTGTTTTTTTGTTTATTTTTTCCTTCGTAGCGGAGCTGTGGGTTCCTACTTTTTCTCCCTGCTGACGCACCATGCACTGTCTTCTTAATATACTGTATATTTTTATATGTTACTTATATTACTTTTTTTAAATCTCAATCTTGTCTCTCCTTTCCTAACAAGAGTCATGTGTTATAAATGCATCACAGCACCGTCCTTGTAAAATCCAATGTACGTTGCTTAGAATAAAATCAATCTTCTTGCCTGACCATTCTCACCCTTACATTATGTCTGTTCTGCTTCAATCTCTAGTCATACTGGTCTTCTCTTGTGCCTCACGTGTGCCAGTTTCATTTTCAGCTCAGCTCTTTCACAGGTAGCTCCCCCTACTTGGAAGGCACTGCATTCACATCTTCCCAGAGCCATCTCATTCCTTTTGGTAGTTCAGTCCAACTCCTGTGTTCTCTCCCGACAGAGGCTTTTCTGGACCAACCCAAAAACGTCACACTCCATCCAACATTCCCTCTCATATTTCCTTTTTGTTTTCTTTTTGCTTATTTTGGATTATCTTCTTATTCTTATACAGACACATACACACACTCATTCTCTGAGATTGGTCTGGTTTTGCTTATATTGTGAGATTTTACCTCCACTCTAACCTAGATCCTTGTAAATTTGAAGCTTCTTGTATCATTTACAGACTTATCCACAGCATCAGGAAAAGCTCTTGGCCCCAAAGTTTGGATTTAATATTTGTTTTAAGAGTGCACTCCTGTGCCAGGTGCAGTGACTCACGCCTGTAATCCCAACACTTTGGGAGGCTGAGGCGGGCAGATCACGAGGTCAGGAGATCGAGACCATCCTGGCTAACACGGTGAAACCCCATCTCTGTTAAAAATACAGAAAATTAGCTGGGCGTGGTGGCACGCGCCTGTAGTCCCAGCTACTCGGGAGGCTGAGGCAGGAGAATTGCTTGAACCTGGAAGGTGGATGTTGCAGTGAGCCGAGATCATGCTGCTGCACTCCAGTCTGGGTGACAGAGTGAGACTCCGTCTCAAAAAAAAAAAAAAAAAGTGCACTCATGCCAAAAACACATTACTCTGTGATTTTCTGTGAAATCTTGGGGCTATATCCCAATCACCTGATCTTATTGGAACTCAATAATAATTGTGAAAATACATGCCAATCATATTTTGTCTAGTTTTATGGAGCTGAGGGTATTTGAGGCTCAGAAGAGACACAGATTTATGTATTCAATAGTTTCTTTTACTAGTGCATGTGTGCGTGTATGCGTGTGCACACACACACATGAACCCAGAGGTTGTTAAACCTTGTTGAACTTCTATAAAGCTAACTAATTAGAAGAATATATGTTGCCCATGGGTGAGTGTGAGATGGCTTAGGGGTTCTTACCCTGGCTGTGAGTTTCTTTTTGTCAACCACATTGTAGCCCAGGCCCTGAAGCAGCCCTTTCATCCCCAGGATGTCAAAGTGAGCCCCAGTCCTTGGTGGCAGATGATCAAACTCTGTATTGCATATGATGAGAGCTAGGCGTTTGCGGTCCTCTCTCTTTTTTATTGGATAGATCTGCAGGAGATGGAGATGAAGCGACTTTGATTACCTGAGTCTCTTTTCAACCTCCATATGCCTCATTATTTTGCTTTTTTCATGCAGCTGCCCCCTTCTCTAAACTCTATCAGAAGACACTGCCTTCCCCTCTCTCTCAAGAGCCCAGACTAAGAACCAGGACATATCTGGAATTATTATTTAACTTTCCTCTCTCTAGAGCCCAGAGCAAGAACTGGGACATATCTGGAATGATCACTCAAGAATCTTGAGGAAACTGAATAATTCCTACCCCCTTCCTTCTTTTTCTTCTCCACCTACTCAAACATTTCTTATATTCAGGTTCAAATCAAATTTCATATAAACCAAGAGATGTTGTCATTGGCTCCAGTAAAAATAAATATAGCAAATATTCTTTGCCTTTGATACTATTTTAAAAACATAAACTTACAATGATTTTCAAGATTTAATTATACTTTTCAAATATATTTTATGTCTAGGCTTTTCAACTAGAGTACAAACAATTACTACTCAGCCATGTTATCTTAAAAACATTTTTATTTTGTGACTATATCTGAAATGGTAGTAAATCCCAAATAGATACAAAAATCAATAAATGATAAAAATGAGGAAGCTACATTTTATCATGGGTTGAAAGAGCATTGGTATCTGTTTGAAGCCATATGAATCCTTGCCTACTGAAAGCATCTATCGTAAAGGTTACCACTGTCACCACCCCCTCATCATTTACTGCTTTATGTATTTCTGCATTTATGGCTGGTACTGTGGCTCCAGCCTGTAATCCCAGCGCTTTGGGAGGCCAAGGCTCATGAAGACAGGATTTGGAGAACAGACTGGGTGACATAGTGAGACTATGTCTCTACAAAAAAAAAAAAAAAATCAGCCTGGCATGGTAGTGTGCATCTGTAGTCCTAATTACTTGGGAGGCTGAGGCTAGAGAATCTCTTGAGCCAATGTGTTCCAGACAGCAGTCAGCTATGATCACACCACAGCACTCCAGGCTGGGCAACAGAGCAAGACCCCATTTTTACAAATGTGCATTTAGTGAAAGCAATTGTTTCTCTCTTTTTCCCCATTTCATGCAGAGAGCACGGAACCTCATCATGGTTTTCTTTACACCGTCTCAGGAATTCTTCATGAGGACAAAGTATGAGAGTATTTGTAGATTCTGCTGACTCAGGTGGTCCAGCCTCAATTTGCAGAAGAGCTGTGGGATATCACAAAATATAAATTAAGATCTAAAATTGACACCCTAACATCACAATTAGAAGAACTAGAGATTCAAGAGCAAACACATTCAAGAGCTGGCAGAAGGCAAGAAATGACAAAGATCAGAACAGAACTGAAGGAGGTAGAGACACAAAAATACCCTTCAAAAAATCAATGAATCCAGGAACTGTTTTTTTGAAAAGATCAACAAAATTGATAGACCACTAGCAAGACTAATAAAGAAGAAAAGAGAGAAGAATCAAATAGATGCAATAAAAAATGATAAAGGGGATATCACCATCTATCCCACAGAAATACAAACTACCATCAGAGAATACTATAAACACCTCTATGCAAATAAACTAGAAAATCTAGAAGAAATGGATAAATTCCTGAACACATACACTCTCCCAAGACTAAACCAGGAAAAAGGTGAATCCCTGAATAGACCAATGACAGGCTCTGAAATTGAGGCAGTAATTAACAGCCTACCAACCAAAAAAAGTCCAGGACCAGATAGATGCATGGTCGAATTCTACCAGAGGTACAAGGAGGACTTGGTACCATTCCTTCTGAAACTATTCCAATCAACAGAAAAAGAGGGAACCCTCCCTAACTCATTTTATGAGCCCAGCATCATCCTGATACCAAAGCCTGGCAGAGACACAACAAAAAAAAAAGAGAATTTTAGACCAATATCCCTGATGAACATTGATGCAAAAATCCTCAGTAAAATACTGGCAAACCAAATCCAGCAGCACATCAAAAAGCTTATCCACCATGATCAAGTGGGCTTCATCCCTGGGATGCAAGGCTGGTTCAACAAACACAAATTAATAAACATAATCCAGCATATAAACAGAACCAAAGACAAAAAACACATGATTATCGCGATAGATGCAGAAAAATCCTTTGACAAAATGCAATAGCCCTTCATACTAAAAACTCTCAATAAATTAGGTATTGATGGAACGTATCTCAAAATAATAAGAGCTATTTATGACAAACCCACAGCCAATATCATACTGAATGGGCAAAACCTGGAAGCATTCCCTTTAAAAACTGGCACAAGACAGGGATGCCCTCTCTCACCACTCCTATTCAACTTAGTGTTGGAAGTTCTGGCCAGGGCAATCAGGCAGGAGAAAGAAATAAAGGGTATTCAATTAGGAAATGAGGAACTCAAATTCTCCCTGTTTGCAGATGACACGAGTGTATATTTAGAAAACCCCATTGTCTCAGCCCAAAGTCTCCTTAAGCTTATAAGCAACTTCAGTAAAGTCTCAGGATACAAAATCAATCAGCAAAAATCACAAGCATTCTTATACACTAATAACAGACAGAGAGCCAAATCATGAGTGAACTCCCATTCACAATGGCTTCAAATAGAATAAAACACCTAGGAATCCAACTTACAAGGGATGTGAAGGATCTCTTCAAGGAAACTACAAACCACTGATCAACGAAATAAAAGAGGATACAAAAAAATGGAAGAACATTCCATGCTCATGGATAGGAAGAATCAATATCATGAAAATGGCCATACTGCCCAAGGTAATTTATAGATTCAGTGCCATCCCCATTAAGCTACCAATGACTTTCTTCACAGAATTGGAAAAAAACTACTTTCACGTTCATATGGAAACCAAAAAGGAGCCTGCATTGCCAAGACAATCCTAAGCCAAAAGAACAAAGCTGGAGGCATCACACTACCTGACTTCAAACTATACTACAAGTCTACAGTAACCAAAACAGCATGGTACTGGTACCAAAATAGAGATATAGACCAATGAAACAGAGCAGAGCCCTCAGAAATAATACCACACATCTACAACCATCTGATCTTTGACAACCGTGATAAAAACAAGAAATGGAGAAAGAATTCCCTATTTAATAAATGGTGCTGGGAAAATTGGCTAGCCACATGTAGAAAGCTGAAACTGGATCCCTTCCTTACACCTTATAGAAAAATTAATTCAAATGGATTAGAGACTTAAATGTTAGACCTAAAACGATAAAAACCCTAGAAGAAAACCTAGGCAATACCATTCAGGACATAGGCATGCACAAGGACTTCATGTCTAAAACACCAAAAGCAATGGCAACAAAAGCCAAAATTGACAAATGGGATCCAATTAAACTAAAGAGCTTCTGCACAGCAAAAGAAACTACCATCAGAGTGAACAGGCCAGCTACAGAATGGGAGAAAACTTTTGCAATCTACTCATCTGACAAAGGGTTAATATCCAGAACCTACAAAAAACTCAAACAAATTTACAAGAAAAAAACAACCCCATCAAAAAGTGGGCAAAGGATATGAACAGACACTTCTCAAAAGAAGACATTTATGCAGCCAACAGACACATGAAAAAATGCTCATCATCACTGGCCATCAGAAAAATGCAAATCAAAACCACAACGAGATACCATCTCACACCAGTTAGAATGGCCATCATTAAAAAGTCAGGAAACAACAGGTGCTGGAGAGGATGTGGAGAAATAGGAACACTTTTACACTGTTGGTGGGACTGTAAACTAGTTCAACCATTGTGAAAGTGTGGCGATTCCTCAAGGATCTAGAACTAGAAATACCATTTGACCCTGCCTTCCCATTACTGGGTATATACCCAAAGGATTATAAATCATGCTATTATAAAGACACATGCATACGTATGTTTATTGTGGCACTATTCACAATAGCAAAGACTTGTAACCAAGCCAAATGTTCATCAATGATAGACTGGATTAAAAAAACTGTGACACATACACACAATGGAATACTGTGCAGCCATAAAAAAGGATGAGTTCATGTCCTCTGTAGGGACATGGATGAAGCTGGAAACCTCATTCTCCGTAAGCTATCACAAGGACAAAAAGCCAAACACTGCATGTTCTCACTCATAGGTGAGAATTGAACAATGAAAACACTTGGACACAGGAAGGGGAACATCACACACTGGGGCCTGTCATGGGGTGGGGGGAGGGAGGACGGATAGCATTAGGAGATATGCCTAATGTAAATTACGAGTTAATAAGTGCAGCACTAACATGGCACATGTATACATATGTAACAAACCTGCACGTTATGCACATGTACCTTAGAACTTAAAGTATAATAATAATAAATATAAATATATATATATATAAAAATTATGGTTTCTGCCCCTGTGACCGAATTTATCACCTAAGAACTTTGAGAGAGAGAGAGAAATCTTAGGAAAAGACTTCTTTGTATGTAGGGGTTATAGCTGTACCTAATTTCCAGCTTAAGGAAATGTATTGTGGGAATTCCCTGACAGAGAAAGCAGATCTCCCCCAACCCCACCAAGAAAAAAAATGCAGTTATAGATTCTGATTATTCTTGAGAAAAACTCTTGATGATTTAGAGTTAAATTTGGCTTTTCTATATTCAGAAAAACAGTTTGATTTTTCCAGTGGTTTTACCCTAGGGTACTCATTTATTTATTTGGACTTTTTGCTGTGTCGGGGCAAGAGTGTGCTAATACTTGTCAGAGTGCTATCTATTTGAAATACAATGTGTGTTCCATGTGCAATATTAAATTCTCTAATATCACATTTACAAAAGGTAAAAATAATTTTAATAATGTATTTATTTAAATAATATATTCAAAATATTATTATTTCAACATGTGTCACTAGCCACAAGTTAAGTACTTAATAGCTACATCTGTCTGGTGGCTACAAAACTGGATGGGACAACATCGTATTTTGGAGTGATAGTCCCCTCCTAGTTCACACTACATACAGATATATGCATACAGCAAACACTTAACAGAATATTGAATTCTGTACCATCCTGGTAATTTTTAAGCAACCTTTATGTTAATTACTAATTTTTCTAGAGGAAATAGGCTTCAGCTATCTTTCAACAAATTGTGAAATCACCTATTTATGAAGAAATGTCGTCTAGTGACAATAGTACTGTGTCCAAGGTCAAAGGGACAAATGTTTGTATGAGATTCTGACATAACTCTGGACATCTTGTCTCTAAACTGCTGGAGCAGCCAACACTGTCCAACTCATACTTTATAATGTGAGGAAATAATACATCTCTTTTGGATAAGTTTGCTTCTGAGTAATTCTGATCTATCCCCTTGTGAAATGTAATATTGATCTCTTTTAACCGATATTGTGCGAAAAACTGGGAGATTATTGAGCCCTCCTTCTGGAAAAGAAAAAGGAATTTACATATACAAACTAGAAGAAAAGTTTACTAAGATCTAATAAGAAGATTTCTTTTCATAAAAGGAATGGACAGGCATATTTTTATGTTTGGTTAAGTGATCCAACCAAGACATAGGAATCATGAGTAAAGTAATATTATTCTGTATAAAATTTGCATTGTTTTGTAATATTTCATGTATTTTTTATATTTCTATCATTTGTTTCTGTTCATTTTTAATAATATTTTAAAGTAAATGTCTTGCTAAAGTGTATGATAAAAGCCTGAGTTCTGGGAATACAATAAGTTATAAGTGTGTAAGGAAACCAAACCTCCTAAGCATCAATTTTTTCATAGATTAAACAGTGACAGATGCTTTTTCTTCTCATTTCAGAAAATTCTGCCAATGTGAAGACATCCAGGGTCCTGGGATATTCCTGGTCTGAGGGTATGTTTTCCTGTTTAAAGGTCTGGAGAACTTCCAACTTAACAGTCATCTCCTAATGACTTTTATGTGTCTGTGTGTAGAACAGGTGTTTTCCAGTAAAATTAGAAATTAGAGAGAAATTCTATCTTATATCCAGTAGTAGAATTAGTATAAAAATACTATTTTATTACAAAATAATAAATATTATAGTACAATCTGCTTCCAAAGAGAGTTTCTATTAGCCTGGCAGGGCAACAAGAAGTAATGTGGAAATCAGGAGTTTAGATAAAAATTTCAATTTGAGTCTTATCTGTTATCTAATGAAACAGGAATCTCTCAGGAATCTGCTCAACAATCTCTTTACATTGACACAAGAAAGGGAGTGGTGGAGTGGTACAGGATCAGAAAAGCAATTTCCCACATCACGTAGGGACTTACATGGTTATCTCTCTGACTAAATCACATCATTGGTATATAGTGTGTGTATGTGTATATATGTGTGTGTGTGTATATATATGTGTACATAAGTGTGTGTGTGTGTGTGTGTACATAAACGAACAGCTAGGATTCTTCTTATCCTGCCCTCCAGAATCCAATGCTCTGCTGGAAACCCTCAGAATTACAATCATATCCAAAGACCTGTCCAAGGCCTGTACCCCTTCTAATAGCCCAGCCCACCCAGCTTCCTGGTATGCTGGGCCAGTGTACTCAAAGTGTTCTGGGATTGATCTTTCTGGAGAATCCAGATGCAGACAGAGTGCAGGGATCCACTGGACCCCTGCTGCAGGGATTTGCAGCTGCCTCCTTCCTGCCACAGCCTCTGCTGATCAGATAGGCTATTTCAGTTTATAGTTTAGTGCTCATCATATATGATATCTGGGATTGCTAAAATCATTTTGAAGCCCTTATTGCTACAAATATGATTCCTATTTGCTGCATTATCTCTGATTTTTTAAAACGAATATTTTCCCCCTGCCATTCCAGGTTTGAGGAAAAGGAAAATACTTGCAAAAGACCAGTTTAAATACTAATAAGAATGCATCCTTGCCTAAAATCTTGGACAACTATACTAGCATGTGGTTTCTGTTGAGGGGAAACCTTCCCCATAGAGAAGGGGAGTTTATTTTGTGTAGTGACGTTTGAACAATTTATGTTGCTTTGTGTTCATGATCATATATGATTATTGGTAAACTGTAGTAGTTCAGGGCTGAAGATTTCAGTTTAAAGTCTATGGTAAATTGAGTTCATCCCTGGGAAACATTAATCTGAGAATATTTAGGCTCTAATAATTCTGATAATTCAATCTGTGTCAAAGGTTTTGAACTGTTATAAAATGTAAACATTTTATAGTAGTTCCCTGATCATAATTTTGTAACTCACAGAAATGAGTAAGCATTGGAAAATTCTAATTTGTGGTGCCCAAATAATAATTAAGAAAGCACTCTTTATTGCATGCATACACTTCATTTGTTTATTCATCACACATTAATTAGGTATCTGCTATGTGCCAGGATCTCCATTAATTTCTCTTATTAATTGGTGAAGAAACCAGTTACATTCTGGTAGCAGAAACTTGGTGCATATTACTTCTTTTTACTGAAGCGGAAAAGGGTTAAAAGTGGAGCACGTTTATTCTGGAAAACAAAGCGTTTAATTTTAGCTGTATTCATTTTGTGATGCCAGTGAAACACTGGAGCAGAATTGTTGAATATGCCACTAGAGCTAAATGAGTCTGGAGCTCAGATGAGAGAGTTATGAGAGCTAATATCTTGGAAGTTGTTGGCATGTGGTGCCTGACATTACAATGTTTCTAGCTGTAGACAGTCTAGTGAGAAAGTACTGGAATTGTCCACATTTCACAGGTGGTAAGACTGATGACTAGGGAGAATGGAAGGTTAAGAAACTTGCCTGAAGCTGCATAGTTCACATGTGACAGAATCTAACTTTAGGTTTAAGTATCCCCTACTAAAAAATCTCCCCTATTAACTATTTCTGTGCACAGTCTACACACAAGGACACAAATTTTTGGCTAATTGGAAATTTGTTCCCATTCCATAAAAGATAAGGTGGTCTCTAACAGGACGATGACATGTTTACTGAAAATGAGAGTTTAGAAATGAAAGTGTAGGAGGATCACAGATAACACTGCATGGGCCTTGGAGTTGAATATATTCGGGAAAATTTAACATATTTATTGTGTTAGATGCAGCCTTACGTTTTACACTGGTGATCCTTTGGTCCATATTGAGAAGGGTTTGGGTAAACCTTTGATGAGCCACGCGATTCTTTCGCACAGAGTCTACCAAGATCAGGGCCTTGTCTTCAATTTTGGCATTGTAATAATTTTTCTTGTCCTCTTCATTCAATGTCAGAACATCGTGTTTTGCCAAATGATTAAAAACACCATGAAGCATATCTTTGCCCAGGTATTCCAACACCTTAAGTATTTCTTTTTTGCGATTGTCTTCTATCAGGAAGAGAAAGACTCCTTTAACTATGGGTACAGCTTAAAGAGTTCTACCCTCACCTAAGACATAACTCTGTAATATGAAACTCTTCTGAAAATACATTCTATTTTACCATGTCCCCAACGAATAACACACCCTTATTTTTGCACCTGCAGAGTTCTCTCACCCATCAAATTCATACCAGACTGTGTTTAGCAATTCATTTCCTCTTAAATTTGTTTTTATAGCTTTTCTTCTCCCTTCTGTGGCACTGGGCGTAATGCTAACTTCCTGGTCACCTGCTGTTTTCATATTTCTCTTTCTCTTGTTCCCAGTTCATGATGATGATGATTTACCTGAAAAGCACACTCCCAGGACAGTCCATGCTCTTGTCTAGACTGTAAATACTACTAAACTATACAATCTGGCCTCTTTGTTGTAGTTAGTTTCCTTGGGGAAAACACCATACCTTTTAATTTGCATTTTTAGCACACATCCTATACCCACATCTTTGTGCTCATTAACATCTTTGTGCTCAAAACGCTTAAAAGTACTTAGCATGCTTGCTGAATACATGACTTAATGAACAAATGGATGACTGCATCTACAGTCCTAATTTTTTAGGACCTTTTCCTCAATCAAAATTTGAAATTGAAAATAATATGACAACCAATCTAGCATGGTGAATTTATGTGACATCAGGTTAATTACTACACCTTAGATTAATTTGAAATTTTATTGGAAAATATAGATATCAGTGATAAATTGTTGTGCCTGTCCTTCTACCAATTACTGCCAGTCATCGGTAAAGCAACCAGTTGCATTCTGGTGGGAGAAATTTGATATATATTAGTTTCTTTTCCTAAAATGGAAAGGGGTTAAAGTTGGAACAAATTTGTTTAGAAGAAAAAGTGTTTGATTCTTAGGTAAAAATTAGTTTAATAAAGCCAATGAAACACTGGAGCATAATTGTTGAAAATGCATCTAGAGCTAAATGAGTCTGGAGCTCAGAGGAGAGTTCTGGATGACAGCTAACATCTTGGGAGTTGCTGGCATGTTGATGCCTACCAGCACAATGTTTCTAACCTTCCACAATCTTGTGAGAAAGTACTGAAATTGTCCTCATTTCATAGGTAGTAAGACCGATGATTCGGGAGCAAGAGAAGTTAAGATACATGCAGGAAGCCACATAGATTATTAATGACAGAATCTAGGTTTAGGTTTGAGTATGTCTTACTACAAGCCTCTACTATTAATTATTTCCATGCACAGTCTGAACCCAAGGACTCAGCCTTCTAGCCAATTGGAAACTGGATCCCACCCTACAAAAGACAAGGTAGTCCCTGAAAGAAAAATTATAGGTTTAGTGAAAATGATAGTTTCATAAAGGTAGGATGGGGGATCACAGAAGTCACCGCATGGGTCTTAGAATTGAATAGATTCTAAAACATTGGAGATATCCATTGTAAAATATCCAGTCTTACTTTTTACACCGGTCGACTTTTGATTCGTAGTAGATAGGGTCTGCATAGGTGTTTGTCCAGCCATGTCGTCCTTTAGCATGTGGTTTGTCACGACGAGGGGCCTGTCTTCACTTTTGGCATCTTGATGATTTTTCTTTTCCTCTTTCAAATTGGGAGATCTTTTTTTCACCCAGTTATCTGATGTACTCCGAAGGGCACGTTTGAACAGAGCTTCTAAATTCTTACGGCGTTTTTTTTTGCAGCTGTCTTCTGTCAGGAATATAAAGACTCCTTCAAATACGGACATAGCTTAAAGAGTTTTGCCCTTGCTTTAGACAAAACTCTGTTATGTGAAACACCCTTGAAAATACCTTCTGTCTTACCATATCTTCAACAAATACTCACTATTTCTTTGTACCTGTAGCATTCTCTGACCCATCAAATTCCTACCAGGCTGTGTTTAACAATTCATTGCTATTTAAATTTGGTTTTTATAGCTTGTCTTTTTCCTTTCTGCGGCATTGGGCCTAAGGCTAATTTCCTGATCATCCACTGTATTCAGATTTCTCTTTCTCTTGCTCAAAGCTCATGATGATCTACCTGAAATGTGTGCATCCAGGACAGTCCATTCTCTTGTCTAGACTGTAAATTATTCCTACTAGACTGTAGGATCTTTCCTTTTCTCTGTATTTAGCTTCCTTGATGAAATAACTATATCTTTGAATTTGCATTTTTTAACACACAAGCTATACCCAATAGTGCTAATTAAGAATTTTCTGCTCAAAATGCTTAAAAGTACTTAATCTGCTTGCTGAATACATAAGTAAGCATCCAACTTAATCATTCAGTGGGTAAATGCATCTGGATACCTAATTCTTTAGCGTCTTTTTTCAAACCAAAATTTAGAACTGAAAATATTTAACAAGTATTATGGTAGATTAATATGACACTGAGTTATTGTATTACTCCTTGGCATAATTCAAATTTTTACCAGGAAATATCTATATATATCTATATATATCTACATATATATACTTATATATATGATATATACATATATATCAAAGTAATCATTTATTTCAATACAAGAGATATGATTTAAGCAGATTGTATGTGGAAAAGCCAGATATCTCCTCTCTTCTCAGTTAACTCTATGAAGATTGTTATCTAGTTCACCTAGATATAAGGATAGCTTTCACGCAAAATACATTTTCTAAAGAAAACATGTCAGGACATTGAACAAAATGCTGGCCCAGAAGTACCAGACTCATTTTCCAGGTTATCTTGAGTTCATATGTCAATAATGAACCAACCATTATTAGAAAGACACATGGAAGTTACAAAACAGGAGAAAAAGTTACCTAATGGCATATAATAAATGTAACATCTCCTATGTATTTTTTGTGATTGAAAATGGATTCATATAAAGCAATGACAATCATCATTATCATTATATCATATGAGTAATTATCACGATTATTAATAGTGTCAGTAATTATCATTATTATAATGATTTAATAAATCAATAATTATCATTATTATTAGAATCAATAAATCAGTAATTATCATTATTAAAGTCATACAATAAATCAGTAATTATCATTATTATTTTTATATCACATTAGTAATTATCATTATTATTTACAAATCTCTCTTCTAAGTATTTTACAAATAGTAGTATACTGGACCCTCACAATAAACCAGTAGAATATTTATTATTTTATCAATTTTATAAATCATTTAAATAATAGGTTGCCCTAAATCACATGAATTAGGTTTCAAATCCTATTTTTACACCACATTCCATAGAGTTAACCATGACAGGCTTTCAGTAATAACAGTTAATACATGTTGAACCCCCATGAGGTCAAGTGTTTTACTGAAATTTCACAAAAACCCCATGCAAAATGTATATTAAGCTCTTTTATATGGAAAAGGAAACATATACAGATAAGTTACTTAAGAAATTGAGTGTAATCTTGTGAAAAGAAAACAAAGTATATAGTAACTCCGGAGTAGGAACAGAAGTACAAGTGTTCAGAATCCAGAGCCCCAACTCTTAAGTCATCAAACTACATTACATGACAGTTGATGGAGAGCTTCTTAAGAGAACACAGATAAGATGCTTAAGGAATTCAGAAAAGATGAGAAAATTCCAGGAGGAGAGTTTACAGAGGCTTCTTAGAAGACAAAACAAAAACGCTGGTTTTAAATGCTAGGTAGGTGTCGGAACAGAGAATGTGAAGATTTGCAGAGTACGCAGGTTAGTTTATGGAATGTCTACTCTGTCTGAGTTCTGAAGTTCTGTTTAACTTATTTGCATGCTTAGTAAACTAATATAGTATTGACTGAATGAATATGTGGAGAAATATGATAAGCACATAACCTAAAGAGGTTTTCAACACAATAAATGCCAAATATGACAAACACACAGCTAGCATCATACTCAGTGGTAAAAAGATAAAAGCTTTTCTTCAAAGATTAGAAAGAGGACAAACATACCCACTTTCACAACTTCTATTCTAGAAATCCTAACCAGAAGAATTAGACAACAGAAGGAATTTAAAGACATCAAAATAGGAGAGGAAGAAGTTAATGTGTCCTGTTTATGAATGACATGATCTTACATATATTAAGAAAACCCTAAATGCTCCACCAAAAATCTGTTAGAACTAATACACAAATGCAGTAAGGTTGAAGGATACAAAAACAACATGTAAAAATTAGTATCATTTTTATAAAACAACAAACAAAAAAATTGGATAATAAAAATCTCATTTATAATGGCTATAAAAAAATTTCATGAAATAAGGAATAAATGTCACCAAAAAGTTAAAGATGTATATACTCATGACTATAAAACATTGACAGAAGAAACTGAATGAGATTCACAAAAATGGAAAAATACCCTGTGTTCATGAATTGGAAAATATTATTATGTCTATACTACCCAAGAAATCTACGAATTCAATACAGTTCCTATTAAACCTCCAATGGCATTTTTTACAAAAATAGGAAAATCAACCTTAAAATTCATATGGAATTATGAAAAAATTCAAATAGCCAAAGCATTCTTGAGTAAAGAACAAAACTGGAGGCAGCACACAACCTGACTTTAAAATATACTGCAAAGTTATAATAATCAAACATAGTACTGGCATAAAAACAAACACAGAGAACAGTGGAATATAACAAAAAGGCCAGAAATAAACCCAGTTATTTGTAGTAAGTTTATTTTTGACAAAGTTTCAAGAACACACAATAAACTAAGGACATTTTCTTCAATAAATGATGTTGGGAAAATTAAATATCTAAGAGTAGAAGAATGAAATTGGGCCCTTATCTGTCATCATATACAAATATCAACTCAAAGTGGATTAAAAACATAAGCCTAATAACTGAAACTATTAAACTACTACACAAAAACATGGGAAAGCTTAATGACATTGGTATAGACAATGATTTTTGGATGTAACACCAAAAACATGGGAAAAGAAAGCAAAATTAAGATATGAGATTACATCAAACTGAAAAGTTTTGCAAAGCCAAGGAAACAGCAGTGTGAAGAGACAACCAACAGAATAGGAGTAAATATTTGAATCCATATATCTGATAAGATATTAATATTCAAAATATATAAGAAACACAATTCAATAGGAAGAAAATAAATATTACAAAATGAACCAAGGACCAAAATAGACATTTTTCAAAGGAAGATGCATAAATGGAGAACAGGTATATACAAAATGCTCAACATCTCTGATCACTAGGGAGATTAATACCACAATGAGATATTGCCTCACACCTGTTAGAGTGATTACAATGGGTATTATATAAAAAGAAAGATAACAAGTGTTGGAAATGATGTAGAGAAAAAGGAACTCTAGTATACTGTTGGTGAAAATATAAATTAGTACATTCATAATGAAAAACAATAGGAAACTCCTCAAAAAGTTAAAAATTAAAATGAATTAAAAATGTTAAAAATGATGTAGCAATCCAAATATTTTTGTATATATTTTAAACATTAAGTAAGTATGTTGAAAAGACATATACACTTCCATTGTGATTGCAGCATTATTCACAATAGGCAAGATATAAAATCAACCTAAGTATCTGTAGATGGATGAATGGATGGAGAAAATATCGTAATGCAACAGTATTCAGCTTTAGAGAAATGAAAAAAATCCTGTCATTTGTGACAACATTGATGAATGTGGATAATATTATATTAAATAAAATAAGCCAAGATGGGCACCAAAACACAAATACTATATGACCTCACTGATGTGAAGACTCTAAAAAGGTTAAACTCATAAAAGCAGAAGGTAGAATGGTGGTGATTAGGAGAAGACAGGAAGTTTGGGGAGATGTTGACCAAAGGAAACAACATTTCAATTAGATAGAAGAAATAAGTTTAAAAAATCTATTGCACCACATAGTGACTATAGTTAGTGATGTATTCTTGAAAATTGTTTGACAGTGTAAATTTTAAGTGCTGTGATCACAAAAAAAGATAAGCATATGATGTAATGCATATGTTGTTTAGCCCTTTAGGGATTCTACAATATATATTTCAAACATCATTTTGTACATAAGTATATAAAATATTTATTTTCCAATTAAATAAATACAATAATTTTTATTTAAAAAATTCAAGACGTTTGACTTGAGATCCTCTTTTCATAATCTATAAATTCTCATAGCATCAATTATAAGTTTAAAATAATAAATAAATTACTCAAATTTACAGATCAGCCCAGATGTGGATCCTGTATGGAAACCCATATGTCCAACGAGACATCACTTAAAATTATCCCACAACCTCATTCAATTGAACTTTTAAAATTGAACTGCTAATTTTCTTCTATTTCCATCCTTCATTTTCTCCTCCATATAGTAAAAAATAATACCTAACTTCCAAGTGCAGGAAGGCAGCAAAACGTTATGATATTAAACTTCTTCTGCCTTCTTTATGTCTTATTCCCCAACTCAATTCACACTGCACTGATTTTATTTACTAAACATTTTCAGAATCTGACCACTACTCTTAATTCTAATTGTTCATTACTTCTATTCAGGCCAACACCCTTTCTTTCTTAATTACACCAAGAACCTTACACATCTTCTTTTTCTCCCTACTATTCTATTATTCACAATGAAGAGTGTTCCAATATCTAGATTTGGCCATGAAACCCCTCAACTTATTCTAACCTAGGCCTTCTCATTCAGCCTCATCTTCTGATACTGTCCCCACCTTGCCCATTACAATTAAAATATTCTGCTCTTCATTTAACATCTGGTCCAGTCTCCTACCTTCTCCTTGCTTCCTATTCTCCTATGCTTTCTGTTTATTCTCTAAGTCTAAGACAGGCTGACATTTTTTTTTTCAGGCAACCCTCTGACTCTCTGAGGGAAGACAATGTCAGAGGTACATGTCCCTAGGGCACTTTGTTTCTCTTTAGGGTAGCATACTTTTTTACCTTTAATTGTGATTTCCAGCCTAATTCTCAGCATCCACCATTAGATTTTATGCTCTGTGAGGGCAGGTGGCCATAAACTAGGCCTGCACTACTTCTGGCATTCAAGGGAAATCTAATAATTATCGACTGAATCACTAGTTGAGTGAATGTAGAAACAAATGAATAAATTTTAGGTATGGCCCAACTCTTGAAGAATATTTAATAAAAGGTAAGTAAGTTTGATTTTATTTAATAGACAATAAGCACACACTGGAAGTTTCAAGCAGAAGAAAGGCATATTCATTCTGGAAAATTTAGTGAGCAAAAGTTTGTGAAAAATACTCTGCTAGTGGTGAGGGTACCATTTTGAGGAAATATTCTTACATGTTCAAGCTTACAGTCAAGTGGAAAGATAGATATGCAAATAAGTAAAATAAAAAACATTATAAGGATTTAAATAATAAGCAGATGCCCCAAAAAAAGCATGAGCACACTGTGTCTCAGGTAGAAGATAGTTGTCCAGAGAAGGGAGGGCTTGGCACGGAGACCTGAAAGACTAGGAGGAATTTGCCCCTTGGACAAGTGAGGGCTGGTCTCCTAACAGAGAGCAGTGTGGGAAGAAACACAAAGATTTTAGGGTGTCTAAAGTAATCAAGAAGCTGGGAGAACTGGGCTTTAGAAAGTATTGAAGTGTGCAGCCAGGACTGAAGTGGGCGTGATCAGAGATAGGGCCCCCATCTGAAGATGTTTGTTTGCAGAAAATTGACAAAACGTTAGAGTGTCGAGTTTAAGAGTCAGGCCAGCCTAGAGTCACTCTTCTCGAGAGACATTAGACCAAAAGAAAATTTTTTAGTCCTTTTCTAGACATCTTCCTCAACTATAAAATGGCAATAATAGCACAGACTTAACTGACTGGTTTTAAATATTCAGTCAGAGAGAGTGCATGAGATACCTATCACACAGGATTATTTTAAAAAAACAGTTTTTATTGATTATTTTTTGTTATTTTAATAATCACTGAATTGAAGTTGCAGTGATAATAAAAACGAATGGAATAATTTAGAGGCCAAATTCATCGAGAACAGTTTTGGTCCTGGGCAAAGTGATTTGATGTTCTTACACATTTTACATAGGGTACTGTTTTTCACTAGTTTTAGTTAACAAAGACCAACTACACATGGTTATTTATAATTATTGACCCACTTAACTCGTTTTTGATTAGCACCCTTCAATTTCTCCTATCTGTTATCTAATGATTCTCCTGACTCCAGGCTATGACCAGTAAAGTCAGCCTGCCCGGCCAAAGAGGTAGCCATGGCTATGAATTTGACTTACTCCTCCCTGGCCAACTGCTTTTTAGTATCATAAAATACACAAAAAAATTTTAAAAGCGAGCAATTCCTGCGTTTTAGGAGTTTCAGTTAAATGTTGTGAGGTGAGACGTAAACCTTGGAGATAATTAAGCTACGGGAGAACCAAAGGAAGAAAGAAACTCAATAGCAAGGAAGTACAAGTGAAGTAAAATACAGTCAATATTTGCTTTTTTTTCTTATGAACTTGAAAATCATGCCTCAGTGATTAATGGAAAAATGAAAAAGTATATTTTGAAAGACAGAAACACCTATCTGAAAGCTTAGATATTTTTAAAAAGGCAATAGGGAGTCAATGTATGCTGCTGAGTAAGAAAATTACATTAATAGATCCCTAGCACGTGAGAGGTGAGATTTAACTGACACCAACTGTGCTAATAATGCTAACCTGAAGAAGAACCTATGCCAGGCTAGCTTCCTAAGAATTGTTGGCAGATCTTTAAAGGTTAATAAATGTCTATAGTCTGTAAAGATTGAGTTATTCAGGGTTGGGAAGGCGGTGGTAATCTGATTTTTAAATGTGACTACAGATTATTCATATATGTTATAAGGTTTAGAAAACGCTGCTCTATTCCAGTTTCTTCCTTTTTCCAATGAGGAGAATGAAGCCAAAGAAGCAATATGACCTGCTGGAATAGTAGCTGCTTAAGTAGCCTAAGACTCCAACTCATAGGCTTTTTCAGCTTCTGTGTATAAGACAGTTGGCCTGAAATTAGTGTACAGTATGGACTGAAGGGTTAAGTTTCTGGGAGTGGGAAGCCAGTTAAAAGTCTATGATAGCAACCTAAGAAATATTACATTATAATAGTTAGTACCATAACTACACAGAAAGGTGGAAAAAATGCAATCACTTTAAACAGACCAGTAACGTAATTCAAGATAAGAGATGACAACACGTTGAGAACACAGAGGCTCTCAGATCTGATTATGGGGAGAAGGTTCCTAGTCTGGAGGATTAATTTGGAATCAAAAGGAAGCAGAGAAGATTTCAGAGTGCATTTAGAAATTTCTGGAGTTTTCTCACACAAATAACTTACTCTGTCTTCCCTTACCCTCTCTTTGATTAACAGAAGCTGAAGGAAAGGAATTCGCTTTTTTCTGGCTTGCAAACATCTAGAGAACATATTCTTCTTCAGTGTCTCTAACACAGGGTCTCATGATTCAAACTACATACCACCAATAAGAGAAAGATTCAGTATGCACACTATTGTTGATTTTCCTTTTGCTATTTCTGCCTGTCACACAGCAATAAATCAAGGTTTTTCTAAGACCTGAGTCCCCAGCTGCTAGTCAGAAAAGGACCCCAGACTCACCAGCCATAGCTAACAGCCTCTGTCTCTTCGTACAGCACTGGAAAGTGGCTCGGACTCAGAATTAAAAGACACCAGGTATTTCCTTATTGCAGGGAGTGGGAACATATGATCACAGATTACAAAGTTGCTTCTGGGAACTTCTAATTTCATTACTGGCAAGTGCCCTGTAGTCAGCAAATTGGCTTTCTAGTCTTGAACTCTAGATTCTCCCCTGGGGAAAAAAGTTCAAATAACAAAACATTGTTCTGTGGGTTGAAACTTCAGCCTGGTTTTCTTTTTCCTTTTCTCTCCATAGCCCCACATCTTCTATTCATCCTTCTCTTCTGATCTGTCAGTTTTTCTACCTCTACTCATCTAAAAACACATGTCTTGAATGAGTAAAATCTAACTAGTTTCCTTGCATCTTCCCATAAGAATTAACCAAATATTTTGTATGGCTTGGGTTTCTTTATTTTTCATTTCAATTTTTATTTGCGTTTCAGAGGTACATATGCAGATTTGTTACAAGAGTATATTATGTGATGCAGAGGTTTGTGGTACAATTTAACCTATCACCTAGGTAGTGAGAATAGCACCCAGTACATAGTTTTTCAGTTCTTGCCCTCTTCCTTTACTCCTCCCTCTAGTAGCTCCCCGTGCCTGTTATTCCCATCTTTATGTCCATGTGTACACAGTATTTATCTAGAACTTACAAGTGAGATTGTGTGATATTTGGCTTTCTGTTTCTGCATTAATTTGCTTAGAATAATGGCCTCCAGTTGCATCCATGTTGCTGCAAAGGGCAGGATTTCATTTTTATGGCTGTGTAATATTCCATAGTAAGTGTGTACCACATTTTTAAAATCCAGTCCACCATTGATGGGCACCTGGGTTGATTCTATTATTTTGGCTGTGGTGAATAGTGCTGTGGCAAACATTTAAAACACATGTCTTTTTGATAGAACAATATATTTTCCCTTGAGGATTCAATCAGTAATGGGATGCTTGGACAAATGATAGTTCTTTTTTTCGTTCTTTGGTAAATCTCCAAACTACTTTTCACAAAGATGGATGTATCACGTTACTGGACTTCAAGTTATGCTAGAAGTCTGCAGTAACCACAACAGGAAGGTACTGGTACAAAATACAGACACATAGCCCAAGGGAACAGAATAGAGAACCCCAAAATAAAGCCACACACCTACAACCAACTGACACTCAACAAAATCAACAACAACCAAAAAAAAAGAAATAAGGAAAGGATTGTTTATTCAATACATGTATTTCTTGCTTAAACTGTGCTGAGGAATCATGATGGAGTCTTCTCCTCCCCATCTCCCTGTCTTACCCTTTGATTAGAAATAGTTCTGAAGGAATCCTCTTAACTATTTCCTGGAATGCTGTTCTTCAACTGACTAAAACTGCTTTAACAGTTAATTTTTTCTTAAGGTGGTAATTCACTTCTGCTTTTTGATATTCTCTGAGCAAAGACTGATACAGATGTAGTCTCAGGTTGTAGTAGAATATGCATGATAGTACAGAAGAAAT
The DNA here is from genome assembly GCF_008728515.1 of Papio anubis. Lineage (NCBI taxonomy): Eukaryota > Metazoa > Chordata > Mammalia > Primates > Cercopithecidae > Papio > Papio anubis. The sequence goes on along the minus strand of NC_044987.1, from coordinate 29,331,537 downwards.
ATGCCCAGAAAAACAGTTAATAAAAGGCAAAAAAGAAGAGAGAGAGAGACTGTAATGTGTTCAACTATGAAGGTTTTAAAAAAGTCAGAAATTAACTCTCATTTAATATGTTCAATACTAGAAAAAACTCATATTTGCAAGTAAAGGGGTAGTTCTTTGAATCATCCCTAAATCTTTTTTTTTTTTTTTTTTTTTTTTGTGAGGGGGTGTCTCGCTTTCTCCCCGGGGCTGGGGTTTTGTCTGGGGTTCCTCGCCACTCCGCCTCCCGGGTTCACGCCATTCTCCGGCCTCAGCCTCCCGAGTAGCTGGGACTACAGACGCCCGCCACCTCGCCCGGCTAGTTTTTTGTATTTCTTAATAGAGACGGGGTTTCACCATGTTAGCCAGGATGGTCTCGATCTCCTGACCTCGTGATCCGCCCGTCTCGGCCTCCCAAAGTGCTGGGATTACAGGCTTGAGCCACCGCGCCCGGCCTCATCCCTAAATCTTAACATCACTGAGTGAATGATTTCACCCCAAACTCATTTTCTCTGCACCATACCAGGACTTCATTGTGCACACCATGCATCCTAGATTTTCTTCAGGGTGTCATGAGCCATTTGCCAAGTGCTTCATTTTGGATGGCCGTCTTACCTTTTCAAGGAGTCTGTGAACTACTGAGGGTCTAGGGTTGATTTCTTTGTCTTAAATACTTTTGCAAAGCGTAGAAACATGCAAGTTCTGTTCATGGATTGGTCAGTAGTAAACTGTGGAATTTGGGAAAAGTTTCTTATCACACTACACTGTCACTGTCAAAACTAGCTGTCTTCCCCCATCTGTCCTGCTGAACTCTAAATTACTTGAAGTCAGACACCTGCTGTAACTTACATCGCATCCCCAAAGCAGAAAGCCCAGCAAATTATTTTGCTATTTTTAAAAATGGCACAAAATAAATTTTTGTTCAAGAAAGTAATTAATAACATTGCTCTGTTTGTAAGTCTGATTTTCCTTTTTTTTTAATTTTTATATTTTATTTTACTTTAAGTTCTGGGAAAGAAAGGTGCCGATAGCCAGTTCTGGTCTGACAGATTAAGTCGAACACTCCAAATTCCTTAGTCGCTCTAAGTTCCAATCCCTGTTTCTTCAGTGTGGGAGAAAACTGAGGACAAATTTTCATTTTTCTAACAGATTTATTAGCTCAAAAAAAGTTTATGATTCAGCAGACATCATTCCAAAAACCTTTACAGAAGAATCTCTTCACTTCCTATGAGAAAAAGAAATTTAAAAAAAGTAAACATAGGAAAACATTTTGTTAAAGACATGCAAGTTATAAAGTTATATCACCAATGGGAACATATACAATTTTAAAAGGAAAGACCACATGCTATGTTTAAATATACCCTGCTAAGGTGAAGGAGAGAAACATCTAAAAGTGAGGGTTCATAGTCTTACAGCCACTTGTGGACCAAAGTCAGCTGAATCTCAGAAGGGGTCTAAATGAAAAACTTTGGGAGAAGAGGAACGTGCTCTGCACTGACCAGAAGAAAGGCATTACTTCAGTATTTTCTGTATATCATATTATGGCTTGATTATCCCTTATCTGAAATGCATGCTACCAGAAATATTTCAAATTTCAGATATTTTTGTATATTGGAATTCAGCAGTATACTTATTGGTTTAGCATCCCCAATCCAAAAACCTATAATTTGAAATGTTTCAATAAACATTTCCTTTGAATATCATGCAGGCGCTCACACAGTGTTGGATTTTAGAGCATTTCAAAATTCAAATTTTTGGATTAATGATTCTGAGCCTGTAGACCTAGAGTTGTTGACTAAAATGGACTGTCAGTACCCTTTCCTCAGCCTTCCCACACTCCCGACCATACAGATGTACCTGCCCACAGACATTCATACAATTTCCTTATTTTAATGTCCTGGGAAGAGGTAGAAACATCTTGTCAAAGTCACTCTTTCAGTGGTGGGCATCTGCACTCTACCACCTGGCTGCTCAAATGAAAGTCGAACCTAAAAGAGTAAGGAAAGTCTGTAGCCCGTTTTTTTTGCTGAGTTTTTTTTTTTCAAGAGCTTCTTGAGTTGTGCTAAAGAACTACAACAACTATAGCAAAATAAGTGGCAAAAACAAAAAGTACTTCCATCTGCAACAAGTATAGCCATATATGTGTGTAAGCATTGAATGACCCTCCTCAGGGCATTTTAAATCTGCTGCTGGATCTAATAGCCATGAGAGACACAGGTAATTAGAGTCCATTCATTTGTCTCTGAAGGGCAGGAGCGGGTGAAACTAAATGATTGTTTTCTCAAGGCCGTGGGTGTCATTACAGGTTGGATCTGGCTCCCAGGTTTGTCCACTCTCTAAAGAACTCCAAAACTCTTTTGAAAAAAAAGGGTATCATTGGAAGATAAACATGTCTGGATCTGCTTTCTATGCTTCCAATTGCAATAGTCAAGCATTCAGGGAAGTAGAGTGAAAATAGCATCGTCTAGAGTCCTACCTTGCGGAAAATTTCCTCCACATCACAGGAACAAGCATATTCTTGTATATGTTCAATGAGTCTTATAATAAAAACAGAGCCCTTTGTGGGATGTCTCCAAGAAACGTTATCTGTTGATAAAGCACATTTCAAATCTCAAGACTAGCTCTTGCCTGAAGAAAGAGAAGAAACCCTAATATTTCTACTCCAGCTGAGTGATGTTTGAAATCATAAATTTAGTAGCAAATAAGGAAAAGGCAGAATGCGGTAGAGGGGAGTGATTGGGATTTGGAAACAAAATATCTAAATGTACATTTCCAAAGTGGTATTACTGACTGTGATTTAAGTTAATTATGCATTCTGATATTTAATAGACTCAGCTGTACAGGGGATGGTAATAATTCCATACACAAGTGGTATCTGAGGTCACACAAGTGTTTGAGATAACCCAGGATATGCAATACTCAGTCTACAGGTAATTATATTAAATTCTTAATTTATATACTTCATAAAAAATTAATCAAAATTAAATAACATTGACAGTAAGATATTTACACACAAAAAGTTAACTATAAAAATCATAAAACAGAACAAAAGTAGAAATCTAGAAGGAGTAGATAAGGAAATGAGTGTATTATATTGGAGAGAAAAAGTTCTTATGAAGAAGAGAAATATTAAAGAAAAGCAATATTAATTTACTGCATAGTAGACACAGAAGTAATGAAGGCATAAAATTATACAAAGGAAGGCATAAGAGAAAAGCAGCAGCAATAATTCTGTGTATAATGACAGACACATTCTTTAATGACACATTTCAGCCAGTTATAATGGTCATAAAGTATATATTGATAATAAAATTCTATTTAGAAACACAGTCATCTCAGCTAAATGAAGGCTTTCACTGAGACTTGTTCTAGTAAAAGGAAGTAAGTGAAAGATACGGTGGAGACAGGTGTCTCTGCAAATGTTTTGTGAAATTAAGGAAGTAGATAATTATTTTTCTTCAGGAGAGCACTATGATGTGGTTGGGATTGGCACAGCAGAATGTGGAGATAGGTTTAACATGGAAGTTATAGATAACTAAATTGGAGTTTCTGACAGTCATCTGGAAGGGAGGAGTAAGGAAAGTGAAAGAAAAGAAGGACACATAAATCAGCCAGATTGATGACGAGAAGCCAGGGGCCTGCAAAGAGCTACTTAGAGAGTGGTGAATGTCATGTGGAAGGCTGGGATCAAAAGATACTAAGTAACAGTTCTGTCTAATGTTAAACTCTGCTATAGGTACTCAGGCTGAAAATGTATGGTGTTTTTGGGTGCTGTCATTGTTTCTGATCATTAGGAAAAAAATTATTGAGTTCTACATCAGGGCATGTTCAACACAATACAGAACCAAACCTCTTCTGAAAGAAGATATCTCGTTTTAGAAAATATTTTAGAAAACTTAACTATTTGAGCAGAGGCAGGGCCTTTGGGCTAGAGGTGACCAAGTGAATGCGAGTCCTTTCAGGAAACTGTCAAACATGGTGAATGAAAGGATTTAAATAATTTTTATCTAAATCTCACTTAGAAAAGTAACTGAATTAAGTTATCAAATAAATGCATTTTAAATAATAGCAGGTCTTTAATGTGTGCTTTATTTTGTGTCATTTCCAATATTTCAAACATATTAATTTATTAAATCCTTAGAAAAATAGTATTTATATTCACATATTAGTGAGCAATTCAAGGAAAGCCCAAGGAGGAACTAGTGGAGTTGTTTTACAAAGTACTAAATGTCTGGGTCAGTCAATAATAGCAAGAGTCTTACTCCAAAGAATACATTTAGAAAAGTTCAAATATATTCTGTCTTGTATGCTTCATGCTTCCAGGTAAAACCCACTTAAATTTAGAGCCCTAAAGTGCCTTGCTTGCTCTTCTACTTTTCGGAACCTTGCTACTACTCTTCTCCTATAAGTATTTGATGTCTGGGCAAATTGGACGAATGAACGATCTCAACATGGTGGAGTTTTCTACGGAGAGGCAGATTCTGATGTGCTACAGCACATACTGTCTTCCATTTAATTCTCTGTTATCGCTCAAATTGCCAAAAATATTTTGAAACATAGATGACTTCTCTAACTAGTAATGCATTGAATAGATATGTAAAATTGATCTCTTGGATAAAGGGAATTGTGTGTATAACTTGGAACAAAGCTTGAGTTGGTCTTGAGTTGTTAATCATCACCTCTAGTGGGTGACTGTCACTTTTTGTATTGATAGCCCCAACAAAGATGTCCTGCGTAGAAACCTGTTACCTGGTGTGGAAGAGCAGAAAGCAATAAAATCCTTCTCTATGTGGGCTTTCTTAACAGCATCATCCTCAAACTCTTCTGTAGTTGGTAAGGATATTTTTCTAGAAACTCCTGCTGAATCTTTTAACCACACCACACCATGGTTCTCTGGAAAGACACAATTTGATTTGTTACTACCTATCAATGGCTGAGAAGATGATGTTTCCCTCCTAGCCTCTGTTCAATGATATTTATTAATGTGTTTGCTCTATCATTAATTTACATGCAAATACACACATACATTTCAGTTACAATCTTTTCAACAATATTTATCTTTTCTAACCATCAAACAAATTGTAAAAATTTCCACACATCAAAGTCTCAAGCTTGAATATAGAACAAATATCTACTAACCAGCCATTCAATTCACAGAAGCTGCAATCTGGAATACTGACAGTACGTGTTATTTGACATTAAAAGACAAACAAAAAGAAACCAAAAATTCCTGGATGCATACAGAGTAAGATAGTATTTGAATGTCTGGTGTTCTCAAAGGCATCAGCACTCACCACCACGGCAGGCCTGGATGATGATCACCTTCGGTTTGTCCTTCAAACTTGGGCAGTTCCTGGTATTCAACATTTCAAAGATTGCATTGAGTTGTAATACATCTGGGACTTGCTCAGAGTATTTCTTCCCACAAATGCCTTCCCGAATACCATGAGACATGAACACCAGGAAGGTGCTGTCAGATGTCTTGTGCTCTGGGCGGTGTGCAAATGCCTCCAGCTCTGTAGTCATTTCCTGAAAGAGACCATACCGCTGATTTTCAACTATGTAATTAACTATCATGGTACCTTGGAAAGCCAATAAATAAATACTTAAGCAGTTTCTTAAGGGATTCCATGACAAACAATGGGGTGCCAAAAAAAATTTTAGTCTTAATTTCAAGAAAGGTGAAGGAAAGTGTTATAGGAAGTCATCCAGAGAGTTATCTTGTAGAGAGGCAGTAGCATTACTGAGTCAATAAAACATTTCCCAATTCAGTTATACCAGGCTTGTGCTGAATGACTTTTATGTTACAAGGGACCATGTAGTATCCAGCACTCTCTCAAGGCAAGTTTGTATTTTACATTATCAAGAGATTACATTTCTTGGTCTTATAACCAAGCTTTCTAATATTATTTAGTTATACGAAGGGCATGACCATTGTTTCTGTTGTATAATAGAACTTACCGAAGCTGTGAGATTTTTTCTCACATGTACGTTGTACCCCAGATTTTGTAGCAGCATTGTCGTGCCTGTGATGTCAACCTCAGCTCCAGTTCTTCTAGGAAGAGTGTCAAATTCTTCATTGCAGATAACGAGAGCAAGACGTGTGCGGCCTGACTTGACCATTATTGGATAAATCTGTAGGAAATGTAATTTGAATGAACAGCCTTGTTCTCTCCAATTAAATATTTCCATTGTTGGTTTATGACAGCTTCCCCTTCCTTAGTCCTATCAAAATACCAAACCCCATGAACCATACATTGAAAAGGGGGAACAGAATTGAATGCTGCTTCAGGAGTATGCATGAACATTGCAAATGCCCAGATGGCAGCTGAGCTGCTGACTTCATGGTTCTTGATAGGTAGGATTTTGAAAGATGCACGAGCTTTGAAGCAAAAATACTGAATTCTAAAGCTGATTGTTCCAATTTCTGATTGTTTTTCTTTGAGAAAAATATTTAACAATACCATGTCTTAGCTTCTTGATCTCTAAAATGGGTTATGTTTAAGGTAAAAGATTATGTATTATCATGTGCAAAATGCTTAGAACAATGCCCACTCATAAAAAGCATTCAATAGCTGCCATCGCTGATGTGATTTACCCAGGAAGTGGATCCAATTTGGATCTCTTTCTATAAACCTTGGATTCTAAGATATAGAAATCCTTTATGTAAGAGGATCAGAAGTATGATTCTCCAGAACTGCTCAATGAAGTTGACTCTAAGAATAAGCCACTGCATTTCAGAACTGCCTCAAGTGTATCTTTCACCCCACTCTATCCTTGTGTTCTGAGCATGGCACCTCTGCCGGCTTTTCTTTCCATATCCTTTGAGCTTCTTCTTGGGAGCAAAGCTTGACATTCCCTTTTGAGCCTGAGGATGTGGGCATAGCTGGGTTGTCCTGCATTGCCAGAGAAGCTGCAAGAGACAAAGAACATCATGAACAGTGGCATCCCTGTTCGTTCTGCTTTGTGTTTCTTACAGCCTCACCTACGGATGAAGCCAACAGAAGAGGAAATGCATTCTGAGGAGGACAATCCTGAGCTACATCATTAACACAGCTGAGTGAGTTTGCTCCTAATGGAGCACATTTCAAGCCAGAGATTTCCGGGTATGCATTACAAGTATCTTCTTTCATATTTCAGGATCAGCCTTTCTACAAACATTTTAGATACTAACATAGAAAGGGAAAATTTCAAGTCTGTGCCTGATAAAACACTCAGAAAACAAACAATGTGTGAGATAAAATAGTTAGAATATAAACTTTTTTCAAAATATTCAAACCCTAAGATAAAATTTAATGGGAGGTCTTAATTAAATCTACTAAAATATTTTTTAAAATATATGTTTTTTTATTATTTATTTACTTAATATACATGGTAGTAAGCACAAGGAATATTTTTTAATGAATCTTTATCCTGTCCTTCAGGATCTCTTCCTTCTATGTATACATATGAAATGACATTAATATTGAATATATGAACTAGAATGAAGATACAATGATAAATGTTAAAATCAAAGGACACACTAGATGGATTCATAGCACTAAATATTCATTGCACAGACACATGAGGAAATGTTTTCACAAAGTTTATGTGAGAAAATCCTTGAGGCTTTTATTTCATCACAGGTTCCACACAACCCGACAATGTGATGTCCTTGTTAAAGAAATTAATGTAACCTTTGTTTTAAAATAGAAATAAGTTTTCTAGATATGTGGAGGATCTTTTAGAAACTATTAAGGCAAAAAATAATATTTAATTCTAAAAACAAATTTGAAAAACGATTATACAATCAGTTAGATAAACAAAGGCAGCATGAAATGTGTTGATGTGGAAAAGAACTAATTAGACATATTGGAGAAAATTATAGAATAATCTTTGTTGGATAAAATGTGGGATTCCTTCATAAAGAAGTGTGAAAACAATAGAAAAAACTAAATGTAAGTAGTTATAGGTTATTTTTGAGCTATTTTTTCATAGTAAAGAATACAGTATTTATTTATACATTGAATATCCCATGCTGTGAAATGTTTAAGAAAATATTCGTGATATCCTACCTTAATAAATTCAGTAGAGTAATATCTGAACTTGATAAATAATTTGCATTCCTAACCTCTAAATTGCTTTCAAATGTAAGTTTCTTTTTTTTTTTTAAGAGTGCACTAAGGGAATAGCAGTTTTTTAACAAAATAATAGAAGTAGAAATAGAGAGACGGTTCCAAATTTGAGAAAAGCCTGTATAAAACTTGGCCATGGCTTGAGTATTAGAGGTGCATGAGAAGAAAGCGTCCCATATGAGTTTCAAGTTCCTGCTTTGAACAACTGGTGATGGTGGCACCAATAATCAAGTTACACAAAACCGGAAGAGAAGCAGGGTGTGGAAGTACGGCATGTGTTTAGCTCTGGGAAAGTTTAGAATAAGGTGTCTCTGGGAGATGGGAGTGAATATTTCAGTAGGCTTAAATAATGAAGTTTGGTACTTATTTGGGTAATCAGGATTTGAGACACAGATTCAGAATTTTCAATATAAACAAGGATAGTGAAGCATTGGGAACAGTTTCTACAAAAGCAGAGTAGATTACAAAAAGAAAATTGTATGACCTATCTATGAGAATTCCTAATAGCCCATTTACCCATGGTTTATCCTACAAAATTAATGTCAAGGAAGATGGGGGTCAAAGAATGCTCTTCCTTTAAAAACAGCATTACCTGGAAAGGAAGAAAGTACTCCTTGAGAGTCTTGCATATTAAGGGAATTTCCAGATGTTTGATCTATGAAAAGATAAAGGATATTGAATTAGTCACTTATCGTCTCTGGAAAACTGTACCCCAATCTGTAAAACACTCCCCACTAAAAATTTCTCCCATAACACTGACTGACTGACATTAAATATGGTTCAAGATGTTCTTTAATTTAGAGAGTGGTGGGAGGTAAAAAATGAAAGAGGCATTGATAGAAAAACACGTGTTTATTACATATAGATGAAAACAGAAACATCTGCAATGTCTACTTAGACAGGCATAACCTTTCCCTAACCCTTAGAACAAAAGGCTTTTGCTTTCAAAGAACATCTACCTCTGAAGGTGGCTTTAGGAAGTGCCACAAAGACCATTGACTGGGAATTCACCAGAACTCTCATCCTCACCACGTGGTAGGTCCAAGTGGTCATGAGATTTGGCCAGATCAGTTCCTGAGCCCTGTATTGGGCTTGAGGAGGGTTGCAAGTGGAGAATTTCCAGGCCTCACAGCATGATCCACCCCCTGGTAACAGGCAAACGGGTGATCTTACTCAAAGAAAATACAAGCAGGCAACTGGAGGAATGAGGCCACTAGAAATCTTTACTTTTCTATACGTTCAATGGGTTCTCTGAGTGTATCGCCATCACTAAAATATATTTTATTCTTTTGGGAGGGTAAAATTTTAGAGAAAAGTTATAAAAAGTATTTGATTATAAACCTTAAAGCTTCATGTGGCTTTACAACTACATCAGTGCCTACGGACCCCTTGCACTCAATAAAAGTAAGTCCACAAGTAAATATTTTGCCTTGCCAGGAACACTGGAACCCATAGCATGAAGCTTTTCAGATGGTTCTCATGAGCTTCAGCAAAGGAACTACCACATACTCAGAACAGGAAATGAATAATCAGAAGAGGGCCACTGAGGATGAAGGAAAAGAATCAAAGGAGAGTCAAAGCACATGCAATAGGGACCCTGCTACAGAAATATGGCCCTGAAGCCAGAGATAAGAAAGTTTTCTTCAAATTAACAGGACTAGTAAAGAAATTAAATGTTAGGCATGAAGACAGGCCCTAGGTGAACTTGAGTGTGAGTCACTGACCCTTACCTGCTGAAAGTCCCAGCGTCCCTGCCAGGTACCTATCTTCTTCACAAATGTATGTGATGCAAATTTGGGATGCCTGTGCCCCTTTGCGAATAACAGAGTCAATCACAGCTCGGGCCTTATCCATAACTGTAGGATTTTCACGTTTTACTTTCTCCATCTCTTCCTGGTTCAGCACCCTTGTCTGTAATAATTCATCCAGTAAGCCATTTATTGTACCTTCACCCGTGGAATGGATAAACAGCTTTCTCTTCTCCTTCAGGACCTTGTCTGTTTGGAGCACAAAGATTTCTCACATCATAAAGACAGCCTCATGTTCCTCTCATGTAATCAACAGAAAGTGACCTCATTTAGATTTCATCAGTGAAATGTCCCCCTCCTCACAGTTGGGTAATCCATCTTCTTACTATATCGCTGCCCTACTTGTTTCCCTCAATAGTCTCCATACGTGTGCATGGAGTGGCCTGAAGACTGAGTTTACCATTTTCACATTAGTCCCTGGAAAGTGAAGATCATCCTCTTATGTCCTTTGTTTATTTAACTCTGAATAATAAAGTAATGAAGCAGAAATAGCCCATTTCATTTAGGAATCACTGCTGCTAGTGCTCCTCCTGTGCCAATTCTGTACCCTCTGTCAGACTTTCGACATGTAAGAGTTTAATTAAGATTGCAAAATGACAGCAGGCTGCCCCTAAAGCCTCAGTACCTTTCTGGGCTTGCCTTTCCTTTCTAAAGGCTGCAAGAATCTTCTAGTTCCTTCTCTCCTCCCTCTCCTCCCTCTCCCCTCTTTTCCTCACTTCTGCTCAGGTAAACTTCCACAGATACGAATTATGGTTTCCAGAAGAACCAGCTCTTTCCACAACTCTTTCTTCCCAGCAGAGTTGGAAAAGTAAAAGACTCACCAGCCATGGCTTTTCTCTCCTCCCTTCTTGTGTGGCTGAAACTGAAAGTATGCTTCGTCTTCCTTTTTGGCAGGGCCTGTACATGTATTGGGAAACACTTACTGCACATGCATATGCATGTCTTTATTTTTCTTTCCATTAAAGAATCAGAACTGTAGCCTACATTAGGTAGTGTATCCATGGGAAATTTTCTTCACCAGCCCTTGGATAGATCAGGGTAGGAGGGGAATGGGGCTTGGAGAATAAGACAGGATTGAAAAAGTATATGTACAATTAAATTCACACAATGAAGAGTTTCTCAATCATTAGAAAGCTTGACAGAGAAAAGTAACACAACCTTTGGATTATGTGAACCACTGTTCCCCTGACCCCACCTCACAGCTCTTGGGAAAGTTGTGGGTAGTGTATGTCCCTGTGAAACATTTTTGCTTTAAGGGAAATGGAAACATTTTTCACCAGAATTAAAGCTTTTCTTATTTAAGGTTCTTTTCACATTGCTTTTTCTTTTCTTTCCTTTTCTTTTTTTTTTTTTTTTTTTCTGATAAAGGGTATCATTCTGTCGTGCAGGCCGGAATGTAGTTTCTCAACCTTGGCTCACTGTAGCTTCCACTTCCCAGACTCAGATGATTCTTCCAACTCAGCCTTCCGAGTAGCTGCAATTACTGGCACATGCCACCATGGCCAGCTAATATTTGTATCTCTTGTAGAGACAGGGTCTCCCTGTGTTTCCTAAGCTTGTCTTCAGCTCCTGGGCTCAAGTACTGTGCCCACCTTGGTCTCCCAAAGAGCTAGGATTACAGGCATGAGGCATCCACCCATCCTGGAGGGTTTATTTTTGAGGGAAATTGCATCATAGAGGCCCAGGGCATAGGCTCTGGACTCAGAATGTTGAACTTAGCATTTTAAACTTCCCTTCCTTGGCAAGATATTGAACTTCCCTATGCATTTGTTCCTCTGTCTGTGAAATAATTTTACTAATAGTATGTACCTACACTGTTTTGAGCATTAAGTGAGAGAAAATGTGGAAAATGCATGGAACATAGCCTGGCAAATGGTAAGCAAATAATGAGTGATATTACTATAATTAATACAAATGTTTAAGGTTAGAAAAATAATCAAGGATGATTATGTGCAGATTATCTAGCTAAGTTTACATTTTGTTAGAATTCTCAAGCAGTGCGTCTAGTCATTCGTTTAGCAAACATATATGGATGACATTGCTCTAAGTGCCAGAGGTTCAGTCAAAACATATCATGGTCCTTTCCCCTTTGGTCTCACATTCAAGAGGGGAAGACAAACATGAAGGCTGGTGATATGGTTTGTCTCTGTTTCCCTACCCAAATCTCACCTTGAATTGTAATCATCCTCATGTGTTATGGGAGGTATCTGGTGGGATGTAATTGAATCATAGGTGCTATTTTTTTCCACGCTGTTCTCCTGATAATTAATGTCTCATGAGTTCTGATGGTTTTATAAAAGGGAATTCCCCTGCTCATACCCTCTTGCCTGCAACCATGTAAGACATGTCCTTGCTCCTCTTTTGCCTTTTGTCATGATTCTGAGGCCTCCCCAGCCATGTGGAACTGTGAGTCTATTAAACCTCTTTTTTGTTCTATATAATTACCTAGCCTTGAATATGTCTTTATTAGTAGTGTGAGAAATGACTGATGCAGTAAATTTATACCGAGTAATGGAGTGCTGCTGTAAAGATCTCCAAAAATGTGGAAGCAACGGTGGAACTGAGTAAAATGCAGAGGTTGGAACAGTTTTTAGGGCTCAGAAAAAGATATGAAAATGTAAGAAAGTCTGGAACTTTCTGGAGACTTGTTGAATGGCTTTGACCAAATGCTGCTCATCTCGGATGAAGATAGGAACTTGTTGGGAACTGGAATAAAAGTGACTCTTGCTGTGTTTTAGTGAAGAGATGGTGGCATCTTGCCCCTGCCCTAGAGATCTGTGGAACTTTGAACTTGAGAGAGATGATTCAAGGCATCTGGCGAAGAAATTTCTAAGCAGCAAAGCATTCAAGAAGTGACTTGGGTGCTGTTAAAAGCATTCAGTTTTATGTATTTGCAAAGATATGGTTTGGAATTGGAACTTATGTTTAAAAGGGAAGCAAAGCATAAAAGTTTGAAACATTTGCAGCCAGATGATGTGATAGGAAAGCAAAACCCATTTTCCCAAGAGAAATTCAAGCCAGCTGCAGAAATTTGCAGAAGTAATGAGGAGTCAAATGTTAATCTCCAAGACATTAATCTCCAAGACAATGGAGAACATGTCTCCAGAGTATGTCAGAGAACTTCCAGGTAGCCCATGCTATCACAGGACTGGAGACCTAAGAGGAAAAATATATTTTCATGAGGCAAGCCCAGGGCCCTTCTGCTGTATGCAACCTAAAGACTTAGTGCCCTTCTTCCTGGGCCACTGCAGCCATGGCTAAAAGGGGTCAAGAAATAGCTTGGTCTGTGACTTCAAAGGGTGCAAGCCCCAAGCCTTGGAGCTTCCACGTGGTGTGGAGCCTGTGGGGGCACAGAAGTGAAGAATTGAAGTTTGGGAACCTCTGCCTAGATTTCAGAGGATGTATGGAAATGCCTGAATGTCCAGGCCGAAGTTTGCTGCAGGGGTGGGACCCTCATGAAGAACTTCAAGTAGGGCAATGCAGAAGGGAAATGTGGGGTGTGAGCTCCCACACAGAGTCCTCACTGGGGCACTGCCTAGTGGAGCTGTGAGAAAAGGGCCACCATTCTCCAGATCCCGAAATGGTAGATCCACCAACGGTTTGCACCATACACCTGGAATAGTCACAGGCACTCAATGCCAGCCCGTAAAAGCAGCTAGGAGGGATGCTGTACACTGCAAAGCCACAATGGTGGAGCTGCTCAAGGCCGTGGGACCCCAACTCTTACATCAGCATGACCAGGATATGAGACACGGAGTTAAAGATCATTTTGAAGCTTTAAGGTTTGGCTGCCCTACTGGATATTGGACTTGCATGGGGACTGGAGCCCCTTCCTTTGACCAATTTCTCCCATTTGGAATGTGTGTATTTACTCAACACCTGTATCCCCATTGTATCTAGGAAGTAACTAACTTGTTTTTGATTTTACAGGCTCATAGGTGGAAGGGACTTGCCTTGTCTTAGAAGAGACTCTGGACTTGAACTTCTGGGTTAATGCTGGAATGAGTGAAGACTTTGAGGAACAGTTGGAAGGCAGGATTGGTTTTGAAATGTGAGCACATGAGATTTAGGAGAGGCCAGGGGCAGAATGACAGAGTTTGGCTCTGTGTCCCCACCAAAACCTCACCTTAAATTGTAATAATCCCCAGGTGTCATGGGAGGCACCTGGTGGGAGGTAATTGAATCACAGAGGCGGGTTTTTCCCATGTTGTTCTCATAATAGTGAAAAAGTCTCATGAGATCTGATGGCTTTATAAAGGGGAGTTCCCCTGCACATGCCTTTTTGTCTGCTGCCATGGAAGATGTGTCCTTGCTCCTCCTTTGCCTTCCACCATGATTGTGAGGCCTCCCAAGACATGTGGAACTATGAGTCCATTAAACCTCTTTTTTTCTTTATAAAGTACCCAGTCTTGGGTATGTCTTTATTAGCAGCATGAGAACAGACTAATATACCTGGTATGTAATATGTAACTGGAATATTCAGAATGTTCAAATGTAGCAAGTGATGAGAACAATAAAAATTCATTGGCAAAGTAGGAGACAAAATATTGCAGGACTCATGAACTATAGACAGAGGAGCCAGGGAAGGCCAGAACACATCTCTGTCTTTGTAATCACATCTTCAATTGCTTATCCCAGAAACAAACTCAATATGGCCAATTTATTTTATAAATCTATTTTATGAAAAGTGGGCTAATAGCAAAATGCACACAGTATGTTATGTTTATCAAATTCTTTACCAAAATTCTCTTGAGTTGTTACCTTAATATTTTTGGAGATTAAAGACCCAGAGTTAGAAAAACATCCACCTTTTGACATGTGGGCTACCAGTTTTATTTCCTGTGCTCTAGGTGAAGAGTTAAATGTGTTTGGGTTTGACTAGAACTCACTGTGTAGGAGGACATCATTTTGTATTTTTATTTTTATTTTTTATTTTTTGATGGAGTCTCGTACTGTCACTCCACTGGAGTGCAGTGGTGCCATCTCCGCCTCCCAGGTTCATGTGATTCTCCTGCCTCAGCCTCCCTAGTAGCTAGGATTACAGGCACACACCACCACACCTGTCTAATTTTTTGTATTTTTACTAGAGACGGGGTTTCACTATGTTCACCAGACTGGTCTCGAACTCCTGACGAAGTAATCTGCCCACCTCAGCCTCCCAAAGTGCTGGGATTATAGGTGTGACCCACTATGCCCAACCTCTCATGGTGTTTTATCTTTACTTTGCTAATGACTTAATCAGATGGCAGCACAAACTTGTGCTCCTTGCCACTGGGAGGATTTGTAGCATGGAAGAAAGCAGAAATTGCCTGTGTATTACTTATCTTCCAATCATTTACTTTTAAATGATTCATTTTTTTTCTCTATTAACTAAAGTATTTCACATGAGGGTTTCTCCCCCAGCCAGAGCCATGAACTACTGAGTTGAAGCATGTCAAAGTGACATCCCGGAAACAGAAGCCATGACTAGACCATGTATCTGGGAATGTAGAGCCATGAGCCTTGAGTCTCGTGTCTTGGAAAGGTAAACATTGAGCCACTGGATCCCAAGGCCCCACTGTTTCCTCAAAAATGAAGATGTCAAAAACTGGAAACAAATCAATATCCAATTCAGGAGCATAAAATAACAATTTGTGCTACGCACATGCACTGAAATGTTATTCAGTCATAAAAGGGAAAAATTACTAATATGTGCAATAACATGGATGAAAAAATGTTTCAATTATGAGCGAAAGAAGCCATAGAGGAAGGAACACATACCCTGTGATTCCAATTATGTAAAGTTCTAGATTAGGAAAAACTAACGTATAGTGATAGAAATTCAGTCACTACTTACCTGAGGAGGAAGTGGAAGGAGATTGAGAACAATTGGCATGACAAAACTTTCTGGGGTGACAAAATCGGTTTGCCTGTTCATTGGGATGTTATTATACTAGAATATTCATGTGTCTTTAACAAAGAAATTGTATTCTTAAAGGGGGTACATTTTCTTTGACGTAAATTATGCAAAAATAACATTAAAATTTTGAAGCAAAAATGGTCAGTCATTGTAATAATAGATTTTTTTTTCTTGATTTCTGGCTGGACACACTCCATAAATCTGTAAAAATTTTGGCAAGAGGAAGTGGTTTTTATAGTGTCTGAGTTGTAATTACCAACCACCCAAGTTGGATGGAGAATTGTATACAGAGTGGATATAATTTAGATGAACCGAATTGTTGACTTAAATATGTACTTGAAAATATAATTACAAAGGTAAAATCATCTCAAAATAAATGAATGTAGAAATTTTATTATAAGTAGTATTTTAAATGTCCATAATGTTATAAAATCTTGTCAGTGTGAAGTCTGTGCAACAGTATCATTTTAAATGACAGAGTAGGTACTATACAAATCTCTGACATAGAAGACAGAAGATTCCTGTGCTTGGGTTTTGGCCATTCCATTTCCAAACCTTAGAAGTTCATGGACCCTTTCAGTTTATCCAACTCTTCTTAGTTATGTTTTTGGACTATCAGCACATTTTGTGTAATATAACTTACAGCACTCATCAACTATTACATGTTATTCTATTTTTTCTTTGTCTAAAAGCCTCTCTCTTTCTGCCCAGCTTTTCAGTGTGGACTTTGGCATCTAATAGCCCTAGGGTCAACTTCTATTTATGAGGTGTGGATCTTAGACAAGTTATTTAACATCTCCCATCCTCTGTGTTCTCGTATATAGGAGGGGCCTCATAATCATTCTTACCTTCTAAGATGCAATGCCAGGTGTAGAGAGCATGCCATTATACCGCTCATGTATAGTAGTCATAAGCTATAGCCCAGAAGCAAGGTGACGTTAAAATGCACTTTTCGGTAAAGTGCTTCTAAATTTTTTTATGCTTCATTTTAATATGTTAAATAAACAGTAATTTCATTTTATGAATAGGAACAAAGAGAAAAAACTGACTCCAATTCTTGGTAAGCACAAGTTGGAGAATTGGGTGAGAAGCCAGAGTCCACTTCAATACTTGTTCAATGTGATGTGCTTCTTTCCAACTGGACACTACACTGGAAAATCTGGATTATACAAGCAGACAGAATGGCTTGTTTGTGTCATTGGGAAATAAATGACATTTGTGTCAGTGGGAAATAAATTCCAAGGGACAGACTGGGTGAAGACTACGATAATTTATGAGTTCCAGTTTGCAACTCTTTACATAAACCTGGGATTCTAGGATATAGAAATCCTTTATGCAAGGGGAGCAGAAGTATGATTCTCCAGAACTGCTCAATAAAATTGCTTCAAAGAAAAAGCCACTGAATTTCAGAACTGCCTGAAGTATATCTTTCACTCCACTTTATTATTGTATTCTGAACATGGCACCTCTGTGACTTTTGTTTCCATATCCTTTGAGGTTCTTCTGGAAAGCAAAGCTTGATGCTGCCTTCTGGGCTTGAGGATGTGGACATAGCTGGGTTGTCCTGCACTGCCTGAGGAGCTGCAAGAGACAAGGAACACCATGAACAGTGGCATCCCTCTTTGTTCTTATAGTTTCACCTCTGGATGAAGCTACAAAAGAGGAAATACATTCCTAGAGGACAATCCTAATCTAATCATTAACACAGTTGAGTGTGTTTGCTGCTAATGGAGCACATTTCAAGCCAGAGATTTCTAGGTATGCATTACAGGGTGTATCTACTTTCATATTGGAGGATAAATATTTCTACAAGCATTTTAGATAAAAACATAGAGAGAAGGCTTTTCAAGGCCATGCATGATAAAGCACTCAGGAAACAGTCAATCCGTAATATAAAACTGTTAAAATATGATTTATTTTCAAAACATTCAAACCCTAGGATAAAATTTAATGGAAACAAGTCTTAATTAGCATTAATTAATTTTTAAAAGATGTGTTTATCCTTTTATTTATTTACCTAATAGACATAGTGGTAAACACAGGGAATATTTTTTTAATGATCCTTTTTCCCGTCCTTCAGCATCTCCTCCTACAATGTATACATATGGGAGGACAAGAATATTGAATACATAAACTAGAACAAATATAAAATAGAATGATGAATGCTAAAATCATGGTGTGCTCTAGATGGATTCATAGCACTAAACATTGCTTGCACAAATCTACGAGGAAATGTTTTCACAGAGTTTATGTGAGAAAATCTTTGAGGCTTTTACTTCATCACAAGATCAACACAATCTGACAATGTGTGATGCACTTGTTAAAGAAATTAATGTCATCTTCATTTCAAGATAGAACTGAGTGTTCTAGATATCCAGAGGATCTTTTAGAAACTATTAAGGCAAAATAATAATATTTAATTTTGCAAACAAATTTGAAAAACTGCTATACAATCGGACAAACAAAGGCAGCATGAAGTGTGTGGACATGGAGAAGAACTAATTAGAATGATTATGTTGGAGAAAACTATAAAATAATAATTTAGTAGAAGAAATGTTTGGTTTCTTTGTAAAGATTTGTGAAAGCAATAGAAAAAAACTGAAGAAAAGCATTTGAGTTATTTTTGAGAATACAGTATTTGGTTATTTAGTGAGTATCCCATGCTGTGAAACATTTAGGAAAACATTCATCAGGTAATCATCCTTAATAAATTCAGTAGAGTAGTATCTGAACTTGACAAAAATGTGCATTTCTAGCCTCTAAATTGGTTTCAAATGTAAGTTTCTTTTATTTTAAGGGGGGCACGTAAGGAATAAGAGTTCTTTAATAAAATAATAGAAGTAAGAATGGAGAGAAATTTTCAAATTTGAGAGAAGAATGCATAAAACTTGGCCATGGCTTGAATATTGGAGGTGCACGAGAGGAAAGGGGCCAAGATGAGTTTCAGGTTCCTGGTTTGAACAACTGGTGATGGTGGCATCAAAAACCAAGTTACACAAAACTGGAAGAGAAGCAGGGTGGGGAAGAATGGCATGTTCAGCTCTGATATTGTTTAGATAAAGGTGTCTTTGGGAGATGTTGGGGAATATTTCAGTAGGCTTAAATAATGTAGTTTGGTACTTATTTGGGTAATCAGAATTTGAGATACAAATTCAGAATTTGTTAGTATAAATATGAGTACCAAAGCTTTGGAAACAGCTTCTGCAAAAACAGAATGGATCAAAAAAGAAAATTATATGATAAATCTGTGGGAATTCTCCATAGCCCCTTCAAGCATGGCTCATTCTACTGAATTAATGTTAAGGAAGATGGGGTTCAAGAACGCTCTTCATTTAAAAACAACATTACCTGGGAAGAAAGAAAGTACTCCTTGGGAGTCTTGTGTACTAAGCTAATTTCCAGGTATCGGACCTATAAAAAAATGAAGAACATTGAAACAGCCACTTATCATCTCTGGAAAACTTTACAGCAATGCGTAAGCCACTCCTCACTACAAATTCCTCCCACAACCCTGACTAAATGACAGTAAATGATGTTCAGGGGCACCAAAGCTCCGATCCTCACCATGTTGTAGGTCCAAGGGATTATAAGAATGGACAAGCTCATTTCCTGAGCACTGTATCAGGCCTCAGGAGGGCTGCAGGTGGTGGAAGTCCAGGCCTCCCAGTATGATCTGCAGCCTGGTAACAGGCAAGTGGGTGATCTCACTCAAAAGAAAATGCAAGGGGGCAATGGGAGGAAAGGGTCCGGTTGAAATCTTCACTTTTCTGTAATCATTGAATGTATTCCCTGAATGTATCATCATCACTTAAATATACTTTATTCTTCTCAGAGGACAAAATTTTGAAAAGAATTTATAAAAAGTACTTGCATACAGACCCTAAAGCTCATGTCAAACAACTACATAAGTGCCTAGGGACATGCTGGACACAAAATAATAAATCAATCAATAAATATTGTGCCTTGCCAGGAACACTGGAACATATAGTATGAAGCTTTTTAGATAGTTCTCATGACCTTTAGGAAATTAGCTACCACGTACTTAGAACAGAAAATGAACTTTAATCAGAAGAGGGCCACTGAGGCTGAAGGAAAAGAATCAAAGGAGAGTCAAGGGACATGCAATAGGGCCCCTGCTACAGAAATATGACTGAAAGGCAGAGACAAGAAGATATCCTGCAGGTTAATATGACTAGTAAAGAAATCAAATGTTAGGCATGAAGATAGGCCGTAGGTGAACTTGAGTGTGAGTCACTGACCCTTACCTGCTGAAAGTCCCAGCGTCCCTGCCAGGTACCCGTCTTCTTCACAAATGTATGTAATGAAAATTTGGGATGCCTGTGCCCCTTTGCGAATAACAGAGTCAATCACAGCTCGGGTCTTATCCATAACTGTAGGATTTTCACGTTTTATTTTCTCCATCTCTTCCTGGTTCAGCACCCTTGTCTGTAATAATTCATCCAGTAAACCATTTATTGTACCTTCACCCATAGAATGGATAAACAGCTTTCTCTTCTCCTTCAGGACCTTGTCTGTTTGGAGCACAAAGATTTCTCACTTCATGAAAACAGCCTCATATTCCTCTCATGTAACAGTGAAATGTCCCCCTCCTCACAGTTGGGTAATCCATCTTCTTACTGTATCGCTGTCCTACTTGTTTCCCTCAGTAGTCTCCCTACATGTGCATGGAGTGGCCTGAAGACTGAGTTTACCATTTCCACATTAGTCCCTGGAAAGTGAAGATCATCCTCTTATGTCCCTTGTTTATTTAACTCTGAATAATAAAGTAATGAAGCAGAAATAGCCCATTTCATTTAGGAACCACTGCTGCTAGTACTCCTCCTGTGCCAATTCTGTACCCTCTGTCAGACTTTCAACATGTAAGTAAGAGTTTAATTTAGATTGCAAAATGACAGCAGGCTGCCCCTAAAGCCTCAGTTCCTTTCTGGGCTTGCCTTTCCTTTCTAAAGGCTGCAAGAATCTTCTAGTTCCTTCTCTCCTCCCTCTCCTCCCTCTCCCATCTTTTCCTCACTTCTGCTCACCTAAACTTCCACAGATACTAATTATGGCTTCCAGAAGAGCCAGCACCTTCCAAAACTCTTTCTTCCCAGCGACCTGTTCTTGGAACAGTAAAAGACTCACCGGCCATGGCTCTTCTCTCCTGCCCTTCTTGTGTGGGCTGAAACTGAAAGTATGCTTCGCCTTCCTTTTTGGCAGGGTGTGTGCACATACTGGAAAACACCCACTGCACATGCATATGCATATCTTTATTTTTCTTCCCAGAGAAAGAATCAGAATTGTAGCCTGCATCAGAGAGTGTATCAATGGGAATTTTTTTTCCCAGCCCCTGGATAGATCAGGGTAGGAGGAGAATGGGGCTTAGAGATTAAGACAGGATTGAGAAAGTATGTGTACAGTTAAATTCACACAGTGAAGAGTTTCCCGTTCATTCGAAAACTTGACGGAAAAAAATTAACACAACCTTTGCAGAATGTGAACCACTGTTCCCTTGACTGCATCTCACAGCTTTGGGGAAAGCTTGTGGGAAATATATGTTCCGGTGAAGCAATTTTGCTTTAAGAAATGTAAACATTTTTCACCAAAATTAAAGTCTTTCTTATTTAATGTTCTTCCTTTCCTGATGGCTTTTTGTTTTGTTTTGTTTTCTCATACATAGTGTCACTCTGTTGCCCAGACTGGAGTGCAGTGGCATGCCCATGGCTCACTGCAGCCTCTACCTCCCTAGGCTAGGATGATTCTCCCACTTCAGTTTCCTGAGTAGTTAAAAACTACAGGCAAGTGCCATCAGGGCTGGTTAATTTTTGTATTTTTTGTTGAGATGGACTCTCCCTATGTTTCCTTGGCTGATTTTGAATTCCAGCACTCAAGTGATCCACCCATCTTGGCCTTCCAAAGAGCAGGGATTACAGGCATGAGCCATGAGTCACTCACTCATCTTGGATGTCTTTCTTTTGAAGGACATTGCATCATAGAGGCCCAAAGCATAGACTCTGAACTCAGAATGTCGAACCTAACATGTTAAACTCACCTTCCTGGGCAAGATATTGAAATTCTTTATACATTGGTTCCTCTGTCTGTAAAATAATATTGTTAATAGTACATATACATATCTACACAGTTTTGAGCAGCATTGAGATAAAATGTGAAAAATGAATGGAACATTGCCAGGCAAATGGTAAGCAGATAATGAGGGATATTACTATAATTAATACAAATATTTCAGTTTAGAAAAATAATCAAGGATGATTATTTGCAGATTATCTAGCTAAGTTTATCTTTTGTTAGAATCCTCACGCAGTGCCTCCAGTCATTCATTTAGCAAATATATGTGGACAACATGGTTCTCGGTGTCACGGGTTCAGTCAAAACATATTATGATCCTTTCCCCCTTGCTCTCACATTCAAGAGGGAAAGATAAACATGAAACCTGGTATGTAATATGTAACTGGAATATTTAGAATGATAAAATATGCCAAGCAATGAGAAGAATAAGAAATTAATTGGAGAAGTGGGAGATGAAGTATTGCAGGACTCATGAAAATTGTACACAGAGGTAGCCAGGGAAGGCCAGAAGAGGTCTCTGCCTTTATCAGTACATGCTCAATTGATTATCCCAGAAATAAACTCAATGTGGCTAATTTATTTCATGAATAAACTTGATGGAAGATGGAATAGCAAAATGCACACGGTACATTTCATTCATCATTTTTTTTACCGAAAATTTTCTTGGGCTGTTATGTTATTATCTTTGGAGGATAACGACCAGATTTACAAAAATATTTATGGTTTGACATGTGGGCTACCAGTTTTACTTCCTGTGCTCTAGGCTAAGACTTAAATGTCATTGGTTAAGTAGAACCGACTGTGTAGGAAGACAATGACATGGCTTTTAATCTAAGGTGTTCTTCATGGTGTTTGTATCTTTACTCTGCCAATGACCTAATCTGATTGCAACAAAATCTTGGGCTCCTTGCCACTGGAAGGAATTGTAACATGGAAGAAAGCAGACATTGTCTGTGCACCACTTCTCTTTAGTTTATTTGCTTTTAAATTTATATACTGACTCATTTGTTTTCTCTGCTACTTAAGGGTTTCACACGAGGGTTTCTCCCCACCAGTCAGAGCCAAGAACCACTGAGTTGAAGCATGCCAAAGTGACATCCAGGACACAGAAACAATGATTAGACCATATATATGGGGATGTAGAATCATGAACCTTGAGTCTAGTGTCCTGGGAATGTAAACATTGAGCCATGAGAGTGCAAGGCCCCCTATTTCCTCAAAAAGAAAGATGTCAAAAACTGGAAACAACTCAATATCCAATTTAGGAGCATAAGTAAACAATTTGTGCTAGACACATACACTGAAATACTATTCAGTCATAAAAGGGAAAAAATTACTAATATATGCAATAACATGGATGGAAAACTTATACTTTCATTATGAGTGAAAGAAGCCATATAGGAAGGAAAACATACCCTGTGATTTCAATTATATAAAGTTCTAGATTAGAAAAAACTAATGTATAGTTGTAGAAATTCAATCACTACTTATCAGAGGAGGAAATGGAAGGAAATTGAGAACAAAGGGCATGACAAAACTTTTTGGGGTGACAATATTGCTTTGTCTATTAAATGGGATATTATACTAAATATCCTCATATAATTAATAATCAGTTTATATTCTTAAAAGGGTACATTTTCTTTGATGTAAATTATACTAAAATAACATTAAAATTTGAAATGATAAAGGTCAGTGGTAGTAATAATAGACTGATTTGGAAAAAAAAAATTTTTTCTTGGTTTTCTTGATTTTCTTGATTTTATTTCTTGATTTTAGGACACACTCAAGCCTCCACAAATTAGTCGTAGTTCTGGTAAGAGGAAGCACTTCTTATAGTGACTGAACTGTAATCACCTGCCACCCACATTGGATGGCAATAGGTAGACAGAGGGGAGATAACTTACAGGAACCAATTTATTGACTGAAATATGTATCCAGAAAATAGCATTACGTAAGGAAAATTATCTTAAAATAAACGAACGTAGCAATTCTACTATAAGTAATATTTAAAATGTGCGTATTGATTTAAAAATCCTTCTATCAGTGTGAAGTGTGTGAAACAATATTATTTTACATGACAGAGTAGATACTATAAGAATCTCTGCCACAGAAGACAGAAAATTCCTGTGCTTGGATTTTGGCCATCCCATTTCCAAACCTTAGAACATCATATACTCTTTCATCTTATCCAACTCCTCTTCTTATTTATAGTTTTGGACTATCAGCACATTTTGAGTGATACAACTTAGAGCACTGATCAACTATAACATGTTGTTTTGTGTTTTCTTTATCTAAAATCTTCCTCTTTTCTGCACAGCTTATCAGTGTGGACTTGGATATCTAATAGTTCTGAGGTTAACTTCTGTTTATGAGCTATTAGATTTTGGACAAGTTATTTAACATCTCTCAGCCCCTGTGTTCTCATGTATAGAAGGGACCTCCTAATCATTCTTACCTTCTAGGATGTAATGGCAGGTGTAGAGATCATGCCACAGTATCTCTCATTTATGGTAGTCGTAACCTATAGAGCAGAAGCAAGGTCATGTAAAAATGTACTTTTTGGTTAAGTACTTCTAAATTTTTCATATGCTTTACTTCAGTATGTTGAATAAGCATTAATTTCATTTTATGATAGGAAGATCAGGTTAAAAAATCATTTCAATGCCTTAGTAAGCACAAGTTGAAGAACTGGCTGAGAAGCCAGCCCACCACCTCACTCATTACTTGCTCTATATGATGTGCTGCTCTTCAGCTGGGCACTCCACTGGGAAATCTGAAGTAGATAAGCAGATAAAAGGTGCTTGTTTGTGTCAGTGGGAAATAAATTCTGAGTTAAATGCATCTAGACAATGATAATTTATAGCAGCCTCACTAAAGTATTTAAACTGATGAGATGGGCAATAGGAAACCATTGCAGCTTCCTAGGTAGGAGAGTCATGTTAACATGCTTGTAAAGTAACTATTTCATATTGAGTGCTTCACAAGGCCCAGGCCCTGTAATAGATACTTCATCTATATTGGTTCCACCAGTCAAACCATTTAAAAATATTGGTACTTGGAATAACCCCAGATTATGAAATCAAAATCTCATCCTGAGCCTCCCCCTTGAGACTCCATGCACCACCACATCCAGAATTTAATAGGACATGTTCTTGGAGGCATTGCTGGTCCCACATGAACCAGGAGCTGGGTCATGAGTGGACTGAGTGTTGGGGACAGGAGAAGGGATAAGAAAGTCTGGGAGTTGGTGCTGACTATAGAAAGAATTTGCACAAGAGTAGCAAGGAACTAGGATGAAGCAGTAAAAAGCTTGCACGGACAGGAAGGTGGCCAGAAGGGGTGTGGTCTCCTTGTGTCAGATTTCTATACCAACAGGATAGAAAATAACGGAACCATGGAACCTCTACAAGTTAGAAAGTCTCATCTTGGAGCCAGATAGACTCAAATATCTAAGGAGGGATAGACATGGTCTTGGATGTGGTGTGTTGCCTAGCAGCAGAAACAGAAGCCATTCTTCTCCTTCAATCCACTCAAAATAAAAACTAGACTGAGAGATGAAGTATAAAAATACACTAGAAAGCAAGCCACTATAAGGACATATCAGCAGAAAAAAAGAGGCTGTAAATTTAGATCTTGAAGGACATTGAGATGTTGGACCAATCAAATATCAAATGTAGAATGAAATCATTCTATATCAAATATAGAAGGATGTAAGTAAAGGGAGCAAAAAGTAATTATTCTACAATAAGCAATAATTTGAGAAACAGTAAAAATAGAGCATGTATAAATAGAAAAATTAGTTATATTTAATAATGGACAGATTAAAAGGCAGACACACAAATCTGCGAAAATGTATATAAGGTGGAAGATACAGAGATGTACAGTTGACCTTTCAACAATGAAATACTTAGAGGTGCTGACCCGCATATACTGTTGCAAATCTGCGACCGGGCACGGTGGCTCACGCCTGTAATCCCAGCACTTTGGGAGGCTGAGGCCGGCGGATCACAAGGTCAGGAAATTGAGACCATATTGGCTAAGACGGTGAAACCCCGTCTCTACTAAAAACACAAAAAAATTAGGCAGTCATGTTGGCAGGTGACTGTAGTCCCAACTGCTTGGGAGGCTCAGGCAGGAGAAAGGTGTGAACCCAGGAGGCGGAGCTTGCTGTGAGCAGAGATTGCACCACTGCACTCCAGCCTGGGCAACAAAGCAAGACTCTGTCTCAAAAAAGAAAAAAAATCTGCGTATAACTTTTGACTCCCCCCAAACTTAACTTTTAATGGCCTGCTATTGAAGGGAAGCCTTACTAGTAACAAAAACCACTGATTAACAAATATTTTCTAATTTACATGTGTTATATACTGTAATATAAAGTAATCTAAAGTAAAAAAAGTTGTTAAGAGAATCATGAGGAAGAGAAAATATATCTACTATTGACTCAGTGAGAGTGGATCATCATAAGGTCTTCATCCTCATCATCTTCACATTGAGTAAGCTGAAGAGAAGGAGGAAGCGATGGCTTAGTCTTGCAGTCTCATGGGTGGCAGAGGTGGAAGAAGAAGAGGTGGAACAGGATAGAAGAGAAGCAGGCAAACTGCGTGTATCTTTGTGGAAATGCATAGTTATTTCTGTCTAACATTTTTGCTTTTCCATTTCCCTAAAATGTTTTCCAGACAGTACGAATCTGTCTTTCACCATTTCCCTTAGTTTCAGTGCTTATATCATAGAACGGTCTTTGCTGTAAAACAGGTCAAAAGCTGCTTTGAATAATCAGAATCTTTCTGCCAAACTATAATGCCAATTTGTGCTCTGGCACTGCTTCTTCTACATCTTCTTCCTCATCATTTGGAACTGGTTCAGAAGCACACATCTCTATCAAGTTCTCTTCTGTTAATTTCTCTAATGTGCAATTCGCTGTTGAATTTGTATAAGATCCATATCTTAAAGTTATTCACGTTTTCTTGCAATATCCACAATCTCTTTCATTATTTTCTTGATTGGCTTTTTCATAAACCCTGGTGAAGTCATGGACAACTTCTGGAAACAGTTTTCTCTAGCAGAAATTTATGGGGGGCATGTTATGTTGCCTAGGTTGGCCTTAAGCTCCTGGACTGAAGCTATCCTCCCACCTCAGCCTCTTTAGTAACTGGGATCATAGGCCCGTACCACTGCACCCAAAATCGCAGCTTTTAATTTTTTAATATCAGTGATGTCATTTTCAGTGGTGTAGCCCTTCCAGACTTTCGTGATGTGATTTCTATCGATGGTCTCTTCCTTGGCATTCACAAATCTTTTCACAGAGTAATGTGTGTAATGAGCATTAAAGCTCCTTCTTACCTCCTGATTCAGAGGCTGAATTAGAGATGTTTCATATGGTGGTGAGTAGACCACTTTGATCTTTTGCATATTGAACTCGTGAGGTTTTGGGTAGCGAGGGGCATTGTCCAACATCAAAAGAATCATGAATGCCAGTCCCTTATTGGCAAAATATTTCCTGACTTCACGGACAAACCATCAATGGAATCAATAGAGAAAAAGTGCTCCATTGCACAGGCATTCTTGTCCAACCAAAACACTGGCAACTGGTGTTCACCATTTCTGTTCCAGGCTCAGGGGTTAGTAGCTTTATAGCTCAGAGCAGTCCTGATGATAAACCCGACTGCATTTCCACAAAACAGTAGAATTAGCTTGTCCTTTTCTGTTTTAAATCTTGGTGCTTGCTTCTATTTTTTACTAATAAATGGCCTTTTTGGCATCTTTTTTTTTTTTTTTTTCCTGGACTAGAACAGTCATCTGTATTCAAAACCTGTTCTGGTAGTATAGTTTCTCTTCAATGATTTTCTTAATAGTTTCTGGGAACTAATTTGCTGCCTCTTGATAACCAAAAGCTGCATCTCCTGATATCTTGACATTTTTAATGCAAAAATGCTTTAAATTATCAAACCATCCTTGACTATCATTAAAGCATCCACCTTTACATCCTTCCCCTTTCTTTTGCTTTAAGTTGTATACAATGACTTCATTTTTTCTGGAATCATATTAGAGTCTATAAATATACCTTTCTTTTCTATTCTCTCTCATCTGTGAAAATTCTGCCACCACATACATGCTTCAATTTCAAAACAATATTAAAAATTGTTTCACAATAGTGCAAGGTTTTAGCTCTGGCAGACAGTGCAGGGTTAGCTTTATTATCTCCTTTTATTTTTTTACATTGGTCCTCATTTTGTATTCATTTATCTTGAAATGGTGAGCAGTGACAAATCCAGACCTCAACTACAGTACATATCAAACAATTCTACTTTTTCTTGTAATGTCATGACATTGCTTCTTGGAAACATTACACCATCAGTATTGGCATGTTGTATGGACCCCCTGCTGTTATTCAAGAACTATGGTATTGCAGTAAATGCAATGAAAAGTACATTAAAAACCCAAGGATATTGCTTTTTATAGCAATATGAAATTTACAGGAGATACAAACTGCTGATGTAGGGATAATGAGTGTCACATGGCATTTTAAGCAGATACAAAACTTGAGTTCACTGAAATAGCAACAGGAAATGGCTATGAAAATACAAGAGTGCAGTATGCATGGTTAATTTTGTGCAGTTAGGATATAATACTGCATCTTTATATTTGTTTACATTTCTCTCATTCCAAGTGGTACTATGTATTATCTATGAGTGCATAAAGTTTGATAAACTTTAACTTTCTGTAATAGATTTGTGTATATTTTATAATATAGTAGTAAATGATAAAATAGACTAACATGTCCATAAATTTTGTGCATTTTTTACATACCTAACTTAATTTTTCTGTATTTCTAGTATAGATGATTTGTGATTTTCTTCAAATTGTAGCAAATCCCCTAAATTTTTCCAAATGTTTATTTATATAAAATGCACATACAAGCAGACCAAAGCGTTTCAGATCCTTGTTGTTTATGGGTTAATATTAATTTATCTAGATTGCAAAATAAAAACAGAAATGAAAGGCTGAAAAATTTGAGAGGACTTCAGAGGTAGGAAGGATGGAATGAGAAATTCTGAGATATAGCTGATCAAATTACCAGAAAGACAGATGAGAGAGAATAGAAAAGACAAAATATTTAAAGCAAATTTTTCAAACATGGGGAAAAATATGTGTCCACTGATTGAAGAAGCACAACATATCTGTAATAGAATAAGTTTAAAGAATAACTGCTTTCTAAGAGCCCTCTGAGTTCAGCATTGTGATGAGTTGAATTGTGTCCCATAAAAACATATTGAAGGCCTACCCCCTCCGTAATTCAGAATGTGCTCTTATTAGGAAATAGGGTCCTTGCAAATATAATCCATTACAATGTGCTTAGTTTGGATTAGTGTAGGGCCATCATCCGGAACAACTCATGTTTATACCAAAGAAAAGAGGCTCTGGAGCAAAGACAGAGAGGAAGAGCAACATATAAAGACACAGACTCACAAAGGGAAGGCAGCAATATAATGATAAAAGCAGAGAATAGAGTAATGTAGCTGCAAGCAAGGAACACCAAGATTGATTGAGACAACCAGTAGTGAGGATGGCAGCCATGGCCCTATTCTACTGACACTGTGATTTCAGATTTCTCGCCTCCAGAACTGTGAGAGAATGCATTTCCACGTTAACCTTCCTGTTTGTGGTGATTAAACAGGCAGCCCTAGGAAATGAATGCAGGTATTATTAGTTCCATTTTGCAGATGAGAAAACAGATTCTCAGAGAGATTGATGACTTCACCAATGGAATGAGGAGAAATCACACCTCATGGATCTATAATCTGATAATGGAAAAACAACCGCACATGCTAGAACAGAAGTAAAAACTGATGACCCACAGAATCCATCATGAGCCCAGTGATATTTCCTTGGCTCTCTCAGATGTGATTTACCTTGACATTGAATTATCAGAGGTGAAAAATTGTAAGATTTCAAATAAAGAATTGGATTCCAGACCTCTGTTGCTTGAATTTCAACATGGAAAGAGTTGCCTGGTACTGAGTCCATGATGATGCATTCATGATGCCTTCTGATTTTTCCTGTGTTCACCTAACCTGATTAACTTGATGTATGTTCTCTGTCAAGCCTATATGGTGTTTGTATTTGTGGCCTCTGTCTGGGAGACCTGAGGTCAGACTGTGGAGTCAGTAGATCTTCTTAATGTTGTCATTAAAAATTATTATTAGCCTCACCAATTTACACTGATGTAATGATTTGTATGATAATTCACTTCGAGTCTCATTTCCCTATCTGTCAACTACTTGCCTTGGAGAAACTGTTGGATTAAATTTAATGTCTGAAAACCAATAGTATCTATTGAACAGCACAAATGTAATGTTACCTATTATCTCAGTTACATAAGAGAAAATTTTTCATAAGGAAAAGCAACAGCATTTTTCCACAAGGATTTCAAAACAGTGAGTAAATGCATCTATTTCAAGGGAGGAGGGTAAAAGGATGCAACAACGATATTTATTAAGAAAGGAAAGGAAATTTAAGGGATAAATAATGCAACATAAGTTTCATAAACAATGTAGTATGTGATGTTAATTTTCACGATGGAACTGAGAAAAATCATTGTCATTACATGACACACCACTTCAGCCTGCCTGACTTTAGTGCTGCTACAGTGGGGACTCCCCCTCATGTGGTTGTTTTCACACATCAAGCTACTGTGCCTTAGGTTCTTTCTGCTTTGAAGATGGGAGATGTTCATCAAAGGACTGAGGGCTGTTTAGCCGTGCAGATGTGGGTCCAGAATTTTGGGAGAGGGAGGACCTGCTCCTGGGGGCTAATTTCAACCAATGAATGGCATTAGTCAGTTGATGAATGTCTCTAATTCCCCATCTTCTAGTAAGGTAGAATCTACGTAATTGTAGAGGGTCCTGAAGAAAGATTGGAACCCAGTTTCTCAGAGCAGTGATGAATTCATTATTGCATTTTTAAGGAATATTATCTTCCTTTCATCTCCCTTCCCCACTCCCTTACTTCTACTTTTGGAAATACTTTCCAAATAATACTTACAGTCAAGTCCCTGGCTCCTCCTATTTCATGGTCAACCAATTTGTATCATTATCATCACCACTATCATTCTTGTCATTATCTTTATTGAGCAATTTAAGTATGAACAGAACTATGGTTAGTTTTCTACATATATCATGTCATATAGTTCTTACTATAATACAAAGTTGCTAGGATTAACTCCCCTCACTGATAAAACTCTGTAGCTAAGTTAATTACACATATAATCACATATCTAATATCAGGTATGGGGCAGAGGTAGCCCAGGTCCTGAAATAGCTCCTTCATGCCCATGATGTCAAAGTGAGCCCCATTCCTTGGAGTCAGATGATCAAACTTTGTATTGCATATAATGAGAGCCAGGTGTCTGCGGCCCTTTCTTTTTTTATTGGATCTATCTGCAGGAGATGGAGTTGAAGTCACTTTGATTACCCGAGTCTCTTTTCAATCTCCATATGCCTCACAATTTTGTTTTTTAGAACCTCATGTAGCTACCATCCTCCCTAACCTCTATCAAAAGACACTGCCTTCCTCTCTCTAGAGCCCAGAGCCAGAACCAGGACATATCTGGAATGATTACTCAAGAATCTTAAGGAAACTGGAATAATTCCTACTCCCTTTTTTATTCTTTTTCTTCTGCATCTACTTAAACATTTCTTATATTCAGGTTCAAATCAAATTTCATAAAAACTGAGAGATGTCATTGGCTCCAGTAAGAATGAATATAGCAGAGGTTGTTTGCCTTCCATGTTATGATTATATTTATACTATTTAAAAAATATCAACTTCAAAAAGAGAGAAACAAGATAATTTTGGCTGGGTGCAGTGGCTCATGCCTGTAATCCCAGCACTTTGGGAGGCCGAGGAGGGCAGATCACGGAGTCAGCAGATCGAGATCATCCTGGCTAACATGGTGAAACCCCGTCTCTACCAAAAATACAAAAAATTAGCCGGGCATGGTGGCGGGCGCCTGTAGTCCCAGCTACTCGGGAGCCTGAGGCAGGAGAATGGCGTGAACCTGGGAGGCAGAGCTTGCAGTGAGCGGAGATCATGCCACTGCACTCCAGCCTGGACGACAGAGCAAGACTCCATCTCAAAAAAAAAAAAAAAAAAATTATAGTGCAGATTGCTGCCCAGAGAGAGTGTCTATTAGCCAGGCAGTACAACACAAAAAAAAAATGTGGAAATCAGGAGTTTAGACAAAAATTTCATTTTGAGTCTTACCTGTTGTCTAATGAAATAGGAATCTCTCTAGAATCAGCTTATTCTAACCTAGGCCTTCTTATTCAGCCTCATCTTCTGATACTATCCCCACCTTGCTCATTACATTCTAAATATTCTGCCCTTCTTTTAATTTCTAGAAATCCCCTACTTAGGGATCTCTATTTCCAGCCCCCACCTTCTCATTCCTTCCTGTTTTCCTACTGCTTTCTGTTTATCCTCCAAGTCTAACATTAGATGGCACTTTTTCATGCAATCTTCTCTGAGTCTCTGGAAGGAGACAGTGTCAGAGGTACATGCCCTTAGGTGACCTTGTTTCTCTTTAGGGTAGCATACTTTTTTACCTTTAATTGTGATTTTCGGCCTACTTCTCAGCATCCACCATTAGATTTTATGCTCTGTGAGGACAGGTGGCCATAAACTAGGCCTACATTACTTCTGGCCTTCAAGAGAAGTCTAATAATTATCTACTGAATCACTAGCTGAGTGAATGTAGAAACAAGTGAATAAAATTTAAGTATGGCCCCACTCTTGAAGAATACTTAATAAAAACTAAGCAAGTCTGATTTCTTTTAACAGGCAGTAAGCACACATTGAAAGTTTCAAGCAGAGAGAAGGCACATTCATTCTCCTATTTATTCAGAAATACTTAGTGAGCATTAGTCTGTGAAAGGTACTATGCTAGTGGTGGGGGTACCATTTTGAAAACATGTGCCTACACATTCAAGCTTAGAGTCAAGTGGAAAGATAGGTATACATATAAGTAAAATTGTAAAAAAATAAGAATTTAAATGGAGCAGATGCTTAAGAAAAGCATGAGCAAAGTGTGTCTCAGGTGGAAGATAGCTGTCCAGACGACGGAGGGCTTGGCACTGAGACTTGAAGGGCTAGTAGGAATTTTCCCCTTCGAAAACTGGGGGCTGGTCTCCCAGCAGGGAGCATTGCAGGAAGAAGCACAAAGGCCTGATGGTGCCTGATGTAACCAGGAAACTAGCGGAGCTGTGCTTTAGAAAGAATACTACTGTAAGTGAAAGTATGCAGTATGTAATGAAGTGGGAGTGATCAGAGACAAAGCCACCGTTTGAAGAGGTTTGTAGAACACTGACTTAAAGTTAGAGTGTTGAGTTTGAGAGTCAGGTTAGAGTCACTCTTCTCAAAAGACATTTGACCAAAAGAAAAATTTGTAATCCTTTTCTAGATATCTTCTTCAACTATAAAATGGAAATAATAGCAAAAACTTAATTGACTGGTTTCAAGTATTCATTCAGAGAGAGTTCATGAAATACCTGTCATACAGTATCTTTTTAAAGTTGTTACGGATAATATTTCGTTATTGTAATAATCACTGAATTGAAGTTCTCAGGATAACAAAAATGAATGGAATAATTTAGAGGACAAAATTTATCAAGACCACAGTTTTGGTCCCAGACAAAGTGGTGAAGTGCCCTTAGATGTTATATATAGGATACTGTTTTTCAGAAGTTTTAGTTAACAAAGACCAACTGCACATCATTGTTTATAATTATTGAATCATTTTACTTTTTTTTTTTTTTATTAGTGCCTTTTGATTTCTCCTAAGTATTATCTAATGATCTCCTGACTCCAGTCCAGTGGCTAGTGAAGTCAGCCTTCCCAGCCAAAGAGATATCCATGGCTATGAATATGACTTACTCCTCCCTGGATAAATGCTTTATTAGTATCATAAAGAAGAGAAATTAAAAAAAATCAACTCCTGCATTTTAGGAGATTAAGTTGAATGTTGCGAGTTAAGAGATAAACCCTGAGATAATTAAACTACAGGGAGAATCAAAGGAATAAGGAAAAAAATATGGGTGAAGTAAATATAGTAAACATTTGCTTTTTTTCTTAGGAACCTGAAATTATGCCTTAGAAGGACTACTGGAAAAATGTAAGTATATTTTGAAAGATAGAAACACCTATCTGAAAGTTTATATATTTTTAAAAAGGCAATAGGGAGCCATTGAATGTTCCTGAGTAAGAAAATTACATTAATAGATTTCTAGCATGTGAGAAGTGAGAGTTAACTGATCAACTTTCCTGATAATGTTAACCTGCAGAAAAACCAATGCCAAACTAGTTTCATAAGAGTTATCTGCACATCTTTAGAAGTTAATAAATTTCTATAGTCTATTCAAGATTGAGCTATTCAGGGTCAGAAAAGGGTAGTCACCTGATTTCTTTATATGTCTATGGATTATTCCCATATGTTATAAGGTTTGGAAACCACGGATCTATTCCAACTTTTTCTTTTTCCAATGAGGAGAATGAAGCCAAAGAAGCAATATGCCCTGCTGGAATGTCTAAGTAGCTCAGGACTCCAACTCTTTGGCTTTTTCAGCTTCTGTGTATAAGACAGTTGGCCTGCAAGTAGTGTGAAAATTGGTTTTGAGGGCTGAGTTTTGGAGAGTGGGAGGCCAGTTAAAAAATCTATGATAACAAAACAAGAAATTAGAGTTGTTTGTACCAGGGCTACATAGAAAGGTGGGAATAAATGGAATCACTTTAATCACACCAAAAATATAATTCCAGACAAGAGACAGCAACACCTTGAGAACACAAAGGCTATCAGATCTGATTCTGGGAAGAAGGTTTGTGATCTGGAGCACAAAGGCTTGAGGATGCCTGATGTAACCAGGAAGCAGAATTTGAAATCAAGAGGGAGCAGAGAAGATTTCAGAGTGCATTTAGAAACTTCTGGAGTTTTCTCACACAAATAACTTACTCTTTCTTTACTCTCTCTTTGATTACTGGAAGCTGAAAGAAAGGAATTAACTTTTTTCTGACTTGAAAACATCTAGAGAACATACTCTCCTTCAGTGTCTCTATACGAGGTCCAGTGATTCAAACTGTGCACAACCAAGAAGACAAAGATTCAACATACACCTTATTGGCTCACTTCCCTTTTGGTATGTCTGCCTGTCACACATGCAATAAATCAAGGGTTTTCTAAGACTTAACTCCCCAGCTTCTACTCAGAAAAAGACGCCTGACTCACAAGCCGTAGTTAACAGCCTCTGTCTCTTCGCACAGCACCGGAAAGTGCCTCAGACCCAGAAATAGAAGTCACCAGGTATTTCCTTATTGTTGGGCAGAGAGGGGGCATGTAATTATAGATTGTAAAGCTGCTGCTCAGAACTTCCAGGTTCATTGGCTGGAAGTGTCCTGTAGTCAGCAAATTGGCTTTTCTAGTCCTGAATTCTAGTTTCTTCCCTTGGGGGAAAAAGTGCAAATGGCAAAACATCTTTCAGTGGGTTGACACCTCAGCCTGGTTTCCCCTTTTCTTTTCTCTTTTCGTGGCCCCCAAACCTTCTTCTATTCATCCTTTTCTTCTCCTGATCAGTTGGCTTTTCTATCTCAGCTTTTCTAAAACACATGTCCTGAATGAGTAAAATTTAACTAGGCTCCTTGCATTTTCCCATAAGAATTAACCAAATAGTTTATATTTCATTGTTTGTTTGTTTTTTTCATTTCCATTGTTATTTTTAGATTCAGAGATACACATGCCGGTGTGTTAAAAGAGTATATTATGTGATGCTGAGGTTTGGGGTATGATTTAATCCTTCACCTAGGTAGTGAGAATAGCACCCAGTATGTAGTTTTTCAGCTCTTGCCCTCCTCCTTCACTCCTTCCTCTAGTAGCTCCCTGTGTCTA
Organism: Papio anubis; assembly: GCF_008728515.1. NCBI lineage: Eukaryota > Metazoa > Chordata > Mammalia > Primates > Cercopithecidae > Papio > Papio anubis. The sequence continues at coordinate 29,295,681 of NC_044987.1, read as the reverse complement.
TTATTTCCATCTTTATGTCCATGTATGCCTACTATTTAGCTACCACTTATAGGTCAGATCATGTGGTACTTGGTTTTCTGTTTATGTGTTTCTGTCTATTCCAACTTTTTCTTTTTCCAATGAGGAGAATGAAGCCAAAGCAGCAATATGCCCTGCTGGAATACCAAATGTCTAAGTAGCTCAGGACTGCAACTCTTAGGCTTTTTCAGCTTCTGTGTATAAGACAGTTGGCCTGCAAGTAGTGTGAAAATTGGTTTTGCTTAGGGTAATGGGCTCCAGTTGCATCCATGTTGCTGCAAAGAACAAGATTTGCATTTATATGTCTATGTACTTGGCAGATATGTAACACAATTCAATTTTTTAAAGTCCAATCCACTACTGATGGGTACCTGGGTTGATTCTATGATTTTGCTGTGGTGGACAGTGCTATAACAAACATCTGAAAGCATGTGTCTTATTGATAGTACAGTACATTTTTCTTTGGGAATTTAGCCAGTAATGGGATTGCTTGATCGCATGGTAGTTCTGTTTTTAGTTCTTTGGTAAATCCCCAAACTGCTTTTCACAAAGATGCAGTCACCACATTCCTGGACTTCAAGCTACTCAAGTCTACAGTAACCCCACAGCATGGTAGTGGTACAAAAAAACGGAAACATAGACCAATGGAACAGAATAGAGAACTCCAAAAGAATACCACACACCTGTAACCAACTGATATTTAACAAAACCAAGAACAACAACAAAAAAGAAATGAGGAAATGATCATCTATTCAGTAAATGTATTTTCTGTTTAAACTATGCTGAGGAATTATGATGGTGTCTTCCCCTCCACATCTCCCTGTCATCTTACCCTTTGATTGGAGATCTTTCTGAAGGAATCTCTTTACTCCCAGGAATGCTTTCCTTCCACTGCCTAAGATTGCCTTAACAGTTCATTTCTACTGAGGTTGACAATTCACTTCTGCTTGTTGATATTCTCTGAGCAAAGATTGATCACAGATATAGTCTCAGGTTGTAGTAGAAGATGCATGAGAACACCGAAAACACATGCCCAGACCAACAGTTAATAAAAGGCAAAAAAAAAAAAAAAAAAAAGTAATGAATTTGTTCAACTATGATGGTTTTTAAAAGGTCAAATATTCACTTTGATTTAATAGGTTAGAGATTAGAAAAGGCTCATATTTGCAAGTGAAACGGTAGTTCTTCCAATCCTCCCTAAATCTTAACATCCCTGAGTGAATGATTTCACCCCAAACTCGTTTTCTCTGCACCATGCAGGGATTTCACTGTGCACACCATGCATCCTAGAGTTTCTTCAGGGTGTCATGCACCATCAGCCAAGTGCTTCATTTTTGATGGCCTGGCCGTCTTACCTTTTCAAGGAGTCCGTGAACTACTGAGGGTCTAGAGTTAATAAAAAATTTACTTTCTCTCTCTTAAATACCTTAACAAAGGGTAGAAATCTGCAGGTTCTGCTCATGGATATGTCAGTAGTAAACTGTGGGATTTGAGAAAAGTTCCTTATTAAACTGCACAGTCGCTGTCATAACTGTCTGTCTTCTCCCCATCTCTCCTGTTGAGCTCTAACTTTTTTGAAGTCGGGTATCTATGGTAATTTGTATCTGCACCCATAAAGCAGAAAGCACAGAAAATGGTTTTTTGAATGAAAAAATGGTGCCAATGGCCAGTTCAGGTCTCATAAATGAAGTCTAACATTCTAAATTCAACATTCCCTCTGATTTCCAACCTCATTTCTCCAGTGTGGAAGAAAACTGATGATGCGTTTTTATTTTTATACCAGATTTATTAAAATGTTGAAAAAGATTATTATGAAAAAGACATAATTCCAAAATCCATTACAGAATGAAGAAACTCTTGGTTTCCCTCCGGGAAAAAGAAAAACATGAAAGAGAATTTTGCTAAAAGAAATGTGAGTTATAAAGTTATACCACCAATGGGAACATACACAATCTTAAAAGGAAAGGCCACATGCTATTTTAAAACATTACCCTGCTGAGGTGAAGACGAGAAACATCTAAAAGTCAGCCTTCATAGACTTATGCCCACTTCTAGGTCAGTATCAGCTGACCCTCAAGGGTCTAAAAGAAAAACTTTGGGAGAAGAGCAACGTGCTCTACACTGACAAGAAGAAAGGCATTACTTCAGTATTTTCTGTATATTATATCATGGATTGATGATCCCTTATCCAAAATGCATGCTACCAGAAGTATTTCAAATTACAGGTATTTTTGTATATTTGGAATATCTGCATTATACTAACTGGTTTAGCATCCTTAATCCAAAAACCTAAAATTTGAAATGATTCTATAGCATTTCCTTTGAATATCATGTGGGCGCTCACACAGTTTTGGATTTTAGAGGATTTCAAATTTCAAATTTTTGTATTAAAAATTCTACACCTGTAGACCCAGAGTTCTTGACTAAAATGGACATTCAGTACACTTTCCTCAATCTTCCCACACTCCCAACATACCTGCGCACAGACATTCATACAGCTTCCTTATTTTAATGTCCTGGGAAGAGGTAGAAACGTCTTGTCGAAGTCACTCCTTCAGTGCTGGGCATCTGTGCTTTATCATCTGGCTGCTCCAATGGAAGTCGAACCTAAAAGAGAAAGGAAAATCTGGAGACCTGTTTTTCTGAAAAGTTTCATGATTCATGCCAAAAAGACTACAACAAATATAGCAAAATAAGTGACGAAAACAAAAAGTACTTGCATCTGCAACAAGTATAGCCATGTGCTTATCTAAGCATTGAATGATCCTCCTTGGGACTTTTTAAATCTGTGGTTGGATCTAATAGCCATGAGGGACACAGGCAAATTAGAGTCCACTCATTTGTCTCTGCAGGGCAGGAGGAAGGTGAAACTAAATCTTTGTTTTATTGATGCTATCAGTCTTAACAGATTGGATCTGACTCCTGGCTTGTTCGCTCTGCAAAGAACTGTAAAACTCTTTTGGAAATAAGGATATTATTGGAAGATAAACATGTCTGGACCTGCTTTCTATGGTTCCAATTGCAATAGCCAAGCATTCAGGGAAGTAGAGTGAAAATAGCATCCGCTAGAGCCCTACCTTGCAGAAAATTTCTTCCACATCACAGGAACAGGCATATTCTTGCAAATGTTCAATGAGTCTCATAATAAAAACAGAGCCCTTTGTGGGATGTCTCCAAGAAACACTATCTGTTGATAAAGCACATTTCAAATCTCAAGACTAGATCTTGCCTGAAGAAAGAGAAGAAACCCTAGTGCTTCTGCTCCAGGTAAGGCATGTTGTGGAATTCATCTATTTTCCATACACTTCACTGTAATTTTTAGTGAATGTTTTCAAGGTACAGTGAGTATATTTTTACTGATTCTCTAGAAAGTGCAGTATATGGTACAGGTATTAACGTGGCATAGTCCCTGAGTTCAAATAGTTGTAAACTTTAGAGAGTTAGAAAAAGGAAGAATGGGGTAGAGGAAAGGAATTGGGATTTGGAAAAGAGCTATATACAGAGCTATATAGAGAACTGTGAATGTCATGTAGAATGCTGGGACCAAAGGATATTAAAGAACAGTTAGGTCTAATGTTAAATTCTACTATATGTACTCAGGCTGGAAATGTATGTTTTTTGTGTGTGTCTCACTGTTTTTGATCATTGAAAAAGTATTATTGAGGTCTGCACCAGGACATGTTCAAAACAATATAGAACCAAGCTTCTTCTGATAGAAGATATCTCAGTGTACAAAATATTTTAGAAAATTTAACTATTTGAGCAGATGCAGGGCCTTTGGGCCACAGGCGACCAAGAGAATGTGAGTGCTCTCAGGAAACTGCCATTCAAGATGGCTGAAAGCATTCAAGTGATTTTTATTTAAACTTTGTTAAGAAAAGTAACAGAATTAAGTTATAAAATAAAAACATTTTAAATAATACCAGTTATTAATGTGTACTTCATTCTGTGTCATGTGCAATATTTCACATATATCAATTTATTTAATCCATAGAAAAATGATATTTATGTTCATATGTATTAGTGAGCAATTCAAGGAAAGTCCAGGCAGGAACTAGTGGAGCTAGTTTACAAAGTAGTAAATGACTAGATCAATCAGTAAGATCAAGATTCTTACTGCAAAGCATACCTTAAAATAATGCATGTATATTCTGTTTTATATACTTCATGCTTCTAGGTAAAACCCACTTTAATTTAGGGGCCCAAAGTACCTTGTTTGCTGTTCTACTTTCTGAACCCTGCTCCTACCCTTCTGCTATGAATACTTGATGTCGGGCCCAATTGGTCCATTGAATGGTCTCAACATGGTGGACCTTTTCTATGCAGAGTCAGATTCTAATGTATTACAGCACAGATCGACTTCCATTTAATTCTCTGTTATTGCTCACATTTCTAAAATGTTTTGCAACATAGAGGAGCTCATGAATTACCAACTTAATAAAAAGATACGCTTACTTGCTCTCTGTGGATAAAGGGAATTGTGTGTATAACTTGGAACAAAGCTGTAGTTTGTGTTCAAAAATTTTATCTAAAGTTTCGCACAGCTATCTAGCCTCTAGTGGGTGGTTGTTAGTTTTTGTATTGGTAACCCCCACCAAGATATCATGTCTAGAAGAAACCTGTTACCTGATGTTGAAGAGCAGAAAGCAATAAAATCCTTCTCTATCTGAGCTTTCTTAATAGCATCATCCTCAAAATCTCCTGGAGTTGGTGAAGATATATTTTTGGAGGCTCATACTGAATCTTTACCAACACCACACCACGGTTCTCTGAAAAGACAAATTTGGTTTGTTACTACTACCAATGGCTGAGAAGAAAATGTTCTCCTCTTAGCCCTGTTCAATCATATTTGTCAATGTATCTTCTCTATCATTAATTCACATGCACACAGACACATACATCCAAGTAACAATCTTTTCTACAATTCTTATTTCTTCTAATCCTCAAACAAATTTTAAAAACAAGCAAGCATCAAAGTCTCAGGATTGAAAATGAAACAAATATCTACCAACCCATCAAACAATTCACAGAAGCCACAAGATGAGTGCTGACAATATGTGTTCTTTGACACTAAAAAACAGACATAAACTGAAAATTCCTGGATGCCTACAGATGAGGACAGTATTCGAATGTCTGGTGTTCTCAAAGGCATCAGCACTCACCACCACGGCAGGCCTGGATGATGATCACCTTCGGTTTGTCCTTCAAACTTCGGCAGTTCCTGGTATTCAACATTTCAAAGATTGCATTGAGTTGTAATACATCTGGGACTTGCTCAGAGTATTTCTTCCCACAAATGCCTTCCTGAAAACCATGAGACATGAACACCAGGAAGGTGCTGTCAGAGGTCTTGTGCTCTTGGCGGCGAGCAAATGCCTCCAGCTCTGTAGTCATTTCCTAAAAGAGACCATACCGCTGATTTTGGACTATGTGATTAATTCTCATGGAGCCTTGGAAAGTCAATAAATAAATACTTATGGATTTCTTAAGGAATTCCATGACAAACAATGGGGTGCCAAAAAAACTTTTAGTCTTAATTTTGAGAAAGGTGAAGGTAGGTGCCATAGGAAGTCATTCAGAGTTATCTTGTAGAGAGAATGTGGCATTACTGAGTTAAAAAAAAATTCACCACTAAGTTAAACCAGGCTCGTGCTGAATGACTCTGATGTTTCAAGAGAACATGTAGCATACAGCACCCTCCTATGGGAAGTTTATATTTTAGATAATCAAAAGATTATATCCCTTGGTCCTACAACCAAGCTTTCTAATATTGTTTAGTTACACGAAGGGCGTGACCGTTGTCTCTATGGTATAACAGACCTTACCGAAGCAGTGAGATTTCTTTTCACATCCACCTTATACCCCAGATTTTGTAGCAGCATCGTTATGCCTATGATGTCAACCTCAGCTCCCGTTCTTTTAGAAAGACTGTCAAACTCTTCATTGCAGATAATGAGAGCAAGACGTGTGCGACTTGACTTGTCCATTATTGGATAAATCTGTAGGAAATGCAGTTTGGATGAGTAGCCTTATTCTCTGTAATTTAATATTCACCTGGTAAGTTTATGACCGTTTTCCCTCTCTTAGACCTATCAGGATACCAAATCCCATCGACTATACATTGAAAATGCGGAACGGAATTGAGTGCAACTTCGAGTAGGCATAGAAACTGCAAAGGCCCAGATGGCAGGTGAGCTACTGACTTCATTGTTCTTGATAAGTGGGATTTTGAAAAATGCACAAGCTCTAAAGCAAGAATGACTGAATTCTAAAACTGGTTGTCCAATTTCTGATTGTTTTTCTTTGGGCAAAATATTTAACAACCCCATGTCTCAGCTTCTAGATCTCTAAGATGGATTATTTTAAGGTTACACATTATATATTATCATGTCCAAATGCTTAGAACACTGCCCACTCTCAGAGAACATTCAATAGTTACCATTGTTGATGTTATATATGCAGGAATTGGATCCGATTTGGAACTCTTTCTATAAACCTGGGATTCTAAGATACAGGAATTTTTTTTTTTAATGTAAAGAAAGCAGAAGTATGATTCTCCATTGATAACAGCTCTAATAAAAAGCCACTGCATTTCATAATTGCCTCAAGTATATCTTTCACCCCACTCTATCCTTGTGTTCTGAGCATGGCACCTCTGTCGACTTTTCTTTCCATATCCTTTTAGCTTCGTCTAGGGAGCAAAGCTTGACGCTTCTTCCTGAGCCTGAAGATGTAGGCATAGCAGGGTTGCCCCACACTGGCACTGCCTGAGGAGCTGCAAGAGTCAAAGAACATCATGAACATTGGCATCCCTCTTTGTTTCGCTTTGTGTTTCTTAAAGCCTCACCTAAGGATGAAGTCACAAAAGTGGAAATGCATTCTTAGGAAGACAATCCTGATCTTTCACCACTGAGTAATTTCACTGCTAATGGAATACTTTCCAGCCAGAAATTTCCAGGTATGCAATACAGGGATCTCCTTTCATATTTCAGGATCAGTATTTTCACAAGTATTTTAGATAAAAATCTAGAAAGGAAGCTTTTCAAGGCCATGCATGAAAAAATGCTCAGAAAACAATCAAATGTGTGAGATAAAATAGTTAGAATATAAATTTATTTCAAAAGATTTGAACCATAGAATAAAATTTAATGGGAGGAGGTCTTAATTAAATCTACCAAAAAATTTTAAGGGATATGATTATCTTTTTATTTATTTACTTAATAGACATGGTAGTAAGCACTAGGAATATTTTTTAATGAACATTTGTTCTGTCCTACAGGATCTCTTCCTACTATGCATACGTATGGAAGGAGGAGATTATTAAATATTCCAACTAGAACGATAAATGCTAAAATCAAGGTGCACACTAGATGAATTCATAGCACTAAACATTCATTGCACATAGTAGGAAATGTTTTCACAGAGTTTATATGGAAAAATCCTTGAGGTTTTTATTTCATCACAGTTTCAACACCATCCAACAATGTGATGCACTTGTTAAAGAAATTAATGTAATCTTTGTTTCAAGATAGAAATAAGTTTTCTAGATTTGTAGAGTGTTTTTCAGAAAACATTAACTCAAGAAAATAATATTTAATTTTGAAAACAAGCTTGAGAAACTGTTATACAATCAGATAAATAAAGGCAGCATGAAGTGTGGTGACATGGGCAAGAAATAATTAGAATGGATATATTGGAGAAAACTATAAAATAATAATTTCATACAAGGAATGTTTTGTTTCTTCATAAACAAGAATGAAAACAATATAAAAAAACTAAGTAGAAATATATGGGTTATTTTTGAGGCAATTTTTCTTAGTGAAAATACAGTATTTGGTTATATATTGAGTATCCCATGCTGTAAAATATTTAGGAAAACATTCATGAGTTAATCAACCTTAATACATTCAATAGAGTAATACCTGAACTTGATTTAAAAATTTTGCATTCTTAGCTTCCAAATTGCTTTTAAAAATACATTTTTTTTTTAATTTTAAGAGGGCCCTTCATGAATAGGGGTTTTTTAATGAAATAGAAGTAGAAACAGAGACATGGTTCCAAATTTGGGAGAAGAATGCATAACACTTGGCCATGGCTTGAATATGGGAGGTGCTTGACATGAAAGGGGCCAAGATGAGTTTCAGTTTCCTGCTTTGAACAACTAGTGATGGTGACACCAACAACTGAGTTACACAAAACTGGAGGAGAAGCAGGGTGGGGAAGAATGGCATGTTCAGCTCTGACA